>NC_056745.1:1170421830-1170724330 GCF_019279795.1 Protopterus annectens
TCATAATTAACATGATAGGATACTTACCTACCACAAGACACAAAGTTGTAGACAGGAATTCCAGTCAATAAGTACAAATATAACCCATGTTTTAAGCAGTTCTTAACAGGAGACTGCTTTCCATTGTCAGTAAGAGTGTAGACGTAAATCTTTACACAATTCGCAGCTGCTATTCCACAGCCATGGATGACTTTTTTTTTGTTTTTTTTTTTCAAATGTGTAAGCCTAATTAAGTTGTGCAAGTTGCATGCATAGCTACTCTGTGAAAAAAATCCATTTAAGAGTTACAGACTTCTTTTAGCCTCTGTAAGGCATTCTATTTCTAAGAGATGCTCAGGAAAATGTCCTCAGGTTACGTACTCTGTGTCCGGATACAACCTTGCTCAACGGCACTTCAGTACCTTGACAAACACTTTGAAGAAGAGAAGCTGTTCTTACCGTCATAAGACCCAGGAAAAGAAGTTCCAATAAGAATCAAATAATACAGGTCAAAAATTAGGAATCTACACGGAGTCTCAAGATCTCACACAAAAACAATCATGCCTAAAACAGGTTTAACAGTTACCAGTAGGGTAAGCTGATGTACTAAGATGCCACGAAATTGTACAAAATGTTTGCTAAAATCATTTACTTAATTTAAATGTTTTAGTTGTATGCTCTTTGCTCTCATATCATGCAATTCACTTTAGGTTATTTAATGCTACTTAATAATCATTACATTTCGACAGTTACTTGGATCCTTTACTAAAAAACCTTAATCGCAGACAAAATCTTGAATAAACTGTGTAGACATTAAGTTCAAATAAAAATTGCAGCTGCAAAGGATTTCCATGCTATTTGCCTTTGTTAACTACTGTGTAAACTGCAAATTCTAACTCTGCATAACATTGCCTTTATGCAACTTTTGTGCCAGAGCTTTTCCTTCAATCTCCAAAGCAAACAGATTTTGCCCAAATAGGACTTAACTGTGCTGACCATGTTTCTGATAATGAGAAAGTACAGTTTTGTACCTACCATAAATGTAGATGTCCGATAGATATGCAACTGCAGTCATAACATATGAGTTGTCCTGCCTCAGGCAGCCCTCGGTCGGCCGGATTACAAAGTCTGGGTCCGACGTCGGCTGATGTCGCATTTCTCTCCGACGTCAGAGCGGCTGGAGTACATAAGCATCAGCCGACGCCATTTTCTTCAGTGTTTCTTGCCCCAGATGCCAGGTGCCCTCCAAGGAAGGCTGTAATCAAATTGGAAGACAAAAACAGGATTCCAGACAAATAAGTAAGCAATAAACATATACACCATAACAGATATCCCCAGCTAAGAAAAAACAGGGATAGGAGTGGACCCAAGGCATAGGGGGGTATGGAGGGAGGGAAAATCCGACTGCAGTTGCATATCTATCGGACATCTACATTTATGGTAGGTACAAAACTGCACTATGTCCTTCAAGAATGCAACTGCAGTCATAACATATGGGTTGAATACCATAGCTTAGCTGGGGGAGGAGGAATGCTCTAGGGAAGAGATGGTGTGGCAATCAAACCCTGCAGGACTGCCGAAGCAAAGCCTGCTCTGGATCTGGAATATAAAGGGAGATTGTAGTGTTTGGAAAATGTATGCACGGAGCTCCATGTAGCAGCTTCTAGAATGTCTTTTGTAGGCACCCCTCTTAAGAATGCTGTAGAGGTGGCTGTAGCTCTGGTGGAGTGTGGTCTGACATTGGCTGGAACATTCTTCCCATGGAAGGAATAACAAAATCTGATGCAATGTCCAATCCATTTTGAAATAGTCTGTTTGAAATTGCTTTTCCTTGTACTCCAGGGCGTAAGCTACAAAGCTGATCAGACTTCCTACTGGTCTTGGTTCTATCCAGGTAGTAGCGAAGTTGTCTGTGAATGTCCAAGGTATGCAACAGTCTTTCCCCTTTGCTCTCAGGATTGGGGAAGAAAGTAGGCAGGTGAATAGCTTGATTTAAAGAAACCCTAGATACCACCTTTGGCATAAAAGTAGGGTTGGTTCTTAAGGAGACCCTGTCTCTGTGAAAGATTATGAACGGTGGTGTTGCCATTAGGGCCTGTAGTTCCGAATCCCTTCTTGCTGAGGTAATTGCCAACAGGAAAGCTGTCTTCCATGATAAAAATTGTAAGTCCACTGAAGCTGCTGGCTCAAAGGGAGGTAGAGTCAGTTTTTCTAGGACAAAGTTGAGGTCCCAAGCTGGCACTGGAGCATTTCTTGGTGGCTTGATGTTCTTGATTCCCCTGAGGAATTGCCTTAACAAAGGATGTGAAAACACAGGCGGATCAGTGTTATATCTAGCTGAGATAGCTGAAGCATGTATCTTTATGGAAGAATATGAGAGTCCATTCTGTAGCATATCTGCCAAATATTCCAGGATGAGTGGGATATTCAATAATGATGCATCATGTCCCTTTGCTGGTATTCCAAATGCTGAATCTCTTCCATTTTGCTAAGTAAACCTTTCTGGTGGATGGTCTTCGAGCTTCTGTTAATATCCGCTGAACTTGCTTGGAGAGAGATAGATTGAGGTTATTCATGGGATCTCCCAGGCTGTTAGCTGCAGTGTCTGAAGGTTTGGGTGCACTGTTTTGAAGTTGTGTTGAGTCAAAAGTAGGGGCCATTGGGGAAGGGCCCACTTTTTGTTGTGACATATGCTCCGTAGTAGTGGGTATCAGTGTTGTCTTGGCCAGTCTGGAGCTATTAGGATCCCCTTGGGCCTCTCTGCTTTGATTTTTAGTAATACTGTTGTCATCAGTGGCAGAGGTGGGAATGCATAGATTTTTAGAAATTTCCACTTGAATGAAAGAGCATCTATTTTCCAAGCTTGTGGATGGTATGTCCTTGAAAAGAATTTTTGTAGATGATGGTTGAGGTGGGAGGCAAATAGGTCTACTTCTGGCCTGCCCCATGTCGAGGTGAGTTGAGTGAAGATTTTCGGATGTAACCTCCACTCGTGTGGATCTATGAAATTCCTGCTTAGGCTGTCCGCCAGCACATTGTCTTTGCCTGGAACAAACTGGGATTGCAACTGTATGTTTAGGCTCAGTGATTTTTCCCAAAGATTCATTGTCAGTCTGCAAAGGGGGTAGGAATGGGTGCCCCCTTGCTTGTTTATGTACCACATCACAGTGGTGTTGTCTGTCCGTATCAGTAGATGGCCTTGTTGAAGTTGTTGTCGAAAGGCCTCGATGGCATGCATTACTGCCAGCATTTCCTTTTGGTTTATATGCAGATGTGTTTCCTTTGGAGACCATTGTCCTTGTATACATCTGCCCTCCATGTGCGCCCCCCATCCAAGGTCTGAGGCGCCTGTGGTCATGGTCTGTGTTATCTGAGGTTTTTTGAATGACATACCTGTGTTTGCCTGGCTTACCGAGGCCCACCATAGGAATTCCTTTTGTAGGCATGGAATGAGCGGTATGGTTGTCTCTAAGTTGTTGCTGTGCTGAGACCATAGGCTTTTTAGGTACCATTGAAGCTTTCTCATGTGTAGTCTTGCTAATGGAACCAGGAGAATGCAGGATGCCATGTAACCCAGGGCCTGTAGGAATCTCCTTGCAGTCATCTGGGTGAGTTTTGCCAAACCTTTGAAATAATGAGTTAACTTCTCTTGCTTGTCTTCTGTCAGGTAAGCCATTTGAGAGGCTGTGTCTAGATTGGCTCCTAAGAAGGTTATTTGCTGGGATGGCTGAAGTCTTGACTTTTGGAAGTTGACTGTGTATCCCAGAGCCTGTAGCAATTGTATGACATAGTTCAAGTTTTTTGTCAAAATCAATTTGTCGTCCGCTTGTATGAGGCAGTCGTCCAGGTATGGGTAAATTTGGATCCCCTGGAGCCTGCAATGAGCAATTACTGAAGCCAGGCATTTTGTAAATACTCTGGGCGCAGTAGATAAGCCAAATGGCAATGCTGAGAATTGATAATGCTCTGGCCCTGCAAGAAATCTGAGGTATCTTCTGCAGCTGTGTCTGATAGGGACATGCAGGTATGCCTCCTTGAGGTCCAGAGTAATCAGCCAAGACCCCTTGCCCAGCATGGGAAGGAGTTGCTGTAGAGTCAGCATTTTGAACTTTGGTACTATGAGAAAAGTGTTTAATGCTGACAAATCCAGTATTGGTCTCCACTGAGTTTCTTTTCTTGGAACAAGGAACAGTCTTGAATAAAACCCGTGGCCTTGTTCTTGTTGTGGAACTCTTTCTATTGCTTTGATCTGAGCAAGCAGAGAAATTTGCTTGATAGCCTCTGCCCTCTGGTTTTGTGGTAGGTTTGGCATGCCTTGTTTTCTTGGTAAGGTATGAAAGTGGAACCTGTAACCTTGGTCTATAATGTCCAAAATCCATTTGTCCTTTGTCAATCTGTGCCAATTGTCTGAAAACAGAGATAATTTTCTGCCCAAGGGAGCTTCTATTTGCTCCTTGGTCAGCGGAAGCAGAGGAAAGTCATTGAGATTGTCCCTGTGGGGCAGGGGAGACCCCTGTGTCACTTCTTTGGTTTGCTGGTTGCCATTGTCGTCACCTGTAAGAACCTCTGTATTGTCCTCTTCCTCGGCCACGCCTGTTTTACCCCTTTGAAATCTTTCAGGATTAGGAAAGGACCAGTTTTTAGAAGGCCAATTCCTGCTGAATCTGGGTGGCTGAACCTGGAGGAAATCTTTGACCGTCTGAACTGATTTTGCTTTTTCCTCGATGGACTTTAACACATCTTTAGCATTAGTACCAAAAAGCTTGTTCTTTTCCAAAGGTGCATCAAGAAGTTTTGCCTTAACATGATCTGGTAGAGGTTGTTCTTTTAACCATGCATGTCTACGAATGACCGCCCCTGTCATAGCAGCCCTACATGAAGCTTCCAATGCATCATATCCACATTGCAGAAAGTGATTGCTGACTTGCTGAGAATTATGTACAGCTTCCTGCAAAGACTTCCTGTCTAAAGGTTCAGGAGAGGCCAATGTTTTCTGTAAATCATCTAACAGGTAATCCTGATATTGAAACATATGAAAGAGGCAATTCAGAGCTCTCATAGATAAAGTAGTGGAGGTGTAGACCTTTTTCCCCCATCTCTCTAATGACCTAGCTTCCCTGTTGGAAGGCAAGGGATTTTTGGAGGTCGATGCTGAAACCCCTTTAGGTCCCTGAGAAATAGTTTCTAAATCAACAGCATGGGCCCTAAACAAATGAAAATGTGTTTCTGGGACCCTATAATATCTGTCCGGCTTGGCTGGGGCAAGAGGAAGAGTATTCAGGGTAACACTGGAGTCAGAGTATAGGTCATCCAAAACATCAAGCACAGGAGGTATAGCCAGGGGCCTGTGTTGGGGCTTTTTAAGGAAGGTTCGAAGGCGCTTTCTGGAATCAGAATATTCCTGGCCTTGCCACTTAAAATGTTCCCTCATGGTATGCAGAACTTCCCCAAAAGAAATATCCTCAGGAGGGGAGGCCAAGGGGATGGAATCCTCTGCATCCGAGTCCTCATAGGTCTGGAAGGGCTCTTCCTGGCCATCGGAGTGAACAGAGTCCTCAGAATCTTCATCTGAAGGGATAGGGTCAGAGGGTTCAACCCGGGCCTCTTATCAGGAGGAGGCTGGGATCCTCTCTCAGGATGGGCCTGTGAACCTCTAATCATGGAAATTAAGTCTGCGGCCATAGTCATGATTTGTGTTTCAGGAGTAGGCTGAGGTAAGGCCTTAACAGTAAGGTGCTTGGTCTTGCTGGCTGCCTTAGCACGTGTGTAGGCCTTAATAGACATGGCCATAGGAGGTCTAGCAGCTCCACGTGCAGGAGTGACCTTATCTACAGCAATGGTCTCGGGCATTTCCTCGGTTTCAGTATCCAGAGGAAAATCTATAACTGGTGTCGGTGTAGCCTCCGGTATCGGGGGTGTCGGTAAAGCAGTGTCTTCAGTTCGGAGCGGTGAAATAAACGTCTCAGGGGGAACCGGAGCACTCGCAGTAGGTTTTGGTGTGGAGTCGGTGGAAGACGCGGGCCGAGGATGTCGGTCCCGGTCTTTTCGTTTCTTAGGAGTCTGCGATGTCGGTAGTTCCGACGGCATTGTATAAGCAAATTTATCGCCGAAAAAGTCTTCAGCAAACTCCGCCCGGCGCCTAAGAGTGCGCTTATTGAAGCGAGCACAGGCGACACAGGCCGAGACGTCGTGGTCTGGGCCAAGGCAAGGAAGACAGTAAGAGTGGAAATCCTTATGAGGTATTTGTTTACCACAAGACAGACAATTGTTAACTTTTTCAGTAATTTCTGACATCGGCTGAGGCAAGAAAGGTCCCCAACGGGGTACTTAGCTTTTTTGATGACTTCGGATTCGAAGAATACAGGAGCTGACCGACCGGCACTTGCGAACTGCTTCTGCTTCGGGCACCGCGCGGCAAGAAAGACTGAAGAAAATGGCGTCGGGTGATGCTTATGTACTCCAGCCGCTCTGACGTCGGAGAGAAATGCGACATCAGCCGACGTCGGACCCAGACTTTGGAATCCGGCCGACCGAGGGCTGCCTGAGGCAGGACAACCCATATGTTATGACTGCAGTTGCATTCTTGAAGGACATCTTGAATTCTGAAGTTAGTAACACTTAAAAAACCTAGTGTTTTTAACCCCCACCTTACATCCCACACACTCACATTTTGAAAGAATTTGTGAATACGAGATGAGAAAAATGTTCAAAAACAACAGGAGGTTAACTTACAATAACCTGGATGAAAGGGAGCAGATGTTACTTAGTACTTTAGTAACATTAGTACAAACCAAACCATCAGATGCATGAAGCCTAATAAAGGCAGTGGGATGGCGGTAATGGCCCAAATCAAATACACAAAAAGGATGGAGTCATGCTGGTTTCTGACCAATATGAAGAGAGTTCTGGAAACGAGCTGAATGTTTCATATTGGAAACTTGAACTGGCTTTGTATGATTTACTAACTATATGAAAAATGAATTTCCACAGATCCCAACAATATTTGGGATCCCTAAAATTCATAAGAATCTGGCAGAGCCACCCCTAAGACCAATAGTAGATGCAAAAGGGTCAAAACCCATTTAATAGCAAAATTTACTGACACAAAACTTAAAGGTATTTTAACCAAGGAACCCCACATTAACAAAGATTTGTGGGATGTTTTTGAGTAAGGTCCACAGACACCCCTACACTAAGAGATTAATTTTGATCACTACAGACAAAGACCTATTCTCAGTTATACCACATGATACAGGTACTGGTCCACCAGTATTTTTGTCAGCATACTGATTTGGAACCCAGGGTTGTTCAGGCAGTGACTTCTCTTATGGAAATGGCCCTAAAAAATAATTTCGTATGGTTAGACAGGACAATTTATAAGCAGACAAATGGTGTAGCAATGGGGGCCGCATGTGCCCCTGTTTTTGCAAACACTGTCCTAGCATACTGGGAACATATTTAACTCACCATTTGGTAAATGCTGGAATTTGTACGGGTGCTACATTGCTGACCTAGTTATCTTTTGGAACGATAGTGAGAATAAGCTAGATGAATTTTTCACCTTTATTAACACCGCCACCCCTTATAGTTTCACTATAACTAAATCCTTTGAAATTTTACACTATTTAGATGTTGAACTGAGACTTGACCATTCCAACCATTG
The DNA here is from genome assembly GCF_019279795.1 of Protopterus annectens. Classification (NCBI taxonomy): domain Eukaryota; kingdom Metazoa; phylum Chordata; order Ceratodontiformes; family Protopteridae; genus Protopterus; species Protopterus annectens. The sequence goes on from NC_056745.1 coordinate 1,170,429,473, forward strand.
GTTTATCTCTGGTTTATTCAGAAAACACACCTACTCAAACTTCCTTCTTCATTTTGACAGCTGGCACCCTTTACATCAGAAAAAGGCATTAGTTAAGGGCCAGCTGGTTCACCTTGCTAGGATGGTTTCTGGGACTGACTCCATCATAAAAGAAGGGGTAACTTTAATAATGCAAATGTTAACTAACCATGGTTACCCAGCCCAATTTGTAGAAGAAATCTTCGACAGCACTAAATTTAAACATGGGTGCATTCTCACATAAAATCATGAAGCTAGAGATGTCCAATTGATACTAGAGAACTATCGGACAATTCTTTCAATGGGTGGTTTAAACACAGAAAAGCTAGGGACTAAACACTAGTTACTTTCAGAAGGGATTGGAAATTGAAGAACCATCTAGACAGACAAACTATATTTAGTAAAAACAACAAAAATCCCTACGTATGTCTAAGTGTGGCTGCTGTTCCTACTGTTCTCACATCAAGGAAGGAGAAAAGATAAAGGTAGTAGGTTATGGAAAAATGTTTTGCCCTAAGAAACGTAACTGCAAAACGGAAAGGGTAGTTTATATAGCACTATGTTCCCAATGTTCCTGTTTCTATCTTGGTAAAACTGAAAGGACTTTAAAAGGTAGAATTTATAAACATGTAAGGGATATAAAAAAAACAAGACAGTAGAAATAGCCTTTTTTAAACACATCCAAAAGTGCAATGCCCATGTCATTAAGTTTTTTGTAACTGATGTCCTTGATTTAGACCCCAGGGGTGGACTTTGGAAAATTAAGTTGGAATGCAAAGAGTCCGACTAGTAGATTAGAACTAATGCCACCAGAATTTTGGAAGGTCCAAGACAACGCTCAAAAACTGTCGTCCCTTGGAACCACAAACAGTTGAATATAAGCCCTGCCATCTTTCCATGAGAGGGACTCTTTCTATGTATGATGATGCTGTCACGTCTTTTAGAAATGGTTCTGCTAGGAAATCATGATTTAGGGTGTGCAAGAAGAATATTAATAAAGGGAGGAATTGTTTTGAAATCCAGCTTGTGATCTTAACTTATAAACTTCATCACCTACTAGTCTTTGCTCAGCCTAAACAACTCTGCTTTGATCAGGGTTAACCTGCTACTTAACTGATTCGGAGGAAAGAATGTAGAAAAAAATGGGAGGCACCCACGAGTGGATGGAGGACTGTTGCACCTGCCCCTTCCAGAATGCCTACCTCAGTCCCTTCTCCACCTCCACTGGCACTTTCCGAAATTCTCTTTCATGATGTTATATACGCCTTATCTTGCTGTCCGTTACGAATTACCTAGCCTAACTAGCCTCATCTTTATACTAGTAAAATACCCATAACTCTCATCAACCAGCAACTTATGCTTCTTAAACAGCATTACAAACACTTATGTCAATTCCATGTAATGAAATTCTCGAAATAGTTGGACCACAGAGGAGCTTCCAAAACAACAGCCAAATGAACAACACTGTATAGCTCTCTGCCAATGTGAAAACTTTTTCAGTTATCAGTTAGGTAAAGCTGGCCTACTAGTAGTAATTACACTGTCTGAATGCTAGCACAGAACTTTTTTTGAAAAAGTAAAGGAAAATAAACCAAACAGGAATAAAACCTTCGGCTGAAGAGAACTCTGCAGTTGTTTAGCAAAAAAGCTGTTTAAGTTGCAACTTTAGTACAGCCAAGAAATGGTTTCACTAATGCAGAAGAAAAATAAATTAACCCAAAGTGCTTAAAGTGATACACTGGAGGAATGCATGAAGTTAAAAAAATGGCTTGAAAACTAGAACAAGTTTTAAGGAGCCATTTAAGTGATATGATAAACTCAGAGAAGTCAGGGACTGAAATGAAGGAAATGCTGTCTCAAGAACCGTTTAAAAAAAGTGTGTGCATTACAAGACACAACATACAGAGAATATTTGATATGCTTCACAATACCACAGAAACCAGAAGCAGCAAACTGCATTGATTTTATGGAAGTACAAATAAGCATCTAGGACTGGTGTTTCACAGCACGATTTATCAACTGAGAGGCACGCGCATGATTCAAATCTGGCCATCAGAAAAAAGCAGAGACTTGTACTGGAAAACATACACACATACCAACAAAAGAAACAGTGTTTGTGGAGAAAGTACAGTTGTTTACACTTACCATAAATGTAGATGTTCAAATATATTCACTGTTGCAGTCCTGACTTGTGGGATTTCCTGCAGCTAAAGCCCTTGGCTGATCCGACTACCAGAGAAATTCTTTCTTACTCCTAAGGCTAGCAGACACCCTAGCCAACTTTAGGACATTTGGGTGTACAGGGAGCCAACCTATGTCATGAAATCAGTGTTTTCTTGTCCCCTACCAGGAGGAGCCCTAAGTGAGCAGTAGAGAACTGAGAAAGAGAACTCCTACTGGAAGAATACCGGAAGAAAGGCTAAGAGGAGTTCCCTTGGCTAAAAAAGAATTTATAAGCAGACCTAAGGTTGAAGGAGGGAGGGAAAGATGACTGCAACAGCGAATACACTTGAACATCTATATTTATGGTAAGTGTACAAAACTGTACTATGTTTGTGCTTCAACACTGCAGTCCTGACTTGTGGGAAGATTCCCAAAGCCAAAAAGAGGGTGAAAGAGATTAGGGAGAGGACAGGATGCCCTGCAAGATGGCAGTGACAAATCCTGCTCTCGACTTACGTAAGACTGCTAAGTGGTAATGTTTGGTGAAGGTATGCAGAGCTTACCAGGCAGCAGCTTCCAGGATGTCCTTAGCAGGGACTCCTTTCAATAAGGCAGCAGAGTTTGCAGTAGCCCTAGTGCAGTGTGACCTGACAGCCTCAGATGATTTTTTGCCATGACGGCTATAACAGAAAGAGATACAGTGGGAGATCCACTCAGATAGTTTAGAAGCTGGCTTTCACTTAGAGCCAGGGGCAAACGTCACAAAGAGCTGGTCAGATTTTCTCAAGTCTCTTGTTTTGTCAAGACAGTAGCAGAGTTGCCTATGCAAATCCAAGGAATGAAGTATTCTTTCCATTTTATTTTGTAGGTTGGGAAAGAATGTGGGCAGGCAAATGGCTTGATTAAGGGAACTGTCAGTGACCACCTTGGGCATGAAGGAAGGGTTTAGTTCTGAGGTAAACCCTATCTGGGTGGAAGATTAGGAATGGTTCCAATGTTATGAGAGGTTGTCTCCTGGCTGATGTGACAGCTAGCAGCAGGGCAGTTTTCCAAGTTAGAAACTTCAGATGGGCAGATGCTGCAGGTTCAAATGGAGGCAATATCAATTTCTTCAGAACAAAGTTAAAGTCCCATGGGGGGAGTAGGTTGCCTCCTGGGTGGTCTGAGGCAAATGACTCCCCTAAAACTGTCTTAACAGACGATGTAAAAAGACAGGAGGAAGACCAGGAATATGGACTGAAATGGCAGATGCTTGAATTTTAATGAAGGAATAGGAAAGACCTTCATCAACTAGACTAGGCAGGTAATCTAGAATGGCAGTAATCCAGACTGAAATCAGGATTGAGGTGCTGCTCACACCAGATGGAAAAGCTCTTCCATTTAGCTGTGTATGATTTCCTAGTGCTAGGCCTTCTGGATTAATTAAAAATGGAATGTCCTGGACCTGTTTGCTGAGGTTAAGGTTGTTGCTGAATGTGTGGATTACCCGAACTAAAAGGGTGTGCGCGTCTGCAGGTTGGGGTGCACCATCTTTCCCTTGTCCTGACACAGAAAACAGCTATTCGAACTTGGTATTGGCCCAGTGGGAAAAAAGAGAAGGTTATGAGTCATTCCAACCCACTGTATAACCATCTGAAGTATTATGGTCGTTTCGTGGATGATATCTTTATCTTATGGGAGGGCAATGAAAGCCAACTGGATGAATTTGCAGAATATCTCAATCGTAGTATGGGATTTTTAGAGTTCAAAGTAAAATCTTCGAGAGAGACTATTGATTTCTTAAATGTGAAGATCAGCATTCATGCAGACTCGAGTCAGTACCAGTATATATAGAAAATCAACCTGGAAAAACCATTACTTGCATCGGTCAAGCAAGCATCCAGGACATGTCTTTAATAATATTTTCGAGAACCAAGCAATAAAGATCTCTAGGCTCTGTACTAATGACCAAGAGTTTGATTCAGAATTCCTGAATTTGCAATCCAACCTAGAAGCAAGGGGTTACGGTGCAAAAAGCCTATTAAAGGTGAATGAACAAGATGACATCCGGAATGAGAGGGGCCAACCATATTTCTCTAACCAAGGACCAGGTTTACGTAAGAAGAATGCGAAACCAAGGATTCGAAGAAATCAGCTTACCTGCAATTTAACTTACAGTGTGGATAACAAGAGAGTATGTGGCATCATTAGAAGATTTTGGCCCATACTCACTGCTGATGAAAAACTTAAAGATATTGTTGGCGAGTCACCTCGATTCACCTTCAAGAATAAAAAGAATCTAAAAAGACTACTCTGTAACAAAGATGACACTGCTGAACAAGAAAAGTCAAATAGAAAGGGTACCTATAGGTGCCACAGATGTAAAGCATGTAATCACTTAGACAGTGATAATACATTTATACATCTGGGCACGAACCACATCTACAGCTTTAATACATATGCAAACTGCAATACACAACATTTAATCTATCTTGCTTGCTGTACACATTGCACTGCTTATTACATAGGCAAAACAGATCTGCTTTTTAAAAATCGGATCCTGCGTCACCTTAGAGATATTAAGAAATTGGATCTCACTAATGCTCTTGCAGCGCATGTTGCCGGTAATCCTACCCACCGCTTTAAATTTAGAGCAGTGGAAGCAATTCCAATGAGTTGACGGGAAAGGGATATTAAAAACAGAACTGAATTACGTGCATCCAGCTGGATAACTAATTTGAGAGCCAACCGTCTACCAGGTCTCAATAGTGTTGCCCCATTGAAACCTATGCTGAAAGCAAGAAAAACGAGTGTAGCTTCTAGAAAGGAAGATTAATGGACAAATGGATAATTTATGGCAATGGAATACAAGAGCTGCGATTTATTTTATGCTCTGCCAAGTTGTTCCGCGAATTTATTTACATCACTTGCAGTTTAATTATTTGAGGCAGAGACTGGTAAAAACAAGGAAAGTTGCAGCAATGATTATTTACAATACCCTTTGTGGTGCAAGCTTATTATTATTATGGTAATGGAATATAACAGCTACGAAATATTTTATGCTTTGCCATGTTGTTCTGGGAATATATTTACATTTGCAGTCTAATTATTTAAGGCAGAGACTGATAAAAATAAGGAAAGCTACAGCAGTGAAAACACTCTTTGTGGTGTATTATACGATGCTGAATTTGTGACCAGGCAGTGTTTTTTGTAGAACAAGGAGCAAATAGCTCAGAATATTTCAGGAGGCATAGAGTATGTCACTCTGAAAACCACAGGGGCATATGTATTAATTTGTTATACTGTGAATTATGCACATAATAGGAATGTATATGCAAGAATACTACTGCTATTGCACTTATAAAACTGTAATATATGTGCTATTTGCTTTTGTGAAGTACTGCATATTGCTGAATGAATTGAATGACAATATTCTCTGGCAACTAAAGGAACTTGGTCCCTTCGATGCTACTAGGCAGCTACAGGACAAGAAAATTGTAGACTGGATATCTGAAAGCATGAATATGATTGGATGTAGCAAGAAGCAGGATTTATGCTGTATGCAAATCATTAACCTTGTTGCTATTGGATATCTTTGCCACTAGGATATCAGGCATTTGATACTTTGAGATAAAATAAGGATTGGCTCACAGCAAGACACAGGAGATATGCTGTATGCAAACTAATGAGTTTCCATTGGTTATGACTATGTGTCTGGAACATTGATTGGTTTATTCTGTATTTAAATCTAGGGTGAGCACAGCCAAGACATATGATCTGACGAAGGCTAGTAAGCCGAAAGCGCTTATCCAGGAATTTTACTGTGCTGCTGTTTTTGTTGTTTTTACTGAAGATTAAAGTCCGTTTTTAAAATTTTTACAGCTGTGGTGGAACCGAGGATTGTTTCCTACTACATGTCCTGACAGAGAAGGTTGACTTCTCTGAGGCAGCAGCCATGGACTCTGGTTGGTTAGTTCGAGAAAGTACAGCTGTGTACACTTACCATAAATGTAGATGTTCAAGTGTATTCACTGTTGCAGTCATCACATTTGGGTTATCTGCCTGCAAGTAGCCCTCAGCCGGCCTGAATACCAGTTTTCGGATTTCTGCATCAGATGCTGTCGCTTCTTCCCTGACGTCAGGTCGTCAGGGGTATAAAACATGGAGCCTACGCAATTACATCAGTTTTTCTTGCCCCAGATGTCAGGTGCCCCCACAATAGGAAGCAATTATATGGTATGGTTCACCCCCATCAAAAAGCAAATACATAAGAAAAAATAAATATACACCAAGAAGGAAAGGTAGAGCCAAGAGAAGTCAGGGGGCTGGAGGGAGGGTAACCTGGACTGCAACAGTGAATACACTCGAACATCTACATTTATGGTAAGTGTATACAACTGTACTATGTTCTTTGTGTTTCACTGTTGCAGTCATCACATTTGGGTTGATTCCCCAAACTAAGGAAGGGAGGAGGAAGTTAAAGAGCATTAGGGCCAGCTATTAAGTCCAGCAAGACTGCAGTGGCAAATCCAGCTCTGGATTTAGAAAAGATAGGCATGTGGTAATGCTTGGTGAAGGTATGTACAGAGCTCCAGGTAGCAGCTTCTAGGATGTCCCTAGTAGGGACTCCTCTGAGAAAAGCCACAGAGGTAGATGCAGCCCTGGTGGAATGTAAGCTTATCTCCTTGTGGGGTAGGTTTTCCATGGTGCTTGTAACAGAAATGAATGCAAGGGGCTATCCATTTGGAAATGGTTTGCTTTGAAACGGCCTTCCCCTCTGTCCCTGCAGCAAAGCCAACTAGCAGCTATTCAGTTTTTCTGAGAGGCTTAGTCCTGTCCAAATAGAATCTAAGTTGTCTGTGCACGTCCAGAGAGTGCAGTATTCGTTCCCCTTTGTTTTGTGGATTAGGGAAAAAAGTAGGCAAATGAATGGACTGATTTAGGGCCACACTAGACACCACCTTGGGCATAAAGAAAGGATTAGTCCTGAGGGAAACCCTGTCTGCATGGAAGATAAAGAAGGGTTCCACTGACATGAGGGCCTGTAATTCAGACACTCTTCTTGCTGAAGTGATGGATAGAAGGAAGGCTATTTTCCAAGAAAGGAATTTCAACTCTGCTGTTTCAGCTGGCTCAAAGGGGGGAAGAGTGAGCTTTTCCAATACAAAGTTAAGGTCCCAGGCTGGAGTGGGAGCTCTCCTGGCGGGAGGGGTGGGGGTCTTAAATTTTTGGCCCCTCTAAGGAATTATTTTAGCAAGGGGTGAGAGAAGAGGGGTGGCTCAGTATTATAATGTGCTGAAATGGCAGAGGCATGAATTTTAATTGACGAGAAGGATAGGCCCTTGTGGAGCATTTCTGTTAAGTACTCTAGAATATGTGGTAAGCTGGGCACCATTGTGCCCATCCTCTGAGCCTGGCTCCAGGAACAGTATATTTTCCACTTTTCAGCATAGGATTTTCTAGTACTAGGCCTCCTTGCGTCCAGAATGACATCCAGCACCTGCTTACTGAGGGATGCTAGAGGAGAGCTCAAGGAATTAACCAGGCTGCAAGGTTCAGGGCTTGAAGCTGAGGGTGCAGAATGTGGCCCGCCTACTGGGACAGCAGGGAAGGGGTCTGAGGCAGGTGCCATGGTTGTAGCAGTGTCATACTGCGCAAGAGGGAGTACCAATGCTGGCGTTGCCAGTCAAGTGCAATCAGTATTGTCTTTGGCTTGTCCAGTTTGATCTTTAGAAGAACCTTCGAGATGGGAGGCAGAGGGGGAAAGGCATAAACTGAGAGGCTTTCCCAGGTAAAGGACAGGTTATCCACTTTTCAATCTTGACTGTGGGGAATTCTTGTGCAGAATTTGTTCAATTGGCAGTTCTGAGGGGAGGCAAACAGGTATACCTCTGGAGTCCCCCATTTGTTCAAGAAGTTGAATATTTTTGGTCCATGAGATTTCTGCTTAAGCCGTCTGCCAGTGAATTTAGTTTGCCTGGCAGGAATTGTGCTTGCAGGTGTACTTGGTAGCTCAAGGCTGTGTTCCACAGAGCTATGGCTAGTCTGCAGAGAGGGTACGAGTGGGTTTCCCCCTGCTTGTTTAAGTACCACATAACTGTGGTGTTGTCTGTCTTTACCAATAGTTGTCCTTGAAGAATATGGTCTTTGAAGGCTGTCACAGCATTCTGTACAGCTAACATTTCTTTTTGGTTGATATGCAGGTGCATAAGTCTCGGGTACCATTTGCCCTGAATGCACTGCCCTGCCATGTGAGCCCCTCATGCATAGTCTGATGAGTCTGTTGTTAGCGTTTGGGCGGCAGGGAGTAGAGTGAAAGGGCGTCCCTTGCTGTGGTAGCAGGCCTCTGCCCACCAAAGGAGCTCTGTCTTCATACATGGAATGATAGAAATCATTGTTTCCAGGTCCTGAGAATGTTGACACCATAGGCTTTTTAGATACCATTGGAGTTTCCTCATATGCAGTCTTGCATATGGAATTAGTAGAATGCAAGAGGCCATGAACCCAAGAGCTTGCAGTATTTTCCTTGCAGATAGCTGGAGTTTTGTGGCCAACAGTTTGAAGTAGGATGTCAAATAAACTTGTTTCTCCGGAGTGAGTAATGCCATCTGGGAAGTTGTGTTCAAGCTTGCTCCCAGGAATACAATCTGTTGGCAGGGTACTAGGTGAGATTTCTTTTCATTGATGGCGTACCCCAGTGAGGTTAGAAGTTTCTTTATGAAAGTCAGGTGTTGTAATAGCAAGTCCTGGCTTTCTGCCTGCATCAGACAATCATCCAAGTATGGGTAAATTTTAATATTTCTCTGCCTGCAAAATGCAATGGCTGGAGCTAGACACTTTGTGAACACCCTGGGTGCAGTAGATAAGCCAAAGGGAAGTGCAGAGAACTGAAAGTGCATGGAGCCTGCCCTGAAACGTAGGTATTGTCTGCAGGATCCTCTTATTGGGATGTGCAGGTAAGCTTCTAAGTCTAGGGTTGCCAGCCAGGCATCCTTGGCTAGCATAGAAAGAAGGTGTTGAAGAGTTAGTATTTTGAATTTTGGAACCACCAGAAAGGTGTTAAGATAGGACGCCAGGAATTGTCTTTTCTGGGTACCAGAAAAAGTCTTGACTAAAAACCTTGGCCCCTTTGTTCTGCTGGGACAGGTTGAATGGCCCTGATACTGAGAAGAGAGAAAACCTGCTGTTGGGCTTCTGCCCGTTGATTTAGGGGTAGGTTTGGCCAACCATTTGGTGTCGATAGTGTGTGGAAGTGGAATCTGTATCCTTAGGAAACTATGTGCAAAACCCATTTGTCCTGGGTAATGAGTTCCCAGTCTTTTGCATGCAGGGCGAGCTTTTCTCCTAAGGGAGCAGGTAGTTGAGCAGGGCGTGGAAGGGTTAAGGTTAAGTCATTGTGCCATTTTTCCATGGGGGGGGTGGCTTACTACTCCCTGCTTTGGAAGTGGGAGCCCCCCACTGCTTAGATCTGTGCGCAGCCTGAGACTGTAGCCTAGGTGGTCTGCTGTTCCTGGCTTTGGACTGAGGCGGCCTGGAATGGACTGGAAAGGACTGGTTCTTTGAAGGCCAATGCCTACTGAATCTGGGAGGCTGTACTTGTAGGAAATCTTTGTGTTTGCATAGGTTTAGCTTTTTCCTCCATCCTTTTGAGGACTTCTGCTTTGTTGCCAAAAAGGCGGTCTTGGTTTAAGGGAGCATCGAGTAATTTAGCTTTAACATGATCTGGCAAGTTTTGTTCCTTAAGCCAAGTATGCCTTCTAACAGACCCAGTGACAGCAGCCCTGCAAGATGCTTCTAAAGCGTCAAAACCACATTGCTAAGTAAGATTACCAACTTGTTCTGCAAAACGCATTAAATCTTGCAATTCTTTGTGTTCAGCACAGTCCGGAATCAACATCATTTTCTGTTTAAGTAGTCCCATAATATGCTGCTGATACTTTAACATATGAAACTGGCAATTTAAAGCCCTAATGGCCAAAGTAGCAGAAGTGTATACCTTCTTACCGCATCTGTCTAAGGCTCTAGAATCTCTATCAGAAGGGGTAGAATTTTTGGCAGCAGTAGCCTTAATGCCTTTTGGTCCTTGGGAAATGGTCTCTGGATCTGCAGAAGGATTCTTGAAGAGGAACTTGTGAGAGTCAGGTACTCTGTAGTACCTGTCAGGTTTTCTGGGAGCTGGAGGTAAAGTGTCTGGGGTAAGGCTAGATTCCAAGAAAGCATCATCTACAATGTCCAGAACAGGAGGGATAGCTAAAGGCCTGTATTGAGGCAGGAGTGAGAATTCCCAAAGTCTCTTTTTGGACTCAGAGTAATCCTGGCTTTCCCAGCAGAAATGCTCCCTAAGAGTATGCAAGGTTTCACCGAAACAAAATCTTCTGGAGGGGAAGCAGAGGGAATGGAATCTGCATCAGAATCCTCATAAGTAAATAAGGGCAAATCGTGGTAATCAGAAGGAGCAGAAATATCAGATTCCTGATCAGAAGAATCGGAAAGAAATTCAGTTCTAGGTCTCTTAAAGGGAGAAGGCTGGCTTCCTCTAATTAAGGTAATAAGGTCTTCAGCCATTCTAAGCATTTGTTTTTGAGGAATATGGGCCTCAGCCTGCTATTTGGTAGTCAGTTTTTTAGGCGTAGTGTGAGTTTTTGGCCGGAGAAATTTGGATCTTCTGGATGGAAAAAGCGTCAGTTTAATATGAATGTCTGTAGGCCTGAATACACCCTCAGAAGCCGGTGCCTGCACAGCAGCTCCGGACCCATCCAATGTAAAGACAGCTGCAGGTTCCACAGTCGAAGAAGCATCTCACAGCACACAGGACTCCGAATGGGTCTCAGTAGAGGGCCTGCGAATCTGAAGTAGCAGGGGCTGCGAAAGCACCTCACTGAGTACCGGCGGACTGGCGACTAGCTTAACGGAAGCGTCGTCGGCAGGTTTGGACCTATGCGGTCTGTCTCTGTCTTTATCTTTATGTTTTTTCGGAAGATTGGTAGTTGAATGGCTTAAAGAAGCCATTTGGAGTACTGAGATAGAGTAACAAAGTAATTGGCTGCAAAAATAGCCAGACGATGAATAGTTTGGGCATTGAACAAGGCACAAAACTGACAGCGAGGGACGTTGTGGCCTGGGCCTAAATAGGGGATACAGTAAGAATGAAAATCTCTATGAGATATTTGCTTTCCACAGGTAAGACAATTGTTAACTTTTACTGGCATGGTTTGGAGCAGGAAAAAGGATCCACAATGGGGTATTTATCTTTTTTTGAAGACTTCAGGTCTGAAACTCGAAAATGAAAAATTTCAGGAGACGGCCGACTGGCACTCGCGAACTACTTCTGCTTCGGGCACCGCACAGCAAGAAAAAGACTGATGTAATGGCATCAGCTGCATGTTTTATACCCCTGACGACCTGACGTCAGCGAAGAAGCGACAGCATCCGATGCAGAAATCCAAAGACTCTGGTATTCAGGCTGGCTGAGAGCTACCTGAAGGCAAATAACCCAAATGTGATGACCAGTTAAACACGAAGAACATGCAGAGCATACCGGTGCTGCCTGGACCAGTCTGGGGCTATCAGCATTGCCCTCATCTTTAGAAGCACTGGAGGTAGTAGGCAGAAGGGAGGAATGCATAAATGAAGAGAGGAGTCCAAGAGAAGGAGAAGGCATCTGTTCTCCAGGCTGATTTCTGTTTGATCCTGGAACAGAATCTTTTCAGATGAGCATTTTCCTTGATGGAAAAGAGCTGTATCTGTGGGACTCCCTATCTCTGCGCAATGCTGAGAAAAATTTCCCAGTGCAGATGCCATTCATGGGGGTCCATCAACTTCCTGTTAAGTTGATCTGTTAGTTTTTTTTTTGAACCCCCTGGCAGGTATTCTGCCAGGGTGTGCAACCCAAGAGAGTGAGCAGCTTCCAAGACTTGCACTGCTATGCACCACAGAGGGAAAGAGAGGGTGCCCTCCTGCCGGTTTATGTACCACATTACTGTGGTGCTATCTGTTTTGACCAACAGGAACGCTGGTTGCCATTTTTCCTTGAAAGCTGTCAGGCCTTTTTGCACTGCCAGAAGCTCTTTCAAGTTTATATGCCTGGCCCTGAACTGAGACTCCCGCTTCCCTTGGGATTGAATGTGAGCACCCCAGGCTCTCTCTGAGACATCTGTGGTGAAAGTTTGACCCTAGGGAATGAATCTGAATAGAAGTCCCTGATTTTGGGAAAAAGCCTGTACCGACTATGCAAACTCTTCTTTGAGACAAGGGATCAACTGTACTTTGGTCTCAAGGATTGAGAGTGGTGGCACCATAATTTGAGGTACCACTGTAGTTTCCTCATGTGCAGCCTGAGCAGGGGAACCATGAGGATTTTTAGTGAACAAACCAATGTAGACCACCACAATCCTTCGATAAAACACTAATTTAATATGACAAGGCAAAATTCAACAAGCAGTTTTTAACACAGATAAGCTGGCTCTGCCCTTCTTCAGATGAAATAAAAACAATCTTAGTCACATTTAAATACCTAATTCAAAACAGTTTCCAACCAATCAAAATTTATACTGCACCCTCCTATCTTTGAGGGTGGGTTTTATAGGAACAAATTCATTAAGTCCTGGTGTCCTATGGGCTAAAATTAGAAGTTATGTACTCACCATAACGTTCCATCTGAGTAGGTGTATTCATTTGTCTGCAACCTGTGGGTTATGGATATCGGATCATCCGCATAGTTTCATCCAGCCATGATCCAAGCTCTCAGCTCCCTCCCTCCCATAATGCCCTGCTCCCCCTCACTCATGACCTCAGACCTGCTGTACAACAAAGCAACAATACCCTCAAAAGGTAACAAGTAATATGCAGGAAACAGGAAGATAGGAGGGATGGATAGAGCAGACAAATGAATACATCTATACTCATACACCAGATGGAGCGGTATGGACTTAACACTAAAGTACAAATCTTCATTTGGATGCAACCTGTCCCTGTCTAATGGACCAGACCCCAGCTACCTCCTGAATCTCATGCCATCATGGAAGGAAGCACCGGAGAGCCGCCGGAGCCAAAGATACTCTACCTAAATGCAAATGCAAGATCCAACTTATAGTGTGAGAGATGAATGAAAGCCCAGCCCTGCAATAATCCCAAGGTAGCCTTAATCTCCAGGCTGAATATGCTGCTGAGATCTATACCGGGTGGCTGCTGACCGAGCTGAACTGCCGCCTTCCTTCTCTTGATAAACCAATAAAATGTACTGTGAAAAATAAATCCAGAAATGGACAGAGAAACTTTGGAAATTGGTTTGGTTAAATTGAATTTTTGCAAGGAAAAAAAAGAAGGTCGGATTGCTGACCAGAGTGCCTCCTGTTGAGATAAAATCTTAGTTGCCATCTAGTGAGTGTAGCCTATATTCACCTTCACCTTCTTTTCATACTTTTGAAGTTTGACAGGGGGGAAGATTGATTTGGATTTGGTTTAGCGATTTTTTTTTAGGAGGGAAGGACGGGGTTAGGAAGAGGGAGACAGAGTCCCGAGTCCAGAGGGAAAGTAGCTTGGAAAGTTAAAGCTTGAAGTTCAGAAGTTCTCTTGGCTGATGAAATGGCTACCAAAAGGCTGTCTTGTAAGTCTTGTAAGACAAAGTCTTGTGTCCACTGCAGTCCAGGGCTCGAAGGGGGGCGTCAAGGCTGGAGAGGAACCGTGAGGGGATTAGGCCTTGCCCCTCCGCCCACACAGAAAAGCGCTTCCATTTGCTTCTTAAACCCTCCTGGGTAGTGGATGGTTTATGAGCCACCAAAATAGCCTTTACCGTGAAGAGATACCGGAGTCCTTATCAAGAGTGGAAGCCGCCAGGCCAAGCGGTCAGCTTCAGGAGCTTAGGAGGAGAGGAGGATGGGATGAGGAATGATGGATGGAATAGGAGAATCGGAGGATAGATTCAGAATCAGAGGAGAGAGGAAGGGAAACCAGAGGACCGAGAAGGGGGAACCCAGAATGAGAATATCAGAACGGAGCAACCGAGACATTCTGCAGAAGGACCAGCAGCAGAGGAGGCATGGGTGGATAGGCATATGAAGACCGGTGGGGGTGGCGGCACCAGGTAGAGTATTGGTCCAGGGCTGCTTCAATAGGCGTCGGAAAAAAGGTCAACTGAGTTGGTGTGTGGCACTTGCAAAGATCGCATGAAGGGTTTCCCATCTTGACAATTCTCGATAAAGAGGGTAAGACCCTTGTTCTTTGCTTGTTGATGTACCCCAGACAACAGACATATTGTCCGCATTGGTCGCAATTGTTCCCAAGAAAGTCCTGAAGTGAAGTGCTAGCAACGCTTCAAGACTGCTCTCATCTCTCTATTTATTATGCAGGTCTCTGGACCTGCTCCACGTGCCTTGGACTTGGACTGTCCGCTGCCCCCCCCTCCCGAGGCGGAGGCGCGGGTCAACAGGAGTGGAGGGAGTAGAGGAAGAAAAAGGCTGCACTGGGGAGATCCGGGAGAGATCCGACCAAGAGGGAATCAAGCACAAGCTTGACTAAGCCTTGGCTGATGATGCAGGGATGAGGCAAGGTATGAAGGTATGACCACCGTACTAAGAGCGCCCACTGTAGCATCTCAAGAGGGAAGAGGCAAGAGGAAGAAGTGCTATCGATCAAGCCCAGGACCCTAGGAGCTCTCAGGGAACTCCGCTGAAACAGGAATATGAAATGGAAATGGGCCGCACCTGAGCTGCATTGCGAACTGGGAGTCCGCGTAAACTCGGGCTGTCTAACTCCTGCCCCTAGTCTGATCTAAGAGCTGAGTGGCTAAGGTTGGGACTAGGCTGACCTGTTGTGATGCCCAGAAATGGAGCAAGATGGAGAAATGAGGAGAAATGGAGAGAGGAGAATGAGTACGAGAGAAGTAGATGCCTTGTTGGGCCGGTAAGGAGCCAGTCCTGCAGGTAGGAAGCCTCTGCACCCCTGAAGCTAAGACACTGGTAGGCAGCAACTGCTGGGCCTTTGTTGACACCAAGGGGGGGGGGGACCCGAACTGGTAGTGACTGGCCCCAGCCGAAGGAGGAAACCTCCTGGGAAGCGCCTGTCCTCCTGATGTGGTAGTCCATTAGGGATGATCTACATCGAGCAATGTGGCCTTCTCAGAAAGGAAGGGGAGAATAGATGAGAGATTATTCGGAGAATTTTTTGCAGACCAGAAGAAGGAGAGAGAGGTCTAGGATCATCTTTTGGGAGAGAGGTTTTTCAGTTTGGAAAACCAAAGAACCTAGAACCACAATCCGAACTGGTCTGAAACCCTGGCTGGATGGCTCTTGAACCTCTAGCAGATGGCCACTTTCTAGCAGGCCCTCCTTGACCGGGGGTACGCCTGAGGATCCGGGTGGTACGCCTGTGAGACAGCAGGAATCCTGATAGTGAAGGAAGAATGGACTTCATCCCGTTATATGTTATGGAGCCCCTACGCCGCCGAACGCCCCCCCTGCGTCCCGAGAGAGCAGGTGGCAGTCGACTGCCTCCAGAGTAGGGGCCGCGGGCAGCGTTCGCAAAAGGTCAGGCCGCTCAAGCCCCTCTGCTCTAGGGCGGCCCCCCTTGTCCTCTGGTGCTGCCCTCTCCTCTAGGAAGTCCGGAGCCCTGTCCGACCGCCGCGACTCCGGAACTGCCTCTTCTTCAGGCTGGTTGGTTCGACTTCCGGAAACTGGGGCTGGGAGAAAGATTCACGGCAGACAGATAGGGCCCTGGGGTCCTCATCAGAGGAGCGTGAACGGCCCTGCCGCTGAGAGCAGAACCATCAAAGGGGCGTCAGCACACCGTGCCCTCTTGCCAAACAGAGCAGAACAATCAAAGGGCAAAGGGCAAACGACGCCTTGAAGAGCCCTGAAAACCAGCTGGCGGAGCCAGGCCTGACGCTCAGTGACCAGTCCTTGGCGAAGCTAGGCTCCAGCGACCCCCCGTATATGGGAGAGTAGTTGGAGCAGAAGTATCTGTCCCGACTCCCTAAGTGGGGATGCAGCGATGAGTGCATAGCGTCTCCTCCTACTGGGACACATGTGCTGAACAGTTCAGCGCCATACCGGGGAGGTCTCCAACCAAACATCCGGGCTTCCCCAAGGAGTCCATCATCCCGAGACTCCCGGCACGTGGGTGACATCCGGACTCTCCTGACAGTTCCCCTCTTCAGGCCTCCGTGGTCAACATGGTGACATCTACAGGAGGCCCCTACTCAAATGGTTCCTTCAAGAAGGCGGGTTAAGGATTTTATCAGGTCTTTTGGGATATGGTCACGGTGCGGGCTAAGGATTTACCTGGTGTTTTGTGGAATTGGCTCGGGCGGCCTGTGGGGGACACCCAAGAGGTAGACAAATAAGTTTAATGCCCGGGTAAGCGGACGCAAGACTCAAGAGGTAGCAGAATTCGCTTAACCACCCCCAGAACACGAGTATTTAAGAGAGACTCCCTCCAGACATCCTCGGGTCCTCCGCAGCTATGACTTCCCTCCACTTCCCTGAGGGTCAGTGAGAGGGAGCCTGAGACATCGCCGTCAATGTGCCTCCAGCTCTTCTGGGAGGCCTCTGTCTCCTTTGTCCTCGGAAAGCCAGGAGCCCCTCAGCAACTTGGGGCACAGAAACGGGCTGTCCTTGGGAGCCATGGTGGTGGGCCGGCCCAGTGTCCGGGGAGCGCTGCCTGCCCCAGGGGCAAGTGCCGGGGTCCGGCGACCTCAACAGAGCCTTCCATAGGCCCAAAAGGGGGAGCGGAGCCACCAGAGAGGCTCCACCGGAGCAAAGCTCGATCCGGGGAAGAAACCAGATCGAGCGGCTACCGAAGACTGGATCCGGCGACAGTGCGCGGAGACGCCACGGAGTACGGATCCTCGAGGTCCCGGCGATCCGGGCCCTTCGGACCAGGCGCCCACTCGATCGGTCCCATCCCCGGATCATGGTCGGATCGCTCGACCGTACTACGACGCTCCGACCTCGGGCCCGGCTCGGCGGCCTGAAGGCCCACTCGGCCCAAGCGGTCGGGAGAAGGAGCTCAGGAGCGCGCTCCGGGGAAGGCTGGTAAGAGGAGGGGAGGCAAGAGCAGCCTCCGAGGAGGAGGCCTGCTGGCCCTTCACATCATCTGGTCCAGCCAAGCACATCAAAGGTTATGGTATCTCGACGAAAGGCCCGAGGTAGGAGGAGGCTACCTCGAGGTCTCTGAGGGAGGCTCTGGGTCCCGCTGGAGATCTCGCCGTGAGATCCCTCAGACCGCCTCCGGAGACGAGAAAGCAGACCGGAAGGAGGAAGCCGTCGGGGAGAAGCCCGCTAGAAGCTTGACGCCCGGAGAAGCTCGCCCGGCCAGGTGGTTCCGGCCCCTCCGGGAGTTTAGATGTGCATCCCTCCTGTCCTCTCCAACCTCTCTGAAGCGCCCAGGAGCAGGGTCCAGCAGGAGGGGGTGCTGAGCGAGGCAAAGGCCGCGCCCCGGCCCGCCTCCGTCGAGCCGAGGGGTCCGAGGGCGGACCGGGCGAAAAGACCAGACTGGATCCCCTCGGTAAGCCCCTGGGCCCCCTCCCTGCACAAATGGAACAGCCAGATGAGGTAAGGGTGAACCCCACCCCAAGATACAGCGAGGTCAGCCATCAGCCGTAAGAGGAGCGCAGCCCACCCTGAGCATTAGAGAAAATTTGGAGCTTAGGGGTCAAATACAAACCAAAAAGACCACAAAGTTACAGGAAATAACTTAAAACAATAAACTAAAAAAAACAGGCTCTTTTGACTTAAATAAATACACTAGAAAGGGTCAGCCATAAAATAATATACTAAAAAAAAACAAAAAACTAAAACAGTCAAAACAAAAAGAAACCACAAAAAAACCCACAAAAAGAATAAAGAAAAAAGGAATATTCTAAAATAAGACAAGAAAACTACGAGAGAAAGAAACCACAGTTATATCCAGTACAAGCAAAACTTAAACAAGATCTGAGCTTGAGAAACTATAGGGTGAGGTAGGGAGGGGGAAAGATCCAGAGCTTCGATCCATAGGAGCAGAAATCCATGGGATGCTCAATTATCCACTTTGCTTCTTCTCTCTCAGTGGCATCTACTAGGCTACCCTTTCTTATACTAGGAAATATATTTGCAATAGCTCTAAATCTAAACTGATGGTCATTATTTACTTCTATATGTTTATAAAGTGCATTGTGCATATTTCTAGTTCTTATGCATGAAAGATGTTGCAGAATTCTAACTTTAAACATATTATTTGTTTTTCCCACATAAAATGCTTTGCATTGCTGACACTCAGCTAAATAAATTATATTCTTTGTTCTACAATTGGCTTTTGCTTTAAAATAAAATAATTTCCCTGTTACTGGATGCTTAAAAACAATCTCTTTATTAATACAGTGACATGCTTTGCATAGCCCACATGGTTTTGTACCTACTTGACAAATGGAACTTTTCTTGTGGTTACTCTTTTCTTGTGTTAAAATGTCTTTCAGATTTTTATTTCTTCTAAATCCAAAGAAAAGAAGAACTAGTACTTTTCATGGAATATTTGGAACATACCACAACTTTTTTTAAATTTTCTCTCACATGCTCAGATGAAGCTATAGATTTTCTGGATGTCAGAATTAAAAAAGAAAGATCTGGCTTTGTTACTTCCTTGTTTCGAAAAGAATGCTGGAAAAATAATTTACTTACTTATGATAGTATGCACCCCAGACATACATATAAGAATATAATAAGGGGTCAGGTAAGTAGAGCCTCAAGGCTTTGTACTAAAGATAGTGATTTTGAGGAAGAATTGATGAATATGGAACATATTTTTAAAAATAGAGGTTATAATGAGAGGTTGATAGTAAATGAATTAAGTCAGGGTAATATACATAGAAAATCTGTATCTTCATTAAAGACAATTTCATCAGAAGAGCAACATGGCCATAAATTTGCATTTAATAGAATGACATTCACGTATAGTAGTAATATACATGGTGTATGTGACATTATGAAAAATAATTGGCACATGTATGTGACATTATTAAGAATAATTGGCATATACTTTTATCTGATGATAAAATAAAAGAAATAGTAGGAACAGAACCCAAATTTGGATTTAGAAGAAATAAAAATCTGAAAGACATTTTAACACAAGAAAAGAGTAACCACAAGAAAAGTTCCATTTGTCAAGTAGGTACAAAACCATGTGGGCTATGCAAATGCAAAACATGTCACTGTATTAATAAAGAGATTGTTTTTAAGCATCCAGTAACAGGGAAATTATTTTATTTTAAAGCAAAAGCCAATTGTAGAACAAAGAATATAATTTATTTAGCTGAGTGTTAGCAATGCAAAGCATTTTATGTGGGAAAAACAATATGTTTAAAGTTAGAATTCTGCAACATCTTTCATGCATAAGAACTAGAAATATGCACAATGCACTTTATAAACATACAGAAGTAAATAATGACCATCAGTTTAGATTTAGAGCTATTGCAAATATATTTCCTAGTATAAGAAAGGGTAGCCTAGTAGATGCCACTGAGAGAGAAGAAGCAAAGTGGATAATTTAGCTTTTAGCCCATAGGACACCAGGACTTAATGAATTTGTTCCTATAAAACCCGCCCTCAAAGATAGGAGGGTGCAGTATAAATTTTGATTGGTTGGAAACTGTTTTGAATTAGGTATTTAAATGTGACTAAGATTGTTTTTATTTCATCTGAAGAAGGGCAGAGCCCGAAAGTGCTTATCTGTGTTAAAAACTGCTTGTTGAATTTTGCCTTGTCATATTAAATTAGTGTTTTATCGAAGGATTGTGGTGGTCTACATTGGTTTGTTCGCTAAAGATTTTTTTGTACTCTGTGGACCTTCAGTCAGTTTTCTCAATTTGTTTTCTTTGAACCATGAGGATTGCAAGATGCCATGTATCCCAGTGCTCGGAGAAATTCTCTTGCTGATATGGACTGTTTATGCTGGATTCCTTGAAAGTAGTGGATTAGAAAGGAGACCTTGTCTGGGGGAAGGAAGGGTTTTTGAAGAGAAGGGTCCAGGAGTGCCTCCAAGGAAGACAATCCTGTTGGCTGGAACAGTGCTGGACTTTTGTGGATTTATCATGAAGCCCAGGGAGGACAGGTCATCTTATGTAAACTTCAGATGCATGTAAAGCTCTGACAGTGGCCTCTCTCAGGCAATCATCCAGGTAGGGGTATATCACTTAGTGAAAACCCCTGAACCAGTAGACAAGCCAAAGGGCAGTGCTGAAAATTGACAGTGACTGCAACCTGCTCTAAAATGAAGAAAGCTTCTGTGTCATGAATTGTGATGTGCAGGTAGGCATCCTTTAAATCCAGGGAAACCAGAAAGGCCTGTGGCGCTATCATGGGTAAGAGTTTTTAACATGTCAACATTTTGCATTTTGGTACCTGCAGAAACTGATTGAGGTTGGAAAGGTCTAGGATAGGCTGTCAAGAGCCTTCTCTTCTTGGAACCAGGAATAATCTGGAGTAGAACCCTTTGCCTTTCTGAAGTTCTGGAACCGGTTCCACTGATCCCTAAACACACAAATTCTGGATTTGAGAAAGGGTCTCTGATTTTTTTGACTCTGAGGAATATCTGATAGCCTAAGTGTTTTAAAGGTTCTTTGAATGTGAGTTTGAAACCATAGGAAATAATGTCTAAAACCAACTTGTCTGAAGTGATGCGAGTCCAGTTTTGTTTGAACAGAGACAGCCTTCCTCCTAGTCTTGGGGGGGTTGCGGTGAATTATTGTTGCTCTCTGGCAGAAGCCTGGGTCCAAGAGCTCCCTTGCCTAGAAGTTTCTGAGGACCACTGTCTGGATCTCTGCAGCTGCTGTCGCTGCTTATGAGTCCTTTCCCACTGGGTTTTCCTCTGCCAGCCTCTAGGTTGAGAGGGAAAGGGCCAGTGTTTAGTGGGAAAGTTACTACTAAACCTAAGGAGCTGAACTTGGAGGAAATCTTTCACACAGAAAAAACTTCGGAGCCAAAGCAGTGTGACTGCAGATAAAACTTTTACTGGTGCTTCCTGGTACCTCGGCTAATGCCTTTAAGGGAAATCTTTTATAGTGTGCATAGACTTAGCTTTGTCCTCCATTTTTTTTTTAACAGCAACCTCAGCTTTAGGTCCAAAGAGGAATTCCTTGTCAAGTGGAGCATCAAGAAGGTTACATTCAACATGGTCAGGAAGAAATTGTTCCCTAAGCCACACATGTCTTCTAATAACTGAATCAGTGGCAGCTCCCCAGCTAGAAGCCTCCACAGTGTAAGGAATGCTTAACTACCTGAGAACTGAAGTGGCAATGATCCAAAAGTTCTTTAGAGAGGTTTTGATCCTCTAATGAACAGACCTTTTGCTTTACTTGATCCGGAATGGTTCACTGATATTTAATCATGTGAAATTGATAGCTGAGAGCCCTCATAGTAAGGGTGGCTGATGTATAAACTTTTTTCCGAAATCTATCAAGGGCCCTGTTCTCTCTATTCGTAGATGAACGGTTTCTAGGAACTGGCTAGTCCCTTTGGGTCCTGTTGAGACCACCTCTGGATCAGATGAGTTTTAAAAAGGTAATTACAGGAATCCTGCACTCTCTAGAACCTGTCTAGTTTACGAGGGGCTGGGGGAAGACAGTCAGGATAAAAGGAGGAATCCAACCATCTCTAAAATGGGTAGATTAGAAACTGGCATCTGCTCTGGCATTTCCAAGAACTCACTCACTCTCTATTTGTCTGAGGGTATTCCTGTGCCTCCTATAAAAAATGTTCCAATTCACCATGGAGAGTCTCTCCAAAGGTAATATCCTCTGGGGGCACGCCGAGGGCAGATTCTCCTTTGAATCTCAATCCTCAAAAGATGAGAGACAGGGACCTTCATCAGAACCAGACCCCTCTAGGTCTTAATCCTCATCACATTCAAAAGTGTCTGGGAAGGCTTCAGAAGTAGGGTCCCTTTTCCTTTTACCTGGGGAGACATCCCTGGGTACTTGTCTAGACTTAACTATGGAAATCAAGTAAGTCCTGTTGGTATCCCTGAAAAAGGGTTCCAGTAGGTCTAGGTGCAGGCCCTGCAGCAATACTTCTCTTAGGAGCTGCTATGGCCTTGGCCTGGGGATGTCAGACATCCTGACACCTGTTTCTCTGGAAGAAAGATGAACTGGTGTAGGCCGAAGCCACAAAGAAGCATCAGGGGGAAGAGAGAGCTCTTCAAAAGCTGAAACCTGCTGAGCAGTGCCAAAATTGACCGATGAGCTGAAAGCAAGGGCCAGTGCAGAAGTGTAGGGATCTGACGGACTACAAATGGGTCTTGACAGAGGCCTGCAGTAACACTTCAGATGGGGGGGGGGGTGGCAAAAAGTGCCTCGCCTTCAACAACAATCACAAGCCTAAAAGAAGAGACAGGCAGGGACTGGTTGCTGTCAGAATGCCTAAGCTTGGGTCTCTCTTCGTTTTCCTTCTTAGACCTAGGTAGTTCAACCTCCGGATGACAAGCAGACACCATTGGACACTGATGAGAAGATTCAAGCCTAAGGAATCCAGGTAAAATCTTGACCCTACGTCTGATCGTCCTAGTGTTTAAAGCGGGTCCAATGGTGGCAACTAGGAAAGTCCAGTTGTGTACACATTTACTAAAAACGTCCAAAAACTAATAGGCACAAGACAAGATGAGCATACACTGCAAAGTCCAACAAGGTTTAATAGCTGAGTAAAACAAGCTTACAGCAATCAGTAGTCCGGTGCACACTCCGGTAACTGCCAAGCAATAAAGTTAAAAACTATCTGGATGCAAAGAAACCAAGTCACAAAGTGTAAAGCGCTTTTCGTTAGGAAACACTTCTCCTGTGCAGCCAGATCGTTTTTAACTTTTACGTTCGTCTTGTCTTGTGCCTATCAGTTGTGTACACGTTGCAGACGCTTCAGCAGAATTAAAATTCCTCTCTTGGAAAAGAGCCTTGCTTCTGGCCATCTGAGCTACAAGCACTTATGGCTGTGAAACCTTTCATTATTTTTCATGCTGACAGGGTCTTCTTCAGGACTAACCCAACTTTCATGCCTAAAGTGGTGTCCAGTGTGGCTCTCAACTAATCTATTCATTTGCCCACCTTTTTCCCCTAAACCTCAAAATAAGGGAGAAAGGATCCTGTACTCTGTAGATGTGCACAGACAGCTCAGATTCTACCTGGATAGGACTAAGCCCTTTAGGAAATCGGACCAGTTACTAGTCAGCTTTGCACCAGGGGCAGAGCTCAAAAGCCATATCAAAACAAAACATCTCCAAATGGATAGCACACTGCATTCATTTTTGTTAAACACCATGGGAAACCACCCCCACAGGGGGTCAGAACACATTCTACTAGGACAACCTCAACCTCTACAGCCTTTCTCAGAGGGGTCCCTACCAGGGACATCCTGGAAGCTGCAACATGGAGTTCTGTTCTTACCTTCACCAAGCATTACCACCTGTCTATCTTTTCAAAATCCAGGGCAGGCTTTGCAACTGCATTCCTGCAGGGCATACTAGTCAGCCCCATCTCTTCTTGACTGCTTCCACCCATTCCTCAGCTTTGGGAATCAACCCAAATGTGATGACTGCAACAGTGAAACACGAAGAACATAGTACAGTTGTGTACATGTACCATAAATGTAGATGTTCGAATGTTTTCACTGTTGCAGTCTTGGTTTCCCACCCTCCAGCTCCCTTATCTCTATCTCTCTCTCTCTCCCTCACCCTTACAGGGCTATTGGTATTTACTTTCTACTGGTGGTGGCACTCCACTGTAACTTCGCTCCATATTGGGGGCTCCTGACATTTGGGGCAAGAAAAACTGGTGTAATTGTGTTGGCCGCAAGTTTTTATACCACTGACAACATGACGTCAGTCCTGGAGCGACAGCAGCCAACGCAGAAATACCAAGCCTCTGGTATTCGGGCCGACTGAGGGCTAGCCCTGGCAGGATAACCCAAGTGTGATGACTGCTACAGTGAAACACAAAGATCAACATCGTGATCCGCATCTAAGCAGGTGACACAAAGGGAGTGAAGTCGCTGTGTGGGATCTGCTTATCACAGTGGAGACAATTATTTACTTTACCTGACATGAGTTTAAAGCAAAAGAAAGGAGTTCCCCAACAGGGTACTTAACTTTCCGATGACTTCTCTCTGGTGCAGACCAACCGATGCACTGAAACACTGCTTTGTGCTCGGACAGCAAGGAAAGACCGACTTCATGCCATAGGCTGGCTTCCTATATACCAAAGTTTACTGATGTCGGTTAGGGCATCCTCCAGCCTTAGGAGGAAAGAATTTCTCTGGTACTTAGGAGAGCCAACGGCTTTCACAGCAGGAAATCCCACAAGTCAGGACTGCACAAGTGAAACATGAAGAACATCAATTACTCGCTTACACCAGGAAGATCAGAAGCAAGTTTACTTTGACAATCAGGGGACAGCAAGAGGCAGGTGTGAGATTTAAGTTGTTGCATCCAGCTAGCTTCAAAAAAAGAAGTTATGTTCTTAACCACAATGTCCCATCTGTGGTGTTGATCTTCATTCATTCATGACAGATTGATTTTGGTTCCGTCCTCGGAACTGACTCGGCCGGTATAACAAGCTTGCACCAGCCAAAAACTCTCAAGCTAAGGTTACCCATAGTGCCCTCTCCTAATCTTCTCATACTGAGTTTGCCCATAAGGATAATAAAGCGGAGGCTTTGTCTGAGCAAATGCCCTAACATGTAACCAGGACCAAATCCGAATGTCCAGGAGTCTTTTGGAGGGGATTGGTGGGTGGGATGTCATGACTGAATGAAGATCAACAACACAGATGGAATGTTATGGCAAGAACATAACTTCTTTACCTGATGTGGGTAATCTTCATTCATGATGGATGGGACAGAGTCCCTAGCTACCTTGTGTCCTGGAAGGCCCTATGGAAGGATATTCCTGAGCACAACTGAGCCAAAAGATGCTCTGCCCCCTGGAGACCAAATCCAATTTGTACTGAGCGATAAAGGTATGAGGGGTAGCCCAAGTGGCTGCTGTGCAAATGTCATCCATAGAAGCTCTTGAATGAAAAGCCACTGAAGTAGAAACTGATCTGGTTGAATGTTCTTTGATTTTAGTAGTTAAACGTACCTGGCTTTGTTAACAGACAAAAGAGATGCAGTCTCTCAACCATTTTGCCAAAGTAACTTTGGAAACTGATTTTCCTAACTTTGGTCCTGAAAAGGACAAGAAGACTAGTCAGATTTATGAAAAGACTTAGTCCTGTCCAAGTAGAAACAGACTAAGTAGAAACATAGTTATCTATGCACATCTAATGAATGCAAACAGTATTCTCCTTTATTACAAAAGTTTGGGAAGAACACTGGAAGGACAATAGATTGATATTTAACTTGGAGACAACCTTGGGTAAAAAAAGAGGGATTAGTCCGAACAGATGCACTCTTTGTGAAAAACTATGTAAGGGCGTTTTACGCACAAGGCCTGCAATTCTGATATTCTTCTTGTTGAGGTAATGGCTAACAAGAATAAAGTCTTCCAAGACAAGAATTTTATATCACAAAAGGCTCAAAGGGATGATGAGTCAAAGTTTACAGAGCCAGTATCAAATTCCAAGGTTCAATGGGTTCTTTGAAGGGCAGTTTTATATGCATTACTCCTTTCAAAATGGTACAAAGACAGTGAGATAATAATGAGGAATCTTGGAAACCATTATGGAAGTTTGAGACAGCTGCTAAATGGACCCTGACTGTACAAGCTGAAGCTCCTGAAAAAGTTGATAAATACTCTAAACACTGAACTAATGGGAGCTAGAATGGGGTCCAGTACCTTGTCTCGCGACCAAAATGCAAATCTGTTCCCATTTGCTATGATAAATTATCCTGGTGAATGGTTTATGGGAAGCCAGAAGTAATTTTTGTACAAGAGAAGAAAAGTTATTTTGCCTGGCAATTACCGGAAGTGGAGGTACCAAGCTGTCGATAGGTTTAGATGGATCAACCCCTGTGGGTGTGACAGTAACCCTGGAGTTGGATCCAGAGACCATAGGTGGTGAACCAGGTGATGCCAAACGAAGGGAAACCAGACTTGTAGGGGTCAATAGGGTGCAATGAGGATTACTTTGCTTCTCAACCGAAGAGCTTTCTTTAGAAATTGTGGGATTGGGGAAAGGGAGGGAAGGCATAAATCAGTCCCAGGGGCCATTTGTGTACTAGACTAGAGCATCCCTTGGGGGCTCCCCCTGAGGGGGGATTAGGGCAAAGTAGCTGCTCTATTTGTGGTGGGGGGACGAGAATGGATTGCAGCAAGACTGACCCCAGCAACAGAAAATCTCTGTTGCTACTTTGGGATTGAGAGACCACTCATGTCTGCAATCACATTGGAACTCCCAGCAATGTGCACTACCAGAAAGCGGTTGGAGGCTATTTGCCCATTGCCATACTTTCATGGCTTCTTGACACAACGGGCAGGATCTGGTTCCTCCCTATTTGTTGATATACCACGCTGACATGTTGTTGGACTGAACTTTCATGGCTTCTTGACACAATGGGAAGGATCTGGTTCCTCCCTGTTTGTTGATATACCAGGCTGACATGTTGTTGGACTGAAAAGCAACTGTCCCTGATGGGAGGGCAGATTGGAATGCTTGCAATGCCAGAAGCACCACCATCAGTTCTAGGACGTTGATATGCAAAGTTGACCTCTAAGGGGCACCAGGTGCCCTGGACCGTCTTTCCCTGAAAATGCCCCCCCCCCCAACTCTATCAGGGATGCGTCCATGGTCACTACTGCCTTAGGCTGACAGGGTGAGAAGGAACGACTCCATAGTTCCATTTCTGGCTTCATCCACCAATTCAGATCCTGCTTGCAGTGGCTCATTATGCTGACTGAGTGGGACATAGGATGTGCTAATAGGGGCCACTGTAATAAATATGGAGTCTTGCTAGGGGAAAGTACTGTTGTGTACACTTACCATAAATGTACATGTTCGAGTGTATTCACTGTTGCAGTCAATCACATTTTGGTTATCCTGCCAGGGGTAGCCCTCAGTCGGCCCAAATACCAGAGGCTTAGTATTTCTGGGTCGGTTATTGTCGCTTAAGGACTAACATCAGGTCGTCAGTGGTATAAAATCAGGCAGCCAACAGCATTACATCAGTTTTTCTTGCCCCAACTGTCAGGATCCCCCAAATAGGGAGCTAGGTTATGGTGAAAGAACACCACCAGTAGAAAGCAAATACCAAAAATTCCCTGTAAGGAGAGAGAAAGAGACAGATAGAAAAGGGGGGGGGGGACTAGGAATGCAACAGTGAATATACTCGAACATCTACATTTATGGTAAGTGTACACAACTGTACTATGTTCTTCATGTTTCATTGTTGCAGTCATCACATTTGGGTTGATTCCCAAAGCTGAAGAAAAGAGTGGAGGCAGTCAAGATGACTGGGGGCTGGCTAGAATGCCCTGCAAGACTGCAGTGGCAAAGCCTGCCCTGGATTTGGAGAAGACAGGCAGGTAGTAATGCTTGGTGAAGGTATGAACAGAAGTCCAAGTTGCAGCCTCCAGGATGTCCTTGGCGGGGTCCCCTCTGAGAAAAGCTGCAGAGGTGGAGATTGCCCAGGTGGAATGTGTCCTGACCTCCTTTGGGGCGGTTTCCTGTGCTGTTTGTAGCAGAAATGGATGCAGTGTGCTATCCATTTTGAGAAAGCTTGTTAGGATATGGCCTTGCCCTCTGCCCCTGCTGCAAAGCTGATTAGCAATTGGTCAGATTTTCTGAAAGATTTAATCCTATGCAGATAGAATCTGAGCTGTCTGCGCACATCTAGAGAGTGCAGAATCCTTTCCTGCTTGTTTTGTGGGTTAGGGAAAAAGTTGGGCAAATAAATGGATTGGTTGAGAGCCACAGTAGACACCACTTTAGACATGAAGGAGGGGTTTAATCCTGAGGGAGACCGTGTCAGCATGGAAAATGATGAAGGGCTCTACAGCCATGAGTGCTTGTAGCTCTGAAACTCTTCTAGTTGAAGTGATGGCCAGAAGCAAGGCTGTTTTCCAAGAGAGAAATTTTAAATCTGTTGAAGATGCAGGTTCAAAGGGGGTAGAGTGAGCTTTTCCAACGCAAAGTTAATGTCCCAAGCTGGGGTAGGAGCTCTTCTGGGTGGCCTTAAGTTTATCGCCCCTCTTAGGAACTGTTTGATGAGAGGGTGTGAGAAGAAAGGTGGCTCTGCGCTGAAGTGAGCATTGATGGCAGAGGCATGAATTTTAATAGAAGAGAAGGATAGACCCCGGTGTACTACGTCTGCTAGGTAATCCAGGATGACAGGTACGGAGGGCTGTGCAGTTTTGGCTCCCTTAGCCTGGATCCAGGTCCAAAATCTTTTCCACTTGTCAGCATAGGATATTCTAGTGCTGGGTCGTCTGGCCTCACAAATAACATCTAGGACTTATTTGCTTAGGCTGGCAGTTTAAGAAGAGGTCAGGGAATAAGACTGGCTGCCAGGCTGAGGGTCTGCAAATTGGGGATGCATGAATTCTCTATTCTTCTGGGTCAGGAGTGTTAGGATCTGATGAAGGTGCCATGGTGGCAGGGGTGACAGGCTGAGCAGCAGTGGGTACCAGTGCGGGCGTGGCCAGTCTGGGGCAATCAAGATTGTCCGCGGTTTTTCCTCCCTTATTTTGAGCAGTACCCTTGAAATGAGTGGTAGAGGGGGAAATGCATAGACCGAGAGGTTTACCCACTGGGAAGGATACAGCATCCACTTTCCAGGCCTTGCTGTGAGGTTCCCTGGTGCAGAATTTGCTGAGCTGATGATTGGAGTGGGAGGCAAAGAGATCCACCTTTGGGGTGCCCCATTTCCGGGTCACAAGGGTGAAGGTTCTGTGGTCTAGCTGCCACTCGTGTGGGTCTAGCAGGTTCCTGCTTAAGTTGTCTGCCAGAGAGTTTTGGGAGCATGGCAGGAATTGTGCTAACAGGTGTAGTTGCATGGCTGAGGCCGTGTTCCAAAAGGTCATGGCGAGCCTGCAGAGAGGATAAGAGTGAGTTCTTCCCTGCTTGTTGATATACCAACATCACTGTGGTGTTGTCTGTTTTGATCAGTAGAGGCCCCGCAAGGATCAGGGGTTTGAAAGCTGTCAGGGTGTGCTGAACAGCTAGCATCTCTTTTTGGTTGATGTGCAGATGTATTTGATTTGGGCTCCAATGGCCCTGAATGCACCTGTCATCCAGGTGTGCACCCCAGGCATAGTCTGATGCATCTGTAGTGAGGGTCTGGGCGGCGTGGGGTTGTGAGAAGGGAAGTCGCTTGTTGTGGCTGCATGCTGCTGCCCACCAAAGAAAATCTTTCCTTAGACAAGGTATCATTGGTATGAATGTTTCCAGGTCTTGAGAGTGTTGACACCAAAGGCTTTTTAGGTACCATTGTAGTTTCGTCATATGCAGTCTGGCATATGGAATGAGAAGAATGCAGGAAGGCCATGAACCCTAGAGCTTGCAGGATTTTCCTTGCGGATAACTGGGTTCTGGTGGCTAGTTGACAGAAGTAGCCTGTCAGGTAGGCTTGTTTATCTGGAGTAAGGAATGCCATCTGGGATACTGTGTCCAGGCTTGCACCTATAAATACAATTTTTTGTGTGGGTACTAGCTTTGATTTTTTTCGTTGACATTGTACCCCAGGGAGGTCAGTAGGTCCTCTACAAAGGTTAGGTGCTGTAACAGCTTTACCTGACTGACTGCCTGAATCAGGCAGTCGTCTAAGTAAGGATAAATTTGAATATTTCTTTGTCTGCAAAAAGTAATAGCAGGAGCCAGACATTTTGTGAAAACTCTGGGAGCAGTGGATAAGCCAAAGGGAAGCATAGAGAACTGAAAGTGAATAGATCCTGCCCTGAAACGTAGATATTTCCTGCAAGATTCCCTGACTGGGATGTGTATGCAGGCCTCATTTAGGTCTGGGGTGGCTAACCAAGCATCCTTGGAAAGCATAGGAAGAAACATAAAGTTGTGTACACTTACCATAAATGTAGATGTTAGAGTGTATTCACTGTTGCAGTCATTACATTAGAGTTATCCTGCTGGCAGGTTGCCCTCAGTCGGCCTGAATTCCAAAGTCTTGGGTCCTGCGTCGGTTGCTGTCGCATCTTCCCTGACGTCAGGTCTTCAAGGGTATAAAGGATGCAGCCGACGCCATTTTCTTCAGTTTTTCTTGCCCCAGATGTCAGGTGCCCCCAAAGGACATGCACCAAAATAAGCTTTACCTTCATCTATAAGCAAATACACCACCTAGGTTGTATAGATTAGAGAAGTAAAGATAAGTTCCAGCAAAAGTAAGGGGGATGGCGGGTGGGTAACCTGGACTGCAACAGTGAATACACTCGAACATCTACATTTATGGTAAGTGTACACAACTGTACTATGTTCTTCGTGTTTCACTGTTGCAGTCATTACATTTGGGTTGAGTCCCAAAGTTTTGGTTGGGGGGCTGGAGCTAAACAGCATTAGGAGTGGCTATGAGGCCCTGCAGAACTGCATTGGCAAAGCCTGCCCTGGATTTAGAGTAAAGAGGCAGATTGTAACATTTTGTAAAGGTATGCACTGAACTCCAAGTAGCAGCCTCTAAAATGTCTTTGGTTGGTACTCCCCTGAGAAAGGCTGCAGAAGTGGCTGCAGCTCTGGTTGAATGTGGACTAATGCCCTTAGGCACTGGTTTGCCATGCTGTGAGTAGCAGAAACGAATGCAGTGACCTATCCACTTTGAAATAGTCTGCTTGGAGATGGCCTTTCCTTGTGAAGCTGCGGCATATGCCACTAGTAATTGTTCTGTCTTTCTGAAAACTTTAGTTTTGTCCAAGTAGAATCTAAGTAGTCTGTGTATGTCCAAAGAATGCAGAATTTTCTCCCCCTTGTTCTGTGGATTTGGATAAAAAGTTGGCAAATGAATAGTTTGGTTAAAAGCTACACTGGATACTACCTTAGGCATAAATGTAGGGTTTGTTCTCAGAGAGACCCTGTCTGGATAAAAAATGATAAAGGGTTCCACAGCCATGAGAGCCTGTAGCTCTGAAACTCGTCTTGCAGAAGTTATTGCTAGGAGCAGAGCTGTTTTCCAAGATAAAAATTTTATATCCGCAATAGCAGCTGGCTCAAAAGGAGGTAAGGTGAGTTTTTCCAAGACATAACTGAGGTCCCATGCAGGTATTGGCGTTCTCCTTGGAGGCCTTACGTTTTTGGCTCCTCTGAGGTACTGCCTTAATAAAGGATGAGAAAAGTGTGGTGGCTCTGTATTGTAATGAGCCGAAATGGCAGAGGCATGGATTTTAATTGATGAAAAAGATAGGCCTTTGCCCAGCATCTCAGTTAAGTATTGCAAAATCTGAGGAATATTTGGGACAGCTGTATCAGTTCCTTGAGCTTGGTTCCAAGCACAAAATCTCTTCCATTTCCCAGCATAGGAGTTTTAGTACTAGGCCTTCTGGCTTCTAAAATGACATCCATCATAGCTTTACTGAGAGGCGTGGTTTGTATGGCTACATTATCCGCCATGCTGCCAGGTTTAGAGTCCTGAGTTGGCTGTGCAGAATCTGATTGTTTTGCTAGGACACTAGAGGAGGTATTTGAGGTAAGGCCCAGGCTGGGCATTGGGACAAGTTCCTTAAGCTCGGATACCAGTACTGGCGTGGCCAGTCTGGGGCAATCAGAATAATTTTTGGTTTCTCCTGTCTGACCCTTAGGAGTACCTTGGGGAGGAGAGGCAGTGGAGGAAAGGCATATACTGACAGGTTTTGTCCAGTTGAAAGATAAGGCGTCCACTTTCCAAGCTTGCCTGCGATAAGTCCTTGTGCAGAATCTCTTTAGTTGATTGTTGAGGGGAGGCAAATAGATCTATGTCCGGGCGTCCCCATTTCTTTGTTATCATGCTGAAGACTTGTGGGTCCAGGTGCCACTCGTGGGGATCCATGAGGTTTCAGCTTAGTTCATCTGCCAGAGTATTTTCCTTTCCTGGCAGGAATTGTGCCTGCAGATGAACTTGGTAAGTCAATGCTGTGTCCCATAAAGCCATGGCTAGTGTGCAAAGGTGGTAAGAATGAGTGCCCCCCTGCTTATGTACCACATGACTGTGGTGTTGTCTGTCTTTATCAGTAGTTGTCCCGGATGAAGTAGGTTCTTGAAAGCTGTCAGGGCATTTTGAACAGCTAAGCATCTCTTTTTGATTGATATGTAGATGCTTTTGGTTTGTGGACCAGGTGCCCTGAATGCCTCTTCCTGCCATGTGCCCCCCCCCCCCCCCAGGCATAATCTGATTCATCCGTCATTAGGCTCTGCCTGGCTGGGGGTAGTGAGAATGGCTGTCCCTTGTTTTGGTGACAAGCCTTTGCCCACCATCGAAACTCCTGTTGCAAGCAGGGAATGAGAGTAATCATTGTTTCCAGGCTGTGGCAATTTTGTGTCCAGACACTTTTTAGGTACCACTGAACTTTCCTCATATGCAGTCTTGCATATGGTATTAGTAAGATGCAGGATGCCATGTAGCCCAGACCCTGCAGAATTTTTCTTGCAGATAGCTGGGCCTTTGTTGCATTTCCTTGAAATAGGTAATCAGTTGCCTTTGTTTGTCTGGAGTGAGATAAGCCATCTGGGCAGTTGTATTTAAGCTTGCACCCAGGAATATTATCTCTTGAGAGGGTACTAGTTTTGATTTCTTTTTGTTGACTGTGTACCCTAGGCATGCTAAAAGTCTTTTCACAAAGGTCAGATGCTGTAGTAGAATGTCCTTGTTTTCTGTTGTATGAGGCAGTCGTCCAAGTAAGGACATAATTGTATTCCTCTTTGTCTGCAGTAAGCAATTACTGGTGCCAGGCACTTTGTGAAGACCCTGGGCGCAGTAGATAAGCCAAAGGGCAGTGCAGAGAATTGGTAATGCTGAGCCAGCCTTGAATCCGAGGTATCTTCTGCATGACTGTCTGATTGGGACATGCAGGTATGCCTCTTTTAGTTCTAAAGTCACAGGCCAAGCCTTGCTGCCCAGCATGGTCAACATCTTGAATTTTGGTATATCCAGGAAAGTGTTTAGAATAGATAGGTCCAGTATTGGTCTCCATGCTTTGTCCTTTCTGGGTACCAAGAACAGTCTTGTGTAAAATCCTTGTCCCTGGCTCTTGCTGTGGCACTTGTTGAATAGCCCTCCTGTCCATGAGAGCTGTGACTTGTTTTTGCGCCTCTGCCCATTGATTTTTTGGCAGGTCTGACCAACCGTTTGCCCTTGGCAGGGTATGGAAGTGAAACTTGTAGCCTTGTGACACTATGTCTAGAATCCATTTGTCCTGGGTTATAATGTGCCAATTTTGAGAAAAAAGTGCTAGTTTTCTCCCTAAGGGTGCTGCCAGAAGATAAGTGCTTGGTGCAGGCAGGGGGAAGTCATTGGGACTGTTTCCTAATATGGTTGTGATTTGTCTTCTCCACCTTTGGAGGTAGAAGCACCCCATTGCTTAGACCTGTAGGAACCTTCCGGCTGTGATCTGCCCCTTTGAGGTCTACACTGGAAAGGACCAATTCTTTGTAGGCCAGTGTCTGCTAAATCTAGGTGGCTGTACCTGTAAGAAATCCTTGACCGTTTGCATTGATTTAGCTTTGTCCTCCATTTTCTTTAATACCTCTTCTGCCTTAACACCAAACAAGGTATCATGTTGTAATGGAGCATCTAATAATTTAGCTTTAACATGATCAGGCAGATTTTCTTCCTTTAACCAAGCATGCCTCCTAATGACAGAACCCATAACAGCGGCCCTGCAGGAGGCCTCCAGCAAATCAAAACCACATTGCAAAGTATGCTTTCCAACTTGCTCAGCTGCAGGCAATAAATCCTTCATTTCTTTGTTCTCTGCACATTCAGAATTTACCATCATTTTCGGTTTAAGCAGCGTCATGATATATTGCTGATATTTGAGCATATGAAACTGACAATTTAAGGCCCTTATAGCTAAGGTAGCAGATGTGTAAATCTTTTTTCCCCCATCTATCCAGTGCCCTAGAATCCCTGTCAGAGGGGGTAGGGTTTTTTGCAGTGGAAGCCTTGACCCCTTTGGGACCCTGAGAAATAGTTTCTGGGTCTGCAGAGGAGATTTTGAAAAGAAATTTATGAGAGTCAGGGACCCTGTAGTATCTGTCTGGCTTAACAGGAGCTGGAGGTAAGGAGTCAGGGGGTCAGACTAGACTCTGAGAACACATCATCTACAATGTCTAACACAGGTGGAATAGCTAGAGGCCTGTGTTGTAGTAGTAAAAGGAAGTCTCTGAGCCTCCTCTTAGATTCTGAAAAATCTTGGCTCTCCCAGTGGAAGTGCTCCCTCATGGTATGCAAGGTTTCCCCAAAAGAGTAGTCCTCAGGAGGAGAAGCTGAAGGAATTGATTCTTCAGCATCAGAATCCTCATAGGGAGGAAGAGACTATTCCTGATCAGAAGAGGAATCAGAAGAAATGGAAACCTGATCTGAAGATTCATAGTCTGTCTCTTGCCTAGGCCTCTTATCAGGAGGGGGATGGGAACCCCTGATCAAGGTAATTAAGTCTTCGGCCATTTTGAACATCTGTCTTTTGGGCATGGAGGCCTGTCCATGTGGCTGGTGAACTTGTTTCTTTGCCTTTAAAGGTGTTGTAGTCTTTGAAGTCGGTTTAATATATAATTGTTTAGGTCTGAATACACCCTCAGAAGCCGATGCCTGCTCAGCGGCTCCGGACCCATCTGAGGGAATAATCTCCGAGGCTCCAATACCTTGAGTTTCCAGCGGCCTGGCCGACTCCATGTGGGAGTCGCTAGCAGCCTGTAAAGTAGCGGGTGTCAGGGGCTGAGAAAGCGCCTCACTGAGAACCGGCGACTTGCTAAGGAGAAGCTTTGTCGTCTGTTTTGAAACTCGGTTGCCTGTCTTTTTCTTTGCGTTTTTTGTGAACTCCGGTAGTCGGATGGCTATCCGACGACATTGTATAATTAAATCTTTCGCCCAAAATAACTTAATGCAAAATCGTACTGACGCTTAATAGTGCGTTGGTTAAATCTAGCACAAAACCGACAACTAGAAACGTCGTGGTCAGGGCCTAGGCAAGGAACACATTACGAATTAAAGTCCTTATGAGGTATTTGCTTCCCACAAGAAATACAATTATTAATTTTTTCTGACATCGGTCTGGAGCAAGAAAAAAGTTTCCCCAACGGGCTACTTAGCTTTTAATGAAGACTTCGGATCTGAAACTCGAACACGAAAATCTCAGGAGTAGCCAACCGGCACTTGCGAACTGCTTCTGCTTCGGGCACCGCGCGGCAAGAAAGACTGCAGAAAATGGCATCGGCTTTTATACCCCTGATGACCTGACATCAGGGAAGAGGCGACAGTAACTGACGCAGGACCCAAGACTTTGGAATTCAGGCCGACTGAGGGCAACCTGCCAGCAGGATAACCCTAATGTAATGACTGCAACAGTGAAACATGAAGAACATCTGCTGGAAGGTGAGCATTTCGAATTTTGGTATCACCAGAAAGGTGTTTAGAATTGATAGGTCGAGGATTGGGTCCCAGATGCCTTCTTTTTTGGGTACCAGGAAGAATCTGGAATAAAAACCTTGGCCTATCTGGTCTGCAGGGACATGCTTTACTGCCCTCATGGAGAGCAGAGAAAGGACTTCCTTTTTGGCCTCTGCCCACTGGTTTGGAGGAAGATCTGGGAACCCTCTTGGGGTTGGCAGTGTGTGGAAATAAAATTTGTATCCCTGGGACACTATGTTGACGAACCATCGGTCGTTGGTGATAGAGGCCCAGTTGTTTGCATGGAAGGAGAGTTTTCCTTCTAGGGGCACAAGCAGGTGGGCAGAGGTAAGGGGTGGAGATGTAAAGTTATTGAGAGTTCTTACCATAGGGGGTGGGCTTAGCACTCCCTATTTTGAAGAGGAGGAACTCTACTGCTTAGACCACTGCATTCCCTGGGGCTGCTGTCTGGGGGGTCTGCTTCCCCTGGGTCTGGGCTGAGCTGGTCTGGAGGGGGCCGGAAAGGACCAGTGCTTGGAAGGGCAATGCCTACTGAACCTCGGAGGATGGACCCGTAGAAAGTCTGTCTGCATAGATTTAGCTTTTTCTTCCATCTTTTTTTAAGACTTCTTCTACCTTGGTGCAAAACAAATAGTCTTTGTTCAATGGTGCGTCCAATAATTTTTCTTTGACATGGTCTGGCAAGTTCTGTTCCTTAAGCCAAGCATGCTAA
Organism: Protopterus annectens; assembly: GCF_019279795.1. Taxonomy (NCBI): domain Eukaryota; kingdom Metazoa; phylum Chordata; order Ceratodontiformes; family Protopteridae; genus Protopterus; species Protopterus annectens. The sequence continues at coordinate 1,170,465,833 of NC_056745.1, forward strand.
GGACAGAACCAGTGACTGCTGCCCTGCAAGATGCTTCTAGGGCGTCAAAGTCACATTGCAAGGTGTGCTTAGTAACTGGGCTTACAGAATGCATAAGCTCTTGTAATTCTTTATTTTCTGCAAAAGCAGGAAAGGAAGATATTTTTTGTTTGAGGAGTTCCATGGTATGCTGCTGAAATTTCAGCATGTGGAACTGACAAATTAGTGCTCTAATAGCAAGAGTAGCAGAGGTGTATACTTTTTTACTCCATCTGTCTAAAGCTCGGGAATTCCTGTCTGAGTGAGTGGGATTCTTGGCTGAGGGTGCATTCATTCCTTTAGGTCCTTGAGAGACTACACCTCTGGGTCAGCAGTAGGATTTTTGAAAGGAATTTGTGAGAGGCAAGGACTCTGTAGGACCTGCCAGGTTTCCTGGTAGCAGGAGGAAGGGTGTCAGGAGTCAAAATGGATTCCATAAAAACATCAACATCATCATCCAGGACAGGAGTAATGGCCAAAGGTCTGTGCTGTGGTAAATCTAAGAATTCCCTGAGTCTCTTTTTTTGATTGGGGATAGTCCTGACACTCCCACTGGAAATGCACCCTTAAAGTATGAAAGGTTTCACCAAATGAAAAATCCTCGGATGGAAAGGCAGAACAAATGGATTCCTCTGCATCAGAATCCTCATAAGCAGAGAGGGGTTGCATGTCTTCATATTCAGAAGCATCAGAGTCATCGGACTCCTGTTCAGAAAAAACTACTGGGGATAAGTCTCTTTCTTTTGGAAGGGGTAGCCTGGCTTCCCCTAATAAGCATAATAAGGTCTTCCGCCATTTTAAACATTTGAGACGGAGGCAAGGAAGCAGGTGCCTGAGCTTGGGTCGTCGTTTTTTTCGGCGTAGTTCGTACCCTGGGCCTTAGAAACTCGGTAGTTTTAGAAAGAACTGAAGACATGAAAGTAGTCAGTTTGCATCGAGTATCGGTAGTGCAAAGTACTTCCTCGGAAGCCAGTACCTGCTCAGCGGCTCCGGACCCATCTAAGGCAGAGACATCCGCAGGATCCTTAGTCAAAGAAGAGTCTTGTAGCATACAGGACTCCGAAAGGGTCTCTGTAGCAGCCTGTGAATCCACAGAAGCAGGCATCAGGGGCTGCGAAAGTGCCTCACTGAGGACAGGAGAACAGACGATTAGCTTAACGGAAGCGTCGGCGGCGGTTCTGGACTTGTGCGGTCTGTCTTTATCCTTATGTTTTTTCGGACGATCGGTAGTCAGATGGCTTACCAAAGCCAAATCGGAATTCGAGGACTGAGAGCGAAAATATCTACAAGTCTCACTATGTCGAGCTTCGAAAGACTCTTGATGAAACGGGCTGATATCCCTGATGGAGATTCAGGTTGATCAAAGATTGGGCTTAGCTGTTGGTCCCACAAAGGGGTGAATAAATGGAGAATATCGGGTTCTGGCCAGTGTTTCAACCTTCGGCACTGTGGTCAGAGGACCAGAAGGTTGTGATGGTAGGTGGAAGTGACCAATTTTAAGGGGGTATCTACTGTTGGTGCCGAGAAGGTCTGTGGTACCATGGAAGGTGTCAGTACCATAGGAATAGAAGTAATTGGCGTTGGCTCCGTAATTAAGGATTGCACCATGGATGCAGTTTTTAGCTCCGGTGTCGTAGTCATCTTGCCATGTTTAGTTCTCGGTTCCATATGAACCTGTGCCTTCATAGTTTGTGGATCCTGAGACTGAGGAGATGATGGTACCAAGTGGGCTCTTCTTTTTCATGTTTTTATTACGAGGGTTGAGACCTCCACCTCAGATACAGCCTCCAAGAAAGGGTTTTTTAAGAGACCCTTTAAGATCAGTTTGTTCTTGCGCTCAGTTAAGGTGCAGGCACTGAAGCCCTTAAAGAGCTCGCATGGAGGTTGACCTTTAAATGTGGTACTCCTAGGGAGACACAGGAGAGATGCCCATCAGAATTTGTCATCTTCCTGCCACACTTGCAACACTGTTTAAATCCAGCAGTGCCCTTCTTGTCAGCCATGATCAATAATACAGTCAACAGTATTAATCCAACAATAAACAAAAAAAAATACTCTATTATGGGACCAGAGATATCTATATCTCTATCTATCTATTTATATATATATATATATATATATATATATATATATATATATATATACACACACACACACACACACACACAACAGGTAAGGTAGGGAGGGGTACAAAAATACCAACGCTGTAAAGCAGGGGAAAAAAGGACAAAAAAACTCGATCACACAGATGGGAAAAATACATTTAGCTATAAACGACTAAGAAAGAGTAGAGTGAAGAACAAAATACATTGCTAAACTGTCAGAGAAAAAATAGAACACTTAGCTTGAGATCTGGCCTGACGCGTCTTGAAACTCTATGCGGCAAATAAGATCTAAGGAAATTAGGGGAGGGGCACTATGGGTAACCTTAGCTTGAGTGTTTTGGGCTGGCGCAAGTCTGGTATATCGGCCGAGCCGGTTCCAAGGACGGAACCAAAACCCAGCCATCACGAACGAATGAATGAAGATGAACAACATTAGATCATTTTTTTTCCCCCCTGAAGATTAAAGACAGTTTTGGATGCCGAACAGGCTATGAAGGAATAATAAAATAAAGAACAAAGGGCCACAGCTCCAAAGGCAAACATGCTTTCGTTCATTCAAATCAAATGAACTTATTCAGGGGTCTGAAGAAGTTCATTTGACTTGAGTGAACAAAAGTGCTCAAACATTAAAGTTTTGGTTTGCCTTTGGAGCTGTGACCCTTTGTTCTTTATTTTATTAGTGCTTTATTTATTTATGAAGGAATAATGTTTAGCTAACAAAATGTGTTCCAGAAAGCTGAAAGGGATACTACTACACAATCTTCTGACCATAAAAAAGCCTGCAGGTAGCCTTTGCCAGTGAAACTATTTAAAATGCTTAGGTAACAGAAAGAAGCCTACAAACTGATAAGAATCAGACACCCTGGACTCAAACCACAGACTGGTACTGGGAAAGCAAGACTATCAGGAAGAAGACCAGCAGCAAATAGAAGTTATGTCCTTACCATAACGTTCCATGTGGAGTGTTCATCTCGCCTTTGTTCTTACACATGGGTTCGGAGCCGATCCTCGGTTCCGTGTCGGCCGCTTGCAAGCTCTGCATCGAGAAGAAGCTCGAGACAACCTAATACCCACAACCCCCCTCTGCCTTTACCTCAGATCTAGTTTGCCGCTGCAGCGTTCGCATCACTGGGTCGAGCTCGAGCACCTGAGATAAGATTAAGAATTTATTCTTGTGTTTTTTCTTAGTAATTTTATTATAAAAAGTTTGTTAGTGACATAGTGTGTGTGTGTGGTAAGGTTGAGGGATTCTCGGTTCCGTTAAGTTTATTTAAAACTTATTAGAGTTCTCCTCGGGGCCTACCACCCCTTACTTGGATTTGACTACCGGATTGACTTCCTTACTGGATTCGACAATTTCACCGGACTTGACTTCTTTACTGGACTTGACTTTTCAGTTTCTAGAAATATTTAGTGTGAGATGTCTGAGGATCGCCTCCGAACCCATGTGTAAGAACAAACGGCGAGATCGAACACTCTCACATCATGGAATTACGGATGGAATATGTTGGAGAACTGTAAACATCGCTCTATGAACTGGGGATTTGTGAGAAAAAGTAGAAAAAAGACTGGAAGGTTTGACTGTTAAAGTAGTGGGAGAAAGTAAAGTTGTATAAGTAGTACTTATAAAAGAAGCAGCCTGATTAAATCACTGCTGCATTAGCCTCAGCAATATGGGGTTTTTCATGCCTAGTATGTAACTGCCAGCCAGCCTTTTAAAGATTTTGACTACATTCACACATGCACCCAGGCTGCTGTTACGTTGAGCTCCTTAGGGAGAAAATAGCAGCCTGAAAGCCAAAAACCTTATGAATTTTCTTGCCATCCATGAAAACAAAGTAAAGTTAGGAATGCATAATTTTTATCTTAGAAAATCTATATACAAAATTAGGTGGATGGAGGGTGAGTGAGGCTACTGCAGCAGTGATTTAATCAAACATCGACTGTTAAGTGCAACAATTGTATTATGTTCATCATAAATCACTACTGCAGCAGCCTTAGCTATAAAAAGAAGTTACGTTCTAACCATAACATTTCATCTGTGTTGTTGATCTTCATTCATAGGTTAGTACTAGGCTAACTGCTCTTGTGAGCCATTTTAAGCCTAGCCAATTATCCCTTGTGAGATTCAAACCCTGTACCTTGCGTTTGTAAGGCAAACACCTTAACCATTAGGCCATCCTCCCAAGACAAACACCGATGAGTGTCGGTTCCATCCTCAGAATAGAGTCGACCATTACAACAAACAAAAAACCTCTCGAGCTAAGCTTTTACTCATAGTGCCCCTCTCCCTATTACCTCAGATCGAGTTTGTCCGTAAGGAAAGGACAAATTACAGAGAGAAAAGTGGAGGCTTTTTCTGAGCGACTTCCTTATCATAGGACTGGACCATAGCAGAGCTTCCAAGATTCTTTCAGAGGGGGATGGTGGGTGGGTTGTAATAAATGAATGAAGATCAACAACACAGATAGAACGTTATGGTAACAACATAACTTCTTTATCTGATGTTAATCTTCATTCATTCCTTATTGATGGGACAGAGTCCCTAGCTATCTTGTTTCCTGGGAAGCCCTATGGAAGAATATTCCTGAGTACCATTGAACAAAAGGAGGATCTCCCCTTGGAGACCATATCAAATTTGTAATGTGATAAAGGTACGAGGAAAGGCCCATGTTGCTGCTGCACAAATGTCATCCATGGAAGCTCTTGCATGGAAAGCAGCAGATGTTGCGACTGATCTCATGGAATGTGCTTTGATCTTAGAAGATACAGAAGCCTTATTTTGTTGATAAATAAAGGAAATGCAATCTCTCAACCATTTAGATAAGGTAACTTTGGAAAATTATTTTCCCAATTTTGGGCCTGAGTATGATATAAATAAATCGTCAGACTTCCGTATGGATTTAGATCTGTCGAGGTAAAAACGCAGTTGTCTGTGCACATCAAACAAATGCAATGAATATTCTCCTTTACTGGAGAAATTTGGAAAGAAGACTGGTAGATCAATTGTTCATTTAATAGTGAAATCAGAAAAAACCTTGGTAAAAAGGAGGGATTAGTCTATAGTGATACTCTGTCCTTATAGAAGACCATGTAGAATGTTTTATACATAAGGCTTGTAACTCGGAAATGCATCCAGCTAAAGAAATGGCAACCAAGAATAAGGTTTTCCAGGATAAAAACTTTAAGTCATAACTGGGGCAGATTCAAAGGGAGGACAAGTCAATGCTTGTAGAACCAATGTCAAATTCCATGACTCAATCGGCTGACTGAATGGGGGGTCTGATATGTAAAACTCCCTTCAAAAAGGTTTTACAGAGACAGTGAGAGATTAAAGAGGAGCTTTCAAAACCATTGTGAAAGTTAGAAATTGCTGGCAGGTGTACTCTAATGGAAGCTGCAGCTCCAGAATGAAGGAGATTAGATAGATAACCCAAAACCATCAATACCGTAGCCAAAAAAGGATTTATTCCTTTTTTGCAAGATGAAATAATGAATCTCTTCCATTTGCTGAGATAAGGTTTCCTGGTGGATGGTTTATGGGAAGCCAGAAGAATGTGACGGACAGGGGAGGACAGGCTGTTCTGCCTGGCAATCACTGGAAGTGGAGGAACCAAGCTGTCAGCTTGAGGTTCTATAAATTTGGATATGTCAATCCCTGTGGATGTGACAGTAGTTCCGGAGTTGGATCCAGAATCCAAGGTTGCTGTAGTAGGTGAGGTCAAAGGAAGGGGAACCAAATATGTTGTGGCCGTAAGGGTGCAATGTGGATTACTCTGCTTTTCAACTGATGAGCCTCCATCAAGAATTGGGGAATCAATGGGATTGGTGGGTAAGCATAAAGAAGTCCCATGGGCCAATCGTGTACAACAGCGTCCCTCGAGAACTCTCCCTTTGGGGGAAATTAGGGCAAAGTAGCTGCTGCATTTGTGATATCACTCGGAGTTGCAATCTGAGTCTCTGCATCCTGTGAAGAGGGAGGTAGACTAGGCAAGATTGGGTATCGAATTCTGCCTCTATGAACTCCAGTCTTCAAGAAGGAATTAGTTTGCATTTGTCCTTCTTTACTATTATCCCTAGGTGTTTCAAGAGATGTGGAGTGTAATGGATCGCTAAGACTAATAGATGCTTGGGTGGGGCGGTGAGGAGCCAATCATCTAGATATGGAAAAGTACAGTTGTGTACACTTACCATAAACATAGTTGTTCAAGTGTATTCACTGTTGCAGTCCTTACCAATGGGTTACCCGGCTCCAGGTTGCCCGCAGTCAGCAAAATACCAAGGTTCTTGGCATAGGACGTTGGCTGCCTCCGGATTAAGCCTGACGTCAGATACAAAGGCAGGCAGCCAATGTCATTTCCTCAGTTTTTCTTACCTTAACTATCAGGAGCCCCCAAAAAAAGGTTAGACCAAGAAAAGAAAAAATCCAGTCTGTGCCCTAGGAAAAAAGGGGGGGATGGGGGGGGACCAGGACTGCAACTGTAAATACACTTGAACATCTACATTTATGGTAAGTGTACCCAACTGTACTATGTTCATCATGTTTCACTGTTGCAGTCCTTACAAATGGGTTGATTCCCAAATCCCAGGAAAGAAACAAAAGGGAGGAGGAACAGCACTGATTAAGGATTGGTAAGAATGACCTGCAATACTGCAGTGGCAAAACCAGCCCTGGACTTAGAAAACAAGGGCAAATTGTAATGTTTAGTGAAAGTGTGGACAAAAGTCCAGGTAGCTGCTTCCAGGATGTCCTTAGCAGGTACACCCCTTAGAAAAGCTGCTGAGGTAGGGGTAGTTTCTAGTAGAATGGGTCCTAATACCCCTGTGGAGGAACCTTGCCATGCTGTAAGTAACAAAAGTGAATACAATGAGCAATCCACTTAGAAATAGTCAGTTTAGAAATAGCTTTTCCCTGAGCTCTAGCAGCAAAACTGACCAACAACTGATCTGCCTTTCGAAAAGGTTTAGTCCTGTCCAGGTAAAATCTAAGTTGTCTATGCACATCCAGGGAATGCAGCAACCTTTCTCCTCTATTCTGAGGATTAGGAAAGAAGGTAGGCAGGTAAATAAACTGGTTAAGAGTCAGGCTAGAAACCACCTTAGGCATAAAAGAGGGATTAGTTCGAAGAGAAACCCGATCTACATGGAAAGTGATAAAAGGCTCTACTGCCCTTAAGGCCTGCAGCCACTCTTCTAGCTCAAGTAATGGCCAAGAGAAAGGCAGTTTTCCAGGAGAGAAACTTCAAATCTGCTGAGGCAGCAGGTTCAAAGGGAGGCAGAGTAAGTTTCTGAAGAACAAAATTAAGATCCCAAGCAGGAGTAGGAGCCCTTCTGGCAGGCATTAAATTGCTAGCTCCCCTGAGGAACTGTTTCATCAAGGGATGAAAGAAAATGGGTTGCTCAAAGGAGCAATGAGTAGAAATAGCTGAAGCATGAATTTTGATAGAAGAGAAGGAAAGTCCGCCATTAAGCAAGCCTGCCAGATAGTCACGAATTAGAGAAAGAGTAGGTTGAAATGGGTCTTCTCCTCTAGTCTGCATCCAAATGGAGAATCTTTTCCACTTATCTGCATAAGATTTGCTAATACTAGGCCTCCTGGCCTCACGAAGGACCTTAACTACCTGTTGGGAAAGGTTTAAATTATGAGCCAGTCTGCCAAATGCAGAGTCTGAAGACGAGGATGCAGAATTTTTCCCCCTCCTGAACCAAGAGATCTGGTATCAGGGGAAGATGCTAAGGCTGACACTGGGAGAGACTGCGAAGAAGTGGATACCAATGCTGCCTGGGCCAGTCTGGAGCTATGATGGCCCATGGATTTTCCTCCCTTATCTTTAACAGCACTCTGGGAAGAAGAGGCAGAGGAGGGAATACATAAATTGATAGCTGCGTCCAGGGGAAGGACAGAGCATCCACTTTCCAAGCTTTGTCGTGATGATCCCTGGTGCAAAAGGATGGAAGAAGGTGGTTGGTTGGAGATGAAAAGAGATCCACCTGGGGAGTGCCTCAATGCTGAATGATGCGATAGAAGATGGCCTTGTTTAATTGCCACTCATGAGGATCCAGGACCTGCCTGCTCAACCGGTCTGCCAATGTGTTGAGCCTTACTGGAAGAAACTGAGCTATCAGATGAATGCCCATAGAGGCTGCCATGGACCATAGTCTCATGCTTTGTCTGCACAGGGGGTAAGAGTGAGTCCCTCCCTGCTTGTTGATGTACCACATGATTGTAGTGTTCTCTGGCCTGACTAGAACAGTACCAGGAGAGAGAAGATGCTTGAAGGCCATCAAGGCCTGCTGAACTGCCAGATTTATGTGAAAATGAACTTGTTGATGGCTCCAAATCCCCTGAATGCATCTGCCCCTCTAGATGTGCTCTCCAACTGTAGTCCGAAGCATCTGTGGTGAGAGTTTGGTTGGCTGGAGGTGGACAAAAAGGTAAGCCTTTGTTCTGTGCACAGGCCGGTGCCCACCAAAGGAACTCCGTCTGCAGGCAGGGAATCAGAGGAAGAATCAAGTCTAAATCCTGAGTGTGTTGACACCAAAGGTTCTTGAGGTACCATTGTATTTTCCTCGTATGCAGTCTGGCATATGGAATATCAGAATACATGAAGCCATGAATCCCAGGGATTGCAGGAATTGCCTTGCAGAGAGCTGGGTCATGCTTGCCAAATTCTTGAAGTAATTCAAAAGATCCATCTGTTTCTCTTGAGGGAGGGATACCAAGTGGGCGGCTGTGTTCAGACTCGCTCCCAGGAATACAATCTCCCTGGTGGGTAACAATTTTGACTTCTTTTTATTGATTGTGCAACCCAAAGAGGTGAGAAGGCTCTTTACAAAGTCCAAATCCTTTAAAAGTTGTTCTGGACAGTTTGCCTAAATAAGACAATCATCCAATTAAGGGTAAATTTGAATGTTTCTTTGCCTGCAAACGGCAATGACTGGAGCCAGGCATTTTGTAAGAACTCAACTGCAGAAGAGTGAGCATTTTGAACTTGGGAATTGCTAGAAAAGTGTTTAGAATGGACAAATCCAGTGCCAAGTGCCCCCTTTTTTGGTGACCAGGAAAAGTCTTGAGTAAAAATTCTGGCCTATCTGTAGTGCAGGAACTCGCTCTATTGCTCCCAGGTTTAGCAAGGAAGAAACTTGTTTTTCTGCTTCTGCCCTTTGAAGTGGGGGAATATCTGGATATCCTTGGAAGGCCGGGAAGGTGCGAAAGGAGAATCTGTAGCCTTGGGATACTATTTTTAGCACCCATTTGTTGTCCGTGATAGTGTGCCAGACATCTGCAAAAATGGCTAACCTTCCCCCCAAAGGAAACCCTGGGCCTGCAGAGGCAATCAGGGGAAGGCCGGAGTCACTGAGCATGCTTGCTTTGGGAAGTCTGCTTAGAACTCCCTGATTTTGAAGATGAAGCCTGCCAGTGTTTAGCCTTTTGATGGGTGGAAGTTTGTCCCCTGGAATACCTGTAACCCCTAGACCTAGTGTGACCCTGTTCACTAGGGTCAGGAAAAGCCCAATTCTTAGAAGGGTAATACCTGCTAAAACGAGGAGGCTGAACTTGCAGAAAATCCTTAAGTTTGTATAGATTTAGCCTTATCCTCCAACTTCTTCACCACCTCTTCTGCTTTGCTTCCAAAAAGATAGTCCTTGTGCAAGGGCACATCCAGTAATTTAGATTTTATATTTTCAGAAAGGGGCTGCTCCCTCAGCCAAGCATGTCTTCTAATAACAGAACCAGTGGCCACTGCCATGCAAGAAGCCTCCAAAGTGTCAAAACCACAATGTAGAGAATGTTTAGTAACAATAGTGGCAGAATTCAATAAGTCTTGCATGTCATTACTCTCCATCAGGGAAGGAACACCAGCAATTTTAGCTTTATTGGCCTCCAAACTATGCTGTTAATACTTAAGCATATGAAAGAGACAATTAAAAGACCTAATAGCCAGGGTGGAAGAAGTATAAACCTTTTTACCACACATATCCAAGGCCCTAGATTCCCTGTTAGAAGGAATGGGATTTTTAGCAACCGTGGCTTTAACCCCCTTAGGGCCCTGAGAAATAATCTCTGGATCAGCAGTAGGATTCTTGAAGAGCAACTGATGAGAATCAGCAACTCTATAATACCAGTCAGGCTTTCTGGGAGCAGGAGGAACAGAAAAAGGAGTCAAAGAATTCTCCATGAAGACATCATCAACAACTTCCAAAATCGGAGGGATAGCCAAAGGCTTATGCTGAGGCAAATCCAAGAACTCTCTAATCTGCCTCTTAGACTGAGGGTTTTCAGAGTATCCCCAAACGAAAAATCTTCTGGAGGGGAGGAGGCTGAGAGCCTCTGATAAGAGTCAAGAGATCACTAGCCATCTTAACCATCTGAGCCTGAGGCATTTGAGGGGAGGCCAGTGTCTGCTTAGGAGTAGATTTTCATCTGGAAGGCCTGCTAGAAAGCCTAGCCACGGCAGAAGAGTGAACCGAGGTCATCAGTCAGGATCTGGTCTCCAATCAGAGAAAAGAGGCCTTAAAAGCCGGTGCCTGCTTAGTGGCTCCGGATCCATCGGAGGTGGTGACTGGTGAAGGGTCCGAAGACGAGGTAGAAGCCTGCAGAAAGGAGGACTCAGAAAGGGTCTCTGCAAACGCCTGCTGCTGAACATCCGCAGACTGCAGGGGCTAAGAAAGCACCTCACTGGCTACCACTGGACCAACAACCAACTTAACAGGGATGTTGTCTAATTTGACCCTAAGCCTGTCGCGGTCCTTATCCTTGCGCTTCTTAGGCACATCTGAAGTCGGGAGACTAGAAGATGCCATACCGACAAACTTAGGCCAAACTCCAAAGTACTTATATAAAATTCTAGCTCTACGGCGTATGGTACGCGGGTTGAAAGAAGCATAGAGATCACAATTAGGGACGTCATGCTCAAGGCCCAAACAAGTGATACAGTAAGAATGAAAATCACGATGCGGAATCTGTTCTCCACAGGCAAGACAGTTATTAACTTTCTCTGACATTCGTTAAAGCAAGAAAAAAAGGGTCCCCAACGAGGTACTTATCTGAGGATGTCTTCAACTTTAGAAGTCGGAATACAAAAAGAAAGTAATCAGCCGACCGGCACTCGTGCAAATTGCTTCTGCTTCGGGCTCCGTGGCAAGAAAGACTGAGGAAATTACGTTGGCTGCCTGCCTTTGTACAGAACAGTTGAGTACACTTACCATAAATGTAGATGTTCGAGTGTATTCACTGTTGCAGTCATTACATTTGGGTAATCTGCTTGCAGGTTGCCCTCAGTTGGCCTGATTAACAAAGTCTTGGGTCCTGCATCAGTTGCTGCCCCTTCTTCCATGACGTCAGGGGTATAAAACTTGCAGCCGACGCCATTACATCAGTTTTTCTTGCCCCAGATGTCAGGTGCCCCCCTAATGGGGAGCAAATAAACACAAAAACACAAAGGTATACCTCCAATAAAAAGCAAATACACCAAAAAGGCTTTTAAGCATAGTAAAGGAAAGTAGAGGTATAGCCAAAAGAAGTTAGGGGGCTGGAGGAAGGATAACCAGAACTGCAACAGTGAATACTCTCGAATATCTACATTTATGGTAAGTGTACACAACTGTACTATGTTCTTCGTGTTTCACTGTTGCAGTCATTACATTTGGGTAGATTCCCAAAGCTATGGCTGGGAAGAGGAGTTTATATAGCATCAGGGCCAGCTATAAGGCCCTGCACGACAGCAGTGGCAAAGCCAACATTGGATTTAGAGAAAACTGGCAAATTATAATGCTTGGTGAAAGTATGTACAGAACTCCAGGTAGCAGCTTCTAGGATGTCCCTGGTAGGAACACCTCTGAGGAAGGCTGCAGAAGTAGATGCAGCCCTGGTGGAGTGAGATATGATCTCCTGGGGGATAGGTTTTCCATGGTGCTTATAGCAGAAATGAATGCAATGGATTATCCATTTAGAAATGGTTTGTTTTTAAGTAGCCTTCCCCTCTGCCCCTGCAGCAAATGCTACCAGCAGTTGTTCAGATTTTCTTCGAGGTTTAGACCTGTCCAAGTAGAATCTAAGTTGTCTGTGCACATCCAAGGAATGCAGAATCCATTCCCCTTTGTTCTATGGATTGGGAAAGAAGGTTGGCAAATGAATGGAATGATTAAGAGCTACACTGGATACCACCTTGGGCATGAAGGATGGATTGGTCCTGAGTGACACCCTGTCCACATGAAAGATGATGAAAGGCTCCACTGCCATAAGGGCCTGTAATTCAAAATCCTTCTAGCTGAAGTGATTGCTAAAAGGAAAGCTGTTTTCCAAGATATTAATTTCAAGTCTGCAGTAGCAGCTGACTGCTGAAAGGAGGTAGAGTGAGTTTCTCCAATACAAAGTTAAGGTCCAAGGCAGGGGTTGGGGCTCTCTTGGGTAGTCTCAAAAGTTTGGCCACTCTGAGGTACTGCTTGAGCAGAGGATGGAAGAAGAGGGCAGGTTCTGTCTTATAATGTGCTGAAATGGCTGAGGCATGGATTTTAATGGAGGAAAAAGACAGGCCCAAGCAGCTCAGTTAAGTATTGCAAAATCTGAGGTAAATTGGGTGCTGCTGTGCTCAACCCTTGAGAGTGGTTACAGGCACAGAATCTTTTCCATTTTTCAGCATAAGATTTTCTAGTACTAGGCCTCCTTGCCTCTAAGATGACATCCATCACAGGTTTGCTGGGATGATAAGGGTGATAAGGGTTTAAGGGGTGATAGGGTATTAGCCAGGCCAGGCCCCAGGTTCAATGTTGGAAGCTGAGGGTGCAGGATCTGGTTCTCCTGTTGAGACAGCAGGAAGGGGTCTGAGGCAGGTGCCATGGAGATAACTGTGACACACTGCACAAGAAGGGGTACCCACTGTTTGCCACGGCCAGTCTGGAGCAATCAAAATCATCCTTGGTTTGTCCTGTTTGACTTTTAGTAGTACTTTGGAGAGCAGAGGCAGTGGGGGAAGGAGACTGATAGGTTTTTCCAGCTGAAGGACAGAGCATCCACTTTCCAGGCTTGTTTGTGGGGAGTCCTTGTGCAAAACTTTTCCAATTGGTAGTTCTGTGGGGAGGCAAATAGGTCTGGTCTGGGCTCCCCCATTCGCTTGTCAACATGTTGAAAATCGGTGGTTCAAGTTTCCACTCCTGTGGATCCATGAGTTTTCTGCTTAGTCCGTCTGCCAGTACATTTAATTTTCCTGGCAGGAACTGAGCTTGTAGGTGCACTTGGTAGCTAAAGGCTGTATTCCACAATGCCATGGCTAGTCTGCAGAGGAGGTAGGAATGTGTACCCCCCTGCTTGTTTATGTACCACATAACCATGTGGTTGTCCGTCTTTACCATTAGTTGTCCTGGAAGAATGTAGTCCTTGAAGGCTGTCAGAGCATTCAGTACAGCTAACATTTCCTTTTGATTGATATGTAGGTGCATTTGACTTGGGTTCCATTTGCCCGGAATGCACTTCCCTGCCAGGTGAGCCCCTCATGCATAGTCTGATGCATCTGTTGTTAGGGTTTGGGCGGCAGGGGGTAGTGAGAATGGTAGTCCCTTGTTTTGGTGGCAGGCCTCTGCCCACCAGAGGAACTCTAGGCGTAGGCAAGGTATGATAGGAATCATTATTATAGGCTGTGAGAATGTTGACTCCATAGGCTTTTTAAATACCACTGTAGTTTCTTCATATGCAGTCTTGCATATGGAATTAGAAGAATGCAGGAGGCCATGAACCCCAAGGCTTACAGTATTTGTCTTGCAGATAGCAGGGTTTTGTGGCCACTTATTGTAAAAAAGCACTGACAGTACCGCAGCTAAGAGATTTATTAAGATAAATTGAAATAAAAAATCTTTCTCACAGTACAAAGGTTAGAGCTTTCAGGGATCTACTCCATCAGGCAGCTGTTAAAATCCCACAATTCCTTAAGTACTTAAAACAGTCACATGATAATTCAAAAATTACTAACATCTCTATTTAAAATGAAACAGTTACCAATGCAAAATAAAAACATTGTGTTCATATATCACAAATTCCTATACAAACTAATAATTCTATTAAACCATACATAGAAAAAAGGCATGTGGAAAAAATGCATGTAAAAAATGTATATATAAGAAAAATATTTTACATATAAATTAATACAAGTATGTGTACTTATGCATGTACCTTACTAAGAATTTAAAAGCCATAATATAAAATGTAAATAAATAAAAAATATATATATATATATATATATATATATATATATATATATATATATATATATAAACACATATATACATAAATATATATATATATATAATAAATTATATGTGTACCATTGAAAAAAATCAATGCTTCAATGGTCGAGCTTTTAAAAAAGGTTTAAGCAACACCATTTGATTCAGACCCGGGGGTTTGTCTACGTTAAATCGTATAATCCATCTCTGCTCAGCAGCTTCTGTATCATTAGATAAATTGCCCCACCTCTGTTTCTCAGACAGAATCTGTAGAACTAGAAATTTATAATTATGCTCTGGTCCTGTACTCATACTGTGCATAGCAATAGCACTAATTTTTTTACATTTTCTAATATCTCTATAATGTTCAAGGATCCTATCCTTCAGACGTCTATTGGTCTTACCTATATAAAAACTAACACGCTACCCAATATGCAAAATAGACCACGTTTGATGTCGTGCAGTCAGCATAAAAATTACTACTATAACTAAACTTCCTAGAAGGATGTGTGAAAGTGCTGCCATTATGTATGTGCTTACAGGCTGCACAATCCCTGCACATATATGTACCCAATCTGTCGGACCTACTAGTAGTATTGATAGCGGCACTTCTATAACACAATTCACTTCTCAATGTTCTATTATTCCTGAACGTGAAACTGGGCTTTGTCCCAATTATGCCTTGTAGGCTGTCAATCGTGGATAGAATACCCCAATTTTTAGTAACATCACATACTACATTTATATTGTTTGTGAAAGTTAGTGGCATCCTAAGTATATTATCTGTGCCTGTACTTGTAACCACCTCACGGTCAATGATGTGACCATTACCATTCAGACCTGGTATGTGTCAAAGTAGGGTTCCATCTGCCCCTGCAGACATCTAAGATACATCTATCTATCTATCTAGAGTTTTTGCATCATAACCCCTATCTAGAAACTCTAATTTAAGCTGGATGCTACCAGCAGTTGTTCAGATTTTCTTCGAGGTTTAGACCTGTCCAAGTAGAATCTAAGTTGTCTGTGCACATCCAAGGAATGCAGAATCCATTCCCCTTTGTTCTATGGATTGGGAAAGAAGGTTGGCAAATGAATGGAATGATTAAGAGCTACACTGGATACCACCTTGGGCATGAAGGATGGATTGGTCCTGAGTGACACCCTGTCCACATGAAAGATGATGAAAGGCTCCACTGCCATAAGGGCCTGTAATTCAAAATCCTTCTAGCTGAAGTGATTGCTAAAAGGAAAGCTGTTTTCCAAGATATTAATTTCAAGTCTGCAGTAGCAGCTGGCTCGAAAGGAGGTAGAGTGAGTTTCTCCAATACAAAGTTAAGGTCCAAGGCAGGGGTTGGGGCTCTCTTGGGTAGTCTCAAAAGTTTGGCCACTCTGAGGTACTGCTTGAGCAGAGGATGGGAGAAGAGGGGAGGTTCTGTGTTATAATGTGCTGAAATGGCTGAGGCATGGATTTTAATGGAGGAAAAAGACAGGCCCTTGTGAAGCATCTCAGTTAAGTATTGCAAAATCTGAGGTAAATTGGGTGCTGCTGTGCTCAACCCTTGAGAGTGGTTACAGGCACAGAATCTTTTCCATTTTTCAGCATAAGATTTTCTAGTACTAGGCCTCCTTGCCTCTAAGATGACATCCATCACAGGTTTGCTGAGGGATGATAAGGGTGATAAGGGTTAAGGGTGATAAGGGTTTAAGTAATTAGCCAGGCTGCCAGGTTCAATGTTGGAAGCTGAGGGTGCAGGATCTGGTTCTCCTGTTGAGACAGCAGGGAAGGGGTCTGAGGCAGGTGCCATGGAGATAACTGTGACACACTGCACAAGAAGGGGTACCCACTGTTGGCACGGCCAGTCTGGAGCAATCAAAATCATCCTTGGTTTGTCCTGTTTGACTTTTAGTAGTACTTTGGAGAGCAGAGGCAGTGGGGGGAAGGCGTAGACTGATAGGTTTTTCCAGCTGAAGGACAGAGCATCCACTTTCCAGGCTTGTTTGTGGGGAGTCCTTGTGCAAAACTTTTCCAATTGGTAGTTCTGTGGGGAGGCAAATAGGTCTGGTCTGGGCTCCCCCATTCGCTTGTCAACATGTTGAAAATCGGTGGTTCAAGTTTCCACTCCTGTGGATCCATGAGTTTTCTGCTTAGTCCGTCTGCCAGTACATTTAATTTTCCTGGCAGGAACTGAGCTTGTAGGTGCACTTGGTAGCTAAAGGCTGTATTCCACAATGCCATGGCTAGTCTGCAGAGGAGGTAGGAATGTGTACCCCCCTGCTTGTTTATGTACCACATAACCATGGTGTTGTCCGTCTTTACCATTAGTTGTCCTGGAAGAATGTAGTCCTTGAAGGCTGTCAGAGCATTCTGTACAGCTAACATTTCCTTTTGATTGATATGTAGGTGCATTTGACTTGGGTTCCATTTGCCCGGAATGCACTTCCCTGCCAGGTGAGCCCCTCATGCATAGTCTGATGCATCTGTTGTTAGGGTTTGGGCGGCAGGGGGTAGTGAGAATGGTAGTCCCTTGTTTTGGTGGCAGGCCTCTGCCCACCAGAGGAACTCTAGGCGTAGGCAAGGTATGATAGGAATCATTATTATAGGCTGTGAGAATGTTGACTCCATAGGCTTTTTAAATACCACTGTAGTTTCTTCATATGCAGTCTTGCATATGGAATTAGAAGAATGCAGGAGGCCATGAACCCCAAGGCTTACAGTATTTGTCTTGCAGATAGCAGGGTTTTTGTGGCCACTTAATGTAAAAAAGCACTGACAGTACCGCAGCTAAGAGATTTATTAAGATAAATTGAAATAAAAAATCTTTCTCACAGTACAAAGGTTAGAGCTTTCAGGGATCTACTCCATCAGGCAGCTGTTAAAAATCCCACAATTCCTTAAGTACTTTAAAACAGTCACATGATAATTCAAAAAATTACTAACATCTCTATTTAAAATGAAACAGTTACCAATGCAAAAATAAAAACATTGTGTTCATATATCACAAATTCCCTATACAAACTAATAATTCTATTAAACCATACATAGAAAAAAAGGCATGTGGAAAAAATGCATGTAAAAAATGTATATATAAGAAAAATATTTTACATATAAATTAATACAAGTATGTGTACTTATGCATGTACCTTACTAAGAATTTAAAAGGCATAATATAAAATGTAAATAAAAAAAAAAAAAAAATATATATATATATATATATATATATATATATATATATATAAACACATATATACATAAATATATATATATATATATATATATAATAAATTATATGTGTACCATTGAAAAAAATCAATGCTTCAATGGTCGAGCTTTTAAAAAAGGTTTAAGCGACACCATTTGATTCAGACCCGGGGGTTTGTCTACGTTAAATCGTATAATCCATCTCTGCTCAGCAGCTTCTGTATCATTAGATAAATTGCCCCACCTCTGTTTCTCAGACAGAATCTGTAGAACTAGAAATTTATAATTATGCTCTGGTCCTGTACTCATACTGTGCATAGCAATAGCACTAATTTCTTTACATTTTCTAATATCTCTATAATGTTCAAGGATCCTATCCTTCAGACGTCTATTGGTCTTACCTATATAAAAACTAACACGCTACCCAATATGCAAAATAGACCACGTTTGATGTCGTGCAGTCAGCATAAAAATTACTACTATAACTAAACTTCCTAGAAGGATGTGTGAAAGTGCTGCCATTATGTATGTGCTTACAGGCTGCACAATCCCTGCACATATATGTACCCAATCTGTCGGACCTACTAGTAGTATTGATAGCGGCACTTCTATAACACAATTCACTTCTCAATGTTCTATTATTCCTGAACGTGAAACTGGGCTTTGTCCCAATTATGCCTTGTAGGCTGTCAATCGTGGATAGAATACCCCAATTTTTAGTAACATCACATACTACATTTATATTGTTTGTGAAAGTTAGTGGCATCCTAAGTATATTATCTGTGCCTCTGTACTTGTGTAACCACCTCACGGTCAATGATGTGACCATTCACCTCACCTGTAGTATGTGTGTCAAAGTAGGGTCTGCATCTGCCCGCCGTATTACTCCCACCATCTAAGATACATCTATCTAGAGTTTTTGCATCATAACCCCTATCTAGAAACTCTAATTTAAGCTGGTCCAGTGCTGTCTGTAATTCATCATCAACATTAAACAGTCGCATGATCCTATAGCCTTGACCTTTAATGATGTTCACCTTCTTATGATTAGGATACATGCTGGTGTTGTGTAGGAATGTATTTTTCCTAACATGCTTCCTAAATAAGCTAGTTTTTATATGATTCAGGTCATCTCTCCTCACTTTGATATCCAGAAAATCAATTTCAGTGCTAGAATACTGAGAGGTAAATTTAAGAAATCGAGTAGTGTTATTGAGATAAATAAAAAAAAATGCATTCAGCTCTGCCACTGGACCACTCCACAGCAAAAAAATATTATCCACAAACCTGACGTACCAATCAATGTATCTACCATAGGTACTGTTGGTTAATACATATGTGCGTTCCCATTAAACTAAAGAAAGGTTGGTGTAGCTATTGGCACAAGCTGTGCCCTTAGCCACGCCAACCCTTTGTATTTCTGTTGTTGAAACAGAAAAACATTGTTGGTCAGAACTATATCCAGCAGGCTACAAATGAGATCACCTTTATTCTTGCTGAAATCAACACTATGGAGTAATTCCCTTATACTCTCAATCCCCCATTCATTAGGATTACAGTAAACAATGATTCTATGCCCATCGTTACTAGAAAACAGCAGCGGCCTGTGTTTATCTCTGTCCATTTCAACCTAAGGGTTTCCAGAAAACCTTGGAGTCTCTTAATACACACTCACAATTAATTAGAAGTGTATGTAAACTCTTTTCAATAAAGATGGATAGCGGTTCAGTAACCCATCCCTTACCTGAGACTATGGGATGCATAGGTGGCACTAACAAATTCTTGTGTATCTTAGGAAGACCATAGATCTCAGGAATGGTAGGATTACTGACCGAAAAATACTCAAACAATTTTTCATTGATCATGCCAGTAATTAACAAATCAAAAATCAGAAAAGAGACCTTGTCAATAGCACTTTTTACAACATTATTAGATATAGTCTGATAGGTGGAATCATCATTCAATAGTCGTAACATCTGTTCTACATACAATTGCTTATCCATCATGACAATCCCTTCTCCCTTGTCTGAAGGTCATATCTCAAGGAATGCATTTGCTTTAATTCCATCATAGCATAATATTCCTCTCTACTTAAATTATGAAAAATGTTACAAAAATTATTACTAACATCCAACATTTCCCTCAATTCTCTATCACATACATCAATAAAAGTGTCAATGACCACACTGCTCAGTGGAACAAATGTACTAGGTTTTTCAAAAGTATTCACAGTCATTTGAGAACTATTACCAAAAATAGTTTTCAATGTCAAGGTCCAAACAAAAAGTTCAAGATCTTTAATTACTTCTCTTAAATCAGCTTTCCTTGCTGGAACAAAGCTAAGCCCTTTATTCAAAAGTCTCACCTGATTTTCTGTCAATGAGTGAGATGAGATGTTGAAAATTAAACCTTCCTGAATCTTTTCCTGTCCTGGCCCTCTGCACTCAGCGGTCTCCGCTGGTTGCGATTCACGGAACGTTCTCTGATGGGCAGGGGTTCCTGCAGTAAAAAACGATTCACGTTGTCCACTGGACCAAGACCATTTGGCGAACCATTAAGAGGTGTCTGCGGATTCCTCGTATCCTTCGGTTTAACTGCTAGGATATCACTAGTATCTGGTGGCAATTTATTTACTTTAGAGCTAGCTGCTGGCTTCACAAAACCTTTTATAAAGCCAGCAAAGCTGTGAGTCGCATCGTTACTTGATACATGCATAGAGAGTCAGTCAAAGTGGGTGTGTCGCCCAAACTTTCGTTTAAAGTGATGTCGTCATGACGTTGAGCATGCGGAGGTTCCAATTGAACCATCCGAGCTGGCTGTCTAATTTGACTCCTAGGGGGATGTTCCCTCGCCCAAGAAAATACATTCCCACGCTCGAAATAATTATAATCCCTATTCAACTTACGAGTTTTGACTGTTGAAAGACTTTTCTCATAGTTCACTATGTTTTCATGCAAAGTTTCAAGTTTAGTGCCTACTAGTTGTATAGGATAGTTACCCCAATTTTTACTAACAACATCACATACTACATTTATATTGCTTGCAAAAGTTAGTGGCATTCTAAGCATATTATCTGTGCCTCTGTACTTATGTGTAACCACCTCACTGTCAATGACGTGACCATTCACCTCACCTGTAGTACGTGTGTCAAAGTTGGTTCTGCATCTGCCCGCCCTATTACTCCAACCATCTAAGATACATCTATCTATAGTTTTTGCATCATAACCCCTATCTAGAAACTCTAATTTAAGCTGGTTCAGTGCTGTCTGTAATTCATCATCATCATTAAACAGTCGCATGATCCTACAGACTTGACCTTTAATGATGTTAACCTTCGTATGATTAGGATGCATGCTGGTGTTGTGTAGGAAAGTATTTTTCTTAGGTGCATCTGACTTGGGTTCCATGTGTCCTGAATGCACTTCCCTGCCTGATGTGTCCACCAAGCATAGTCTGATGTGTCTGTAGTTAGAGTTTGAGCGGCAGGGGGTGGTGTGAATGGCAGTCCTTTGTTTTGGTGGCAGGCCTCTGCCCACCATAGGAACTCCAGCTGCAGGCAAGGTATGATAGGAATCATTGTTTCCAGGCTGTGACAACGCTGACTCCATAGACTTTTTAAGTACCACTGAAGTTTCCTCATATGCAGTCTTGCATATGGAATTATAAGAATGCAGGAGGCCATCAACCCCAAAGCTTGCAGTATTTGCCTTGCAGAAAGCAGGGTTTTTGTGTCCACTTGTTTGAAATAGGTTATCAAATGAATTTGCTTTTCTGGCATGAGGTAAGCCATCTGGGAAGTTGTATTCAAGCTTGCTCCCAGGAATGTAATTTGCTGACAGGGTACCAGTTGTGATTTCTTTTGGTTTATGGTGTACCCCAGACAAGTTAGAACCCTTTCTACAAACGCCAGATGATTCAAAGGTATGCCCTGCCTTTCTGCCTGAATTAGATAGTTGTCCAGATATGGGTATATTTGAATAATTCTTTGCCTGCAAAATGCAATAACTGGAGCTAGGCACTTTGTGAACACCCTGGGCACAGTAGACAAGCCTAAGGGCAGTGCAGAGAACTGATAATGCGTGTAGCCTGCTTTGAAGCGTTGGTATCTTCTGCAAGATTCCCTGATTGGGATGTGCAGGTATGCTTCTTTTAAATCTAGTGTTGCCAACCAGGTGTCTTTGTCTATCATAAGAAGTAACTGGTGAAGAGTCAGCATCTTGAATTTTGGAATCTCCAGAAAGGTGTTTAGAGTAGACAGGTCCAGGATTGGACGCCATGATTGGTCTTTTCTGGGTACCAGGAAAAGTCTGGAGTAGAAACCTTGTCCATTTTCCTCTTCTGGTACCAGTTTAATAGCCCCCATGATTTAGAGAGAAAGTACCGATTTGGGAGCAGGTCCGGCCATCCATTTGGTGTTGGCAACGTGTGGAAATGAAATCTGTATCCCTGGGACACTATATTTAAAACCCATTTGTCCTAGGTTATGAGTTCCCAGTTCTTTGCATGAAAAGCAAACTTTCCCCCCAAAGGGGCGGTCAGAAGATAAGTGCTTGGAAATTTTAAAAGGAAGTCATTGAGACTGTTTACCATAGGGGGTGTCTTGTTATTCCCAGATTTGGAAGTAGAGGCCCCCCACTGCTTAGTTCTGAGAGTCCCCTGGGACTGAAACCTGGGGGTTTTGCTGGGTCTGGGTTTAGCTTGAGAAGACCTGGAAGGGGCTGGAAAGGACCAACTCTTCGTAGGCCAGTGCCTACTAAATCTAGGAGGTTGCACTTGTAAAAAATCTTTAACAGTTTGCATAGATTTAGCTTTATCTTCCATCTTTTTAAGAACTTCTTCAGCCTTGTTGCCAAACAGGTGGTCCTGATTTTAAAGGAGCATCCAACAATTTAGCTTTAACATGATCAGGAAAAGATTGCTCCTTAAGCCAAGCATGACTTCTAAGCACAGAGGCCTCTAAAGAATCAAAACCACATTGCAAAGTATGTTTTCCAACTTGTTCAGCAGAAATCTTTATTTTCCACACAGTCAGTAATCAACATAATTTTCTGTTTAAGCAGTCCAATGACATGTTGCTGATATTTTAACATATGAAATTGGCAGTTTAAAGCTCTGATTGCCAAGGTTGCTGAAGTATAAACCTTTTTACCCCATCTATCCAGCACCCTGGGGTCTCTATCAGAAGGGGTAGGATTTTTAGCATTAGAAACCTTAATGCCCTTGGGCCCCTGAGAAATAGTCTCTGGATCTGCAATAGGATTTTTGGAAAGGAACTTGTGAGATTCAGGAACCCTGTAGTATCTGTCAGGTTTACTAGGAGCAGGAGGCAGGGAATCAGGGGCTAAACTGGATTCCGAGAAAACATCATCAACAATGTCTAGTACAGGAGGAATAGCCAAAGGCCTATGCTGAGGTAGAAATAGGAAATCCCTAAGCCTCTTTTTTTGAATCAGAAAATTCCTGGCTTTCCCAGTGAAAATGCTCCCTTAAAGTATGTAAGGTTTCCCCAAAAGAAAAATCCGCAGGAGGGAAACAGAGGGAATAGAATCCTCTGCATCAGAATCCTCATAAGTAGACAAGGACAAATCCAGGTCATCAGAAGAGTCAGAAGAAACAGAATCCTGATCAGAAAATTCATAATCAAGTTCAGCCCTAGGCCTCTGGGGGGGTGACTACCCCTGATTAGAGTTATTAGATCTTCAGCCATTTTTATCATTTGTTTTTTAGGCATAGGGACTTGAGCATGTGGCCTGAGCATCGTTTTTTAGACATGGATCGATATTTAAGCCTAAGTAATGAAGGAGGCATTGATTTAATATGCAAGTCCGTAGGCCTGAATACACTCTCAGATGCCGGTGCCTGCACAGTGGCTCCGGACCCATCCAAGGTAGAGGCATCTGTGGGTTCCACAGTTGCAGTATCTCGCGGCAAACTAGACTCCGAATGGGTCTCAGTAGAGACCTGCGAATCAGAAGTAGCAGGTATCAGGGGCTGCGAAAGTGCCTCACTGAGTACCGGCGAAGTGGCGACTGGCTTAGGAGAAGCGTCGTCGGCAGTTTTGGACCTCGGCAACCTGTCTCTGTCTTTATCTTGGCGTTTTTTCAGGATCCCGGTAGTCAGATGGCTAACTGACGACATTTCTGGATAATTAAACCAAAAACCAAAATATTTAGAGGCAAAAATATACCGACGACGGATAGTGCACTGATTAAATAAAGCACAAAACCGACAGCAAGGTATGTCGTGGTTAGGGCCTAGGCAAGGAATACAGTGCGAATGAAAATCTTTATGAGGTTATTTGCTTTCCACAAGTAATGCAATTATTAACTTTTACTGACATCAGTAAGGAGCAAGAAAAAGTTTCCCCAACGGGGTACTTAGCTTTAAGTTGAAGACTTCGGTTCTGAAACTTGAAGACGAAAATTTCAGGAGTCGGCCGACCGGCACTTGCGAACTGCTTCTGCTTTGGGCACCGCACGGCAAGAAAGACTGATGTAATATCGTCGGTTGCATGTTTTATACCCCTGACGACCTGACGTCATGAAAGAAGGGACAGCAACCGACGCAGGACCCAAGACTTTGTTAATCAGGCTGACTGAGGGCAACCTGCAAGCAGATTACCCAAATGTAATGACTGCAATAGTGAAACATGAAGAACATCTGACCTTCTGATGTCAGGCTTAATCCGGAGGCAGCTGACGTCATATACCAAGGACTTTGGTATTCTGGCCAACTGCGGGCTACTGGGAGCTGAATAACCCATTTGTAAGTACTGCAACAGTGAAACACGAACATGACCCAGAATCCTTAGAGTCTCAAGTGAGCAGTTAACACTGCCATGCATTTGGTGAACACTCTGGGGGCCGTGGAGACACCAAAGGGCAGTGCTTGGAATTGGTAGTGACTGGCTCCCAGCTGGAAGCAGAGAAATCTTTTGGAGAGCTTGTCCATTTTTATGTGGTAATACACATCCTGAAGATCTATAGAGCACATCCAATCATCATTGCCCAGGAAGGGGAGTATAGACTGTACTGTGACCATCTGGAATTTTGCTTTCTGAATGAATTTGCTTAGGATGCTGAGGTCCAGAATTGGCCTCCAGTTCCCTGTTTTCTTTGGCACAAAAATGAACCTTTAGTAAAAACTGGACTCTATTTGGTCTGGAGGTACTGTTTGGATGACTCTTTTTTTGAAGCAGCTTTTGGATTTCTAGAGCTGCTGATTCCCTTTGACTGGGTGGTACATCAGGAATGGGCCTTAAAGGCCTTGGGAAAATGTTGAAAGGAATGTGATAACCTCTGGTAATTATCATCTGCACCCAAGAGTTTGAGGTTATTTTTTGCCAGGCAAGGTGGTGCAGAGAAAAATGATCCCTGACTGCTTCTAGAGGGGCAAGCACTCAGGCTGCTCTTCAGGAATGATGACAGGGCTGTCCGGAGAAAGAATCTCTCGACCCCTGGTTACATGGACCTCCTCTACCTCTGAAGGGGCATCTTCCAACTGAGTTCCCCCTCTACCCCGGGGGGAAAACTCGCCACGTGTGTCACAGAAAGGACCTTGGGATTTTTTGTACCACATCTTTCCATTCCTCTGTTTCCTGGTATAGATTGTTGAGGTGTGGAAAAATGTACACCTACGGCGGACAAGGTCTTACCATCCTTTTTACACCTGGCTAAAGTGTCTTTTACTTTTGGGCCAAAAAAAGAGGAGGCCTCTTCCGGGCCATTTAGGAAGGAAGACTTAAAAGGATCCGCAAAGTTACAAAGACGTATCCAGGTGTGACGTCTGGTAACAACGCCTGCACCCGCTGCTCTACCTGCCCCTTCGGTTGAGTGGGAAATCAACTTCATGGACGAATTAGAGATGAACTCCAGGGTCGCAAGCTGTGAGGCAACTTTGTCCTATACCTCATCAGAGACTGCTCCTGCCAGGGTTTCTGAGAGTCCCAAACTTGGGTCTCTCTGAAGCAGAGTAAAGTGTGCCTGATAATTCAGGGACTGGACAGCAAAGGCCACTGAAGACTACACCCACTTCCCAAGTCTGGCTATTGCCAGAGACTCCCTGTTTGGGGGATGGACAGTAGTGCTCTCCTCGGCAAGATATTTTTTTAGTGGCTGCCGCCATAACATCTACTGGAAGGCCCTTGGAACAGTGTGGTTTCTTCTCTGGAGGGGAAAGAATTTTGTCTGGCCTCCAGGGGATAGGTTCAATGGTATCAGGACTCTTCCACGTACATTGCACGATGAGCTGTATGAGGTCATCTGCAGGTGGTGTCACCCAGGAGGTAGAAGGCCGGGCCCGGAAAGCCTGCAAGAATACGGACTCCTCAGATGAATGGGTGGTGGACTTCTAATCACCCCACTGCTTCAGGACTTCTAAGATGTCTGCAAAGGAGACATCGTCAGGAGGGCGACTGTGGGGACCCTTCTCCCTCATCATAGTCCTTCGGTCAGAGATTCCTCTGGGGAATCCACATGCTTTCTCTTGCAAGGAACCTCCTCAATGGTAGCATCTGAGGAGGATCCTGCAGAGGGGGAACCTTGCTGAAGGGTGTCTAGAGGTTGCTTTGCCTGGTGTCCATGAATAGTGGGCTGCGTCAGCTGTGGCTCAGAGGATGGGAAAGAGTGGATCTCCGGCACCGGGGGGGACCAACTGAGAGGCTGCAGAGGCCAGTGCACTCTCCATCACCTGGAAAGCAGGTCCTCCTAGAGAGAGGTGGGAGCCCGGAACAGAGAAAGAGAACATCGGGACCAGGATCACACCCCGCTCTGAAGAACCCACTGCCAGGGAGGGAGCCACGGGAGGAGATGGCTCTATTAAAGCGACCAGAACTGTGGCAGACTTGCAAAAAGGAGACACCGTACCGACAGACCAGTCTCAGTCCCGAGGATGGCCCGGCTCTGGGAAAGTCGAAGGCCAAAGCGTATGCTCCGGTACCGTGGTAAGATTTACCACTGGTACAGAAGACTCTGGAACCAGGGTTGGTGCCGGTGATGAATGTTCCAAAACCTGCAAGGAAGTCGAAGGAGGAAAATATTGTGGAGTCCTTGGAGAAGATCCCTCAGCTCCAGATGGGAAGGAGGGCTTGGATGGAATTGATATTCCTCTGGCCGCCAAGAGCTGATCCATGAGCCTCACTACACCAAGTTCTGGAAGACTCTTGGAGGAGTGGGTGGACATCCTCGAAGGTGAAGTAGGGTGCTCTAAAAAGGGGCTGTATTGTTGGCCAACAAATGGGTCCACCGAGGGGGAATATCAGGTCCAGGGAGTGGTTTCACCTTTTGGCACCGAGGTCAAAAGACCAATACGAAGTACAGGGAGGGGGAAGTGATTGGATCTGGGGCAACTACTTTTGGTGCTGAAAGGTGGGTCAGTGCCGGTGCTGTAGAAAATGTCGGAGGTGTCATGGTCGGTGCGGACATAGGAGCCGAAGAAGACTGCACCGAAGCTGGTTGTTGTCTTGGAACAGAAATCTGTGCCAAGGTCGAAGGTTTAGGCCCCGAATCCAAGGATATTGCCAATATCAGGACTTTTTATCTTGGTTCCAATTGTTTAGTTTTAGTGTCACGAGGAGAGGAGAGTAAGGATTTGCTCCTCCTTTTATGTTCTTTCTTAGAAGGGGGTGAAAGAGATAGCCTCTGCGAAAGGAGATTTTTAATAAACCTTTCAACATAAACTTTTTCTTATGCTCTAATGTACGGCAGCTGAAGCCTTTGTAAATCTCACAAGGGGGTTTCACAGAAAGGTGAGATACCCCTAGACAATACACACAGGATGCATGATTATCCACAGTGGGCATTTTTCTACCACACTGATCACAGTGTTTGAAGCCTGTGGTTCCTTTTTTTATCTGACATAGCCAAGTCAAAAAAAACTGCAACATTCAGATACAAAAGATTATGGGATTAAACGCAAAGAAAATAAGGTCTCAAGAAAGGCAACAAACAATTTTAAATTATTGAGAAATTTTAACCGACTTAGCTGAGAGCTGGCCTGAGACATCTTGTTTCATATGCAACAAACGAGATCTGAATTAACAGGAAGAGGGGCACTATGGGTAAAAGTTTAGCTCAAAAGTTTTTTTGGCTGACACGAGCTTGTTATAATGGCCAACTCGGTTCAGAGGACGGAACAGACACCTATCCGTAAGGAATGAATGAATATTAACAACTTCAGATGGGTAGATTACTACAGCTTATACATGTTGGGAGGAGGAAAGATTTAGGATTCCAGGAGCCCCTGTAGGATGGTCTTAGCAAAGCCTACTCTGGATTTGGAAATGGAATCCAATTTGTAGTGCTTGGTAAAAGTATATACAGAGGACCAAGTACCTCCCTCTAGAGTCCATCTCTTTCCAATATGCCATCAATGAAGACAAGACTCTAGTAAAATGTTGCCCTGACCCTGCCTGGAAATGTTCTATTGTGGTAGAAACAAAAAAAAGAAACAGCAAGGGGCAACCATCCGGAAATAGTCTGTTTTGACATGGGTTGCCCTTTCCTTGTCCCTTTATAAGAAATTAACAGCTGTTCAGCTTTCCTAAAGGACTTAGTTCTGTCAAGATAAAACCAGAGTTGTTTATGAACTTCCAAATTATGCAGAATCCTTTCTCCTAGATTGTTTTAGTTCAGGAAAGAATTTATAGAGATTGACGGGTTGATTCAGCATAAACTCTGAATTACTTTTGGCATGAATAAGGGATTTGCTTTTAAGAACAACACTACCTCTGTGGAACATCAGATAAGGCTGAAACACAAGACCTTGCAACTCAGTTGCTCTTCTTGCAGATGTCAGAGCAATAAGTAACACACACTTCCACGTTATGAACTGTAAATCAGCCTGATGAGCTGATTTAAAGGGCGATGGAGTTAACTATCAGCACAAAGTTAAGATCCCAAGAAGGAGCTACCTGTTTCATAGGTGGTTTTACATGCAAAACCCATTTTAATCAAAGTCTGTTAAAAAAGAGAGGGATCCATGGGCAAACATGCTTAAATGACTGAGAGATGAAGCTTGATAGAAGAGTATGAAAGACCACAGGATAGTAACTCACACAAGTACAAAACTAGTGATACAGAAACCCTGAAAGGGAGCTGGTTCTTCGTGTGGTATAATCAAGCAAATTTATTCCATTTACTAAATAGGAGTTATGTACTTATTGAAACAGCCGTACACAAACTAAGAAGAAAAAAAGCAAGTAACCGGTCTGCCAACCACAAACTGTTTAATGAATTGAGCGCTTTCGTCAGGCGTTCGCCCCAAGATTTCTTCAGAATAAAAACAGCTATAACCAACTTCCATTTAGAATAGCAACCAGTCAAGTCACATGTATGAACAGTGCTCTGAATAACAAGCAGTAACATATAAAGACAAATATTTCCTTTTCATATATACCAGTTTAACTTCTCCTGCCGTGATACAAATTCCGCATAGCCCAGGTGGGTACTTAGCTTTTAGTTGAAGACTTCGGTTCTGAAACTCGAAAATGAAAATTTCAGGAGTCGGCCGACCGGCACTTGCGAACTGCTTCTGCTTTGGGCACCGTACGGCAAGAAAGACTGATGTATCGGTGTCGGCTGCATGTTTTATACCCCTGATGACCTGACGTCACGAAGAAGGGACAGCAACTGACGCAGGACCAAAGACTTTGTTAATCAGGCCAACTGAGGGCAACCTGCCAGCAGATTACCCAAATGTAATGACTGCAACAGTGAAACACGAAGAACATCCACATTGCAAAGTATGTTTACCAACTTGTTCTGCAGAATGCATTAAATCTTGCAATTCTTTGTGCTCAGCACAGTCCGGAATCAACATTTTCTGTTTAAGTAGTTCCATCATATGCTGCTGATACTTTAACATATGAAACTGGCTATTTAAAGCCCTAATGGCCAAAGTAGCAGAAGTGTACATCTTCTTACCCCATCTGTCTAAGGCTCTAGAATCTCTATCAGAAGGGGTAGGATTTTTGGCAGCAGTAGCCTTAATGCCTTTTGGTCCTAGGGAAATGGTCTCTGGATCAGCAGAAGGATTCTTGAAGAGGAACTTGAGAGATTCAGGTACTCTGTAGTACCGGTCAGGTTTTCTGAGAGCTGGAGGTAAAGTGTCTGGGGTAAGGCTAGATTCCAAGAAAGCATCATCTACAATTTCCAGAACAGGAGGGATAGCTAAAGGCCTGTGTTGAGGCAGAAGTAAGAATTCCCCAAGTCTCTTTTTGGACTCAGAGTAATCCGAGCTTTTCCCAGCAGAAATACTCCCTAAGAGTATGCAAGGTTTCACCGAAAGAAAAAAAAATCTTCTGGAGGGGAAGCAGAGGGGATGGAATCCTCATAGTAGATCAGGGAAAATCCTGGTAATCAGAAGGAGCAGAAATATCAGATTCCTGATCAGAAGAATCAGAAAGAAATTCAGTTCTAGGTCTTTTAGAGGGAAAAGGCGGGCTTTCTCTAATTAAGGTAATAAGGTCTTCAGCCATTCTAAGCATTTGTTTTTGAGGCATATGGGCTTCAGCATGCAGTTTGGTTGTCGGTTTTCTAGGCGTAGTGCGAGTTTTGGCCTGAGTGATTCGGAACTTCTAGATGGAAATTATGGCGTCGGTTTAAAATGAATGTCTGTAGTCCTGAATACACCCTCAGAAGCCGGTGCATGCAATGCAGCTCCAGACCCATCCAAGGCAGAGACATCTGCAGGTTCCATAGTCGAAGAAGCATCTCGTGGCATACCGAATGGGTCTCAGTAGAGGCCTGTGAATCTGAAGTAGCAGGTATCAGGGGCTACAAAAGTGTCTCACTGAGTACGGGTGGACTGACGACTAGCTTAACGGAAGCACCGTTGGCAGTTTTGGACCTATGCGGTCTGTCTCTATCTTTATCTTTACATTTTTAAGAAAATTGGTAGTCGGATGGCTTAACAAAGCCATTTTGGAGTATTGAGATAGAGTATGAAAGTAATTGGCTGCAAAAATAGCCTGACAACAAATAGTTCGGGGGTTGAACAAGACACAAAACCAACAGCGTGGGACGTCGTGGTCTGGGCCTAAACAGGGGATGCAGTAAGAATGAAAATCTCTATGAGGTATTTGCTTTCCACAAGCAAGACAACTGTTAACTTTTACTGGCATCAGTTGGTGCAAGAAAAAGGATCCCCAATGGGGTACTTCTCTTTTTTGAAAACTTCGGGTCTGAAAGTAAAATTTCAGGCGACGGCAGGCTGGCACTTGCAAACTGCTTCTGCTTCGGCCACTGCATGGCAAGAAAGACTGATGTAATGGTGTCGGCTGCATGTTTTATACCCCTGACGACCTGACATCATGGAAGAAGAGACCGCATCCGACGCAAAAATCTGAAGACTCTGGTATTCATGCTGGCTGAGGATTACCTGCAGGCAGATAACCCAAATGTGATAACTGCAAAAGTGAAACACGAAGAACATCCTTGGCCTATCTGTTCTGCAGGAACGTGCTCTATTGCCCTCATAGAGAGCAGGGAAAGGACTTACTTTTTGGCCGCTGCCCACTGGCTTGGAGAAAAATCTGGGAACCCTTTTGGGGTTGTGTGTGGAAAGAAAATTTGTATACCTGGGACAGTATGTCGAGGACCCAGCAGCCGTTGGTAATGGTGGCCCAGGTGCTTGCGTGGAAGGAGAGTTTCCCTCCTAGGGGAAGTGCACGTAGGCAGAGGGAGGAGATGGAAGTGGAGAGTCATTGTGAGTTCTTACCATGAGGGGGTGTCTTTGCACTCCCTATTTTCAAGTGGAGGAACGCCACAGCTTTGATCTCTGCACTACCTGTGGCTGTTGTCTGGGGGGGGGGTCTGGGCTGAACTGAACTGGATGGGGCAGGAAAGGACCAGTGCTTGGAAGGGCAATGCCTACTGAACCTGGGGACTGGACCTGTAGGAAATCCTTAACTGTCTGCATAGAGTTAGCTTTTTCTTCCATCTTTTTTAAGACCTCCTCTGCCTTGGTGCCAAATAAGTTGTCTTTGGGCAAGGGTGCATCCAATAATTTAGATTTGACATGGTCTGGCAAGGGCTGTTCCTTAAGCCAAGCATGCCTTTCTAAGGACAGAACCGGTGAATGCTGCCCTGCAAGAAGCTTCTACGGCATCAAAACCACAGTGTAAGGTGTGCTTAGTTACTTGACTTGCAGAATGCATCAACTCTTGTTACACTATTTTCTGCACAAGCAGGAAAGGATGATATTTTTTGTTTGAGGAGTTCCATGGTATGTTGCTGAAATTTTAGGATATGGAACTGACAATTTAGTGCTCTGATAGCAAGAGTAGCAGAGGTGTATACTTTTTTACCCTATCTGTCTAGTGCTTGGGAATCTCTATCTGAGGTGGTGGGATTCTTAGCAGAAGTTGCTTTAATTCCTTTAGGCCTCTGAGAAATAACCTCAGGGTCAGCAGTAGGATTTTTGAAAAGAAATTTATGAGAGTCAGGGACTCTAATACCTGTCAGGTTTCCTGGGAGTAGCAGGGAGGGTGTCAGGAGTCAAACTGGATTCCATGAAAATGTATCCAGGGAATCCAGCAATAAAACAACCAACGATCGAAAAAGCAGCTCCCCTGAATGAAACACCACGATCCACAGTATCCAAATCCTTTATTAAATGAAGTACATAAGCAATAGGTTAAGCGCTTTCATCTTCTCAATGTAGATTTCTTCAGAACAACTTATATACTCAATATTACAATTTAAATACTTTCTAAAAGCCCGCCAAAAAAAACTAATTATCTAATTACCTAACCAATCAAACATTCATTAAAATTTAAAACCACAAAACCACAATCTCATTTTTATCATATAAACTGATGAATAATTTTATAATTAAATAAAATTCATTAATGTAATACTAAAACCTTCATAAATTTGAATGTGATAAAAATCCTTACTAATAAATATAATATATTCCCATATATTAAATTGATAAAATGTATACATAAAGGATTAACGAACAACATAAATTCATTCATATGCCATAGTTTAATTTCTTAATAAAGGTTTGGTGGGAATATACTCATTGATGCCTGGTGGACTGGCTGCATTCAGTCTGATCTGCCATTGAATCTCTTTCTCCCCTAAGATAGATTTGATATCACAACGTCTAGGGTTGTTCCTAACCACTTCTAGAATGGCAAATTTGAATGAGTTACAGCCCTCACTCTCTACCAGGTGCCTATATAATGCATTATTCTTGTC
Source organism: Protopterus annectens (assembly GCF_019279795.1). Lineage (NCBI taxonomy): Eukaryota > Metazoa > Chordata > Ceratodontiformes > Protopteridae > Protopterus > Protopterus annectens. Next base: position 1,170,498,577 of record NC_056745.1, read on the forward strand.
CTTCTTCTTAATGCATTATGTATGGTCATATATTCTATTGCATAACCGTCTGTCAGTTTTCCCAACATAAAAACTAGGACAAGACATACATTTTTTTAAATTATTTATTTATTTAACATTTGTTGACCAGGAAAGTCCGACTAGGTTCCACAGATCCTGTTTTCAGCGGAGGCCCGGGGAGAAATGCTCCAGACACATTTTTCCCAGATATACTATATGTTGGGTCTGACCGTTTCCTTTTTTGAAAAATATTTTACTTTTGATGTTATTGTCCAGATGCAGACTGTCTGTCTGTAAAATAAATGAGCATTGATTACAGTGTCCACATGGCTTGGTCCCTGTCACACTTTTATTCCCATCATGACGATTATATGTCATTTTTATGAAGGTTTTAGTATTATATTAATGAATTTTATTTAATTATAAAATTATTCATCAGTTTATATGATAAAAATGAGACTGCTGTTTTGTGCTTTTAAATTTTAATGAATGTTTGATTGGTTAGGTAATTAGACAATTAGTTTTTTTTGGCGGGCTTTTAGAAAGTATTTAAAGTGTAATATTGAGTATGTAAGTTGTTCTGAAGAAATCTACGTTGAGTAGATGAAAGCGCTTAACCTATTGCTTATGTACTTCATTCAATAAAGGATTTGGATACTGTGGATCGTGGTGTTTCATTCAGGGGAGCTGCTTTTTCGATCGTTGGTTGTTTTATTGCTGGATTCCCTGGATACATTCTTGTGAGCTAGTTGTTTTACCATGGATTCCATCAGGGATATCTCTCCCAATTTTTCGCGAGTAAGAAGGGATGAAGTTGACAAAATACACACTGAACTTGTAATTCTGAAAGGGGAAATCACCCGATTATTGGAACATATGACGCCGCCTACAACTAATGTAATACAGCATCAGATAACGTTGTGCCAGAGGGGATTACATCACCGCGCTCTGATACCGGAAGTAGAAGCTCCAAAGACATACCTAATGGACAGAGAGCTCCAGAGAGTAAGCCTATGCAGATAAACGCCGCCTCTTATGGGAACTTCACCTCCTGCCAAAAGATGGGACAGTTCAACTTGTCTACTATGTCTGGCGATGTTTCGGAGGACGTTTATCTTTTTTCTGGAGCTAAACCTAAGCGCATACAACCCTCTAGGACATATTCCACGGCAGTTGGTTCAAAATCAGTGGTACAAAAAGATACGAGACACCAAGGTAGACGTCAGTTATCGGATACAGACAATGGTATGTCTAATTATAATGTTTTCAACTTGGACAATTTTTTAAAAATGCCTTATGAATTCCGTTCTGACGACTACAATAAGGAACATTTCCAAGTTAATAATACTAACAGCACATTAAAGGACATGGTTTATAACTTTGGAAAAAAACTTAATAAATAACATTAAAGCCATACAGATGGACAATATGTATCTTAGAAAATGCATAGATTGTGGTATCATACCCATGGGGTTACGTTTTTTCAAACAACCCATGGGTGTGGAACTTAATGAGACCAATATACGTATATGTAACAAAATGTTTGATGGTTTTGGCATACAGTTTATGGAATTTATTATATCTTGTAACGACAGCAAGTTAAGTTTGTTATTGAAGGAGGTGGAAGAACTTAATACGTCTATAACAAGTGACTTGTATCTACAGTGGGAAAAGTTACATGTTAAACAGTTCCACTATGCTGAAACCAATTGTAAAAAGATGTTAGATAGAAAATGTAAAAAGTTTTTTAGAGATACCAAACAATATCAGAATGCAACTGCGTACAAATGGAACAAAAAGGGATATGTAAGAACTGAATACAGTAGCAATGCTAGGTGTGGGGAGGCAGACAATCATGAACATAGAGTGGATTTTTATAATACTGATTTTTTAGAGCAGGAACAGTATGGGAGGGGGAATCGCCCACGGGAAACTCGGTACCAGGGACAGAGGGAATGGAACAATTGGAAGCCGTACAGAAAACAATGACCAACACTGGAATTATGGTCACTGATGGGGTCATGTATAGTGTAGGGGATTTTAAAATTTACAACTATACAGAACATCCAGTAGATATTGAAATGTTTTCTATTTTTTCTAAAGGTATGAAATATATACCCAGGAGAAAGTTTGATATAGTGGATACACTGGTTGAGTTTAAAAAATATATGAGGAAGCTCAATCTGGGTATATTTTTTCAGGAGTCCAACCCTGGAACCACGAATATGAGTGGTCTGAGGAGGAAAATTACGTTTACCCCCCCCCCCCATGTACAATACTCTTATCAATTTTGAAAAAGTAGTCAGTAAGAAAATTTATGAATTATATAAACATGTACAGAAAGATAGATGTAGAAGTAATTGGAGTTCTACTGACGAGGTTATCTTAACTACACTTTGTGATATTTACAATATCAGAATCATGACACCTGACAAAGGGGGAGGTGTAGTTTTGTTTGATATGGACACTTATATACAAAGAATATTAGATATTTTGAATACATTAGACCAATACCAGGTTTCCTCGCTAAATCAGATTAATATAGCCCATAGAAGGATTGACTTATATCTGGAAGAATTTTTATTGGATGAACGTATTACTCAGGATTTATACAACTTTTTAAAGGTTGAATACCCCACTTTAGCAACTATTACGGGGATACCCAAAGTAAACAAAAACATTCATGACCCCCCATTTAGACCTATTATTTCTGGAAGTCGTAGCAAAACCTTCCCTTTTGGCAAGGTAGTTGATCAATGGTTAAAACATACTTATCCGAAGATATCACATTTAATCAAAGATTCTTGGGAAGTTCAAACATGAATTATGGAATATGGATTTACTTTTTGTTACAACTGATATAAAAGATTTATTTTCATGTATACCTAGGACGGAAGGTATGAATAGGTTTATTAACAGTCTGAACAAGCATAGTGGACTAGAATGGGATAAGATAGACCTCCTATCTGAATTTATGAACCTGGTTCTTGACAACAACTATATTTTTTTTGAAGGAGAGTACTACAAACAAATATCAGGGGTCGCTATGGGGGCAGCATGTGCTCCCATTTATGCAAATATGGTTCTCTTAGATTGGGAGGAGGAATACATCCTATATACACCATGGATGGAGCAAATGGCTTGTTATGTCAGGTATTTGGATGATTTATTTATTTTATGGACAGGAAAGGAGAAGAATCTGATACGATTTATAGAATATATTAATGGAACTACTTCCTATTTACAATTTGCACATAATACTAGTAAGATAGGTATCAATTACTTAGATACATACATTTTTAGTGATGGAACTACTTTCCAGTCTAAGATATACAGGAAAGACACTTTCTGTAATGCCTATCTGGAATATTCAAGTAATCATCCATATAAGCAGAAAAAAAGTATACTGAAAGGGCAATGTATTAGGGCAGCTAGAATGACTTCCAGAAAGGATGACATGATTGAAGAAATGAAATTTATTGGCCAATTGTTTAGTCAAAGTGGCTATCCATCATCAATGGTTAAGGATGTCACTGAATATGTAACTAATGAATGGGGAAATAAATATCCACCCTTATTGGGGAGGGAATTTACCACACAATCAGGTTAACAAAAAAGAAATAGGAGATGATTATCATAAGGCCTATATACTACAGTATGGACAACATGTGGGAGAAATCAGGAATATTCTGGAGACCAACTGGAATATACTAACTTGTGACGAAGGGATTAGTGATAAAATAGGAGATAAACCTACCTTCGTCTACAAAACAGGGATGAATTTAAAGAGAATGATCGAGGTTAAAACTAATAATCGTCATAATGATGGGAATAAAAGTGTGACAGGGACCAAGCCATGTGGACACTGTAATCAATGCTCATTTATTTTACAGACAGACAGTCTGCATCTGGATAATAACATCAAAAGTAAAATATTTTTCAAAAAAGGAAACTGTCAGACCCAACATATAGTATATCTGGGAAAATGTATGTCTTGTCCTAGTTTTTATGTTGGGAAAACTGACAGACGGTTACGCAATAGAATATATGACCATACATACTGCATTAAGAAGAAGGACAAGAATAATGCATTATATAGGCACCTGGTAGAGAGTGAGGGCTGTAACTCATTCAAATTTGCCATTCTAGAAGTGGTTGGGAACAACCCTAGGGGGTGTGATATCAAATCTATCCTAGGGGAGAAAGAGATTCAATGGCAGATCAGACTGAATGCAGCCAGTTCACCAGGCATCAATGAGTATATTCCCACCAAACCTTTATTAAGAAATTAAACTATGGCATATGAATGAATTTATGTTGTTCGTTAGTCCTTTATGTATACATTTTATCAATTTAATATATGGGAATATATTATATTTATTAGTAAGGATTTTTATCACATTCAAATTTATGAAGGTTTTAGTATTATATTAATGAATTTTATTTAATTATAAAATTATTCATCAGTTTATATGATAAAAATGAGATTGTTGTTTTGTGCTTTAAAATTTTAATGAATGTTTGATTGGTTAGGTAATTAGATAATTAGTTTTTTTGGCGGGCTTTTAGAAAGTATTTAAAGTGTAATATTGAGTATGTAAGCTGTTCTGAAGAAATTTACGTTGAGTAGATGAAAGCGCTTAACCAGGCATGGGCAAACTACGGCCCGGGGGCCACATGCGGCCCGTTAAACGTTTTGATTCGGCTCGCCAAACTTGAAAAAATTTAATAAATTAACCTTGTTAATGTTTTATTTCCCCTGCAATTCTGATGTTTCCTCACTAGATGGCGCACTCTAGATATATTGGCTTTGTTGAGGTGAAGCGTAGGCCTATTACTCCACATTTGCACTTTACCCTTTGACCCACCGCCCCTCTATGAAGATGAGCGGACCCAAGAAAAGGAAAGTGGACAGAGAATGTCGAGTGTTCAATAAGGAGTGGACAACTAAATATTTTTTCACTGAACACCGATCATCTGCTGTTTGCCTGATATGCCAAGAAACTGTGGCGGTTTTTAAAGAGTATTATATTAGCCGTCACTTTGCCACAAAGCACGCTAATTATGCTAGCAAGCTCTCAACAAAAGAACGGGAAGCTGCTGCTGAGAAGGTGGCAGCTAATTTGAAGGCTCAGCAAAGTTTTTTTCACCGTCAAACTGCCATTCAAGAGTCAAGTACCAAGGCCAGTTTTATGCTTTCATTCAAAATAGCAAAGGCCAGCAAACCACTGTCTGAGGGCGAGTTTTTAAAAGAATGTATGGCAGAGACAGCAGGTATTTTGTGCCCGGAGACCAAAGACAAATTTGAGAAAATCAGTTTATCACGGCGGACAGTGACTCGTGTGAAACTAATAGATGAAGATATCACCAGCAGATTAAACAAAAAGGCGAAGTCATTCACTTTTTATTCTTTAGCACTGGATGAAAGCAACGATGTCAAAGACACTGCTCAGCTCCTCATTTTTATCCGAGGAATCAACAAAACTTTTGAAATAACGGAGGAGTTTTTGACAATGGAGTCTCTGAAAGGACAAACACTGGGAGAGGACTTGTTTGAACGGGTGTCTGCTGCCATCGAAAACATGAAGCTTCCCTGGAGTAAGCTTGTTAACGTCACCACAGATGGATCTCCGAATTTAATGGGAAAAAACGTTGGCCTGCTGAGGAGAATCCAGAATAAAGTGAAAGATGAAAACCCTGACCAGGATGTCATTTTCCTCCACTGCATCATCCACCAGGAATCTCTATGTAAATCGGTGTTACAGCTGAATCATGTTGTGAATCCTGTGGTGAAACTAGTCAACTTCATACGCGCACGGGGACTTCAGCACCGTCAATTCATTGCGTTCCTGGAGGAAACTGATGCGGATCACTAGGACCTGCTTTATCACTCCCGTGTCTGCTGGTTGAGTTTGGGCAAAGTGTTTCAACGAGTGTGGGAGCTCAAAGAGGAGATTGGCGTGTTTTTGGAGCGGCAGGGGAAGACTGATGAATTTCCTGAGCTGAGCAACAAGAGCTGGATGTGTGACTTTGCGTTTGCAAGGACGTATTTTCACACTTGAATGAGCTCAACGTGAAACTGCAGGGGAAGGAGCAGTTTGTGCATGACATGTACACAAACGTGAAAGCCTTCAAATCCAAGCTGGCTTCATTCTCCAGGCAGATTTTGAACAAGTCATTCACTCATTTTCCTAGAATAGCCACGCTGAAAGAAGCCGGAGCAAAAGTAAAGAAATACAGTGAGTCACTGGATGCACTGCATGGAGAATTCTGCCATCGGTTTTTGGATTTCGACAAAATTGACAAGTCACTTCAATTGGTGGCCTTTCCTCTGTCACAAGACCCCGAAACAGCTCCAGAGGAGCTTCAGCTCGAACTGATCGACCTTCAGTCCGACCCTGCCTTAAAAGAGAAGTTCAGCTCTCTGAAATTAAATGACTTCTATGCTTCACTCAATGATGCCGCGTTTCCAAATCTAAAGCGAAAAGCGCAGATGATGTTGGCTTTGTTCGGCTCTACCTTCGTGTGTGAACAGACCTTCAGCGTCATGAACATCAACAAAGCCAGCCACAGATCCAAGTTAATAGACCTACACTTCAGATCCATCCTGAGAATCGCCACAACAAAACTAACTCCAGACTTTGATGCGCTGGCTTAAAAAGGAGACCAACAACACTGCTCCCATTAAAATGTGTGTGTCTCCGTGATACGCACGTTGTTAAAATAAACAGTGCGCGCAGATCAAATATAACGCTTCACAGACTGACTTGCTGCAACTGTTTCGTCCTTGCACTGGTCGTTGTTGACTTTTGGCACCGGGGAAACAAATTGAATAAAAGGAACAGGACAAGTACATCTGCATCTCCTACCGTTTTGAAAAAAGACAGTCAGGAGGAGAGTGATGGTGATATCCTGAAGGATAACAGAACTTTCAGTGCTTTAAAATAAAATGGTCATTTATTTGATTTTCAGTGTTTAAAGACTCATTTCAAAGTCAGAGATTTTATTGTAATGCTTTTCTTCATTTTCATTGGAAATTAAAGCACATGTTTTCTCCATATCCCAAGATGTGTATTTTTCCCCCAATGAGGTGATGTTTTCAAAGCATGCCATCTATCTGCTCCTGTTCCGGCCCCTTTGTCAAATGTTAGAACTCAATGTGGCCCACGAATCAAAAAGTTTGCCCACCCCTGGCTTAACCTATTGCTTATGTACTTCGTTCAATAAAGGATTCGGATACTGTGGATCGTGGTGTTTCATTCAGGGAACCATAAATGTAGATGTTCGAGATTCCATTGCTGCAGTCCTTACTATTGGGTATAGTCGAGGCTGGCAAATCATAAAGAAGCAGGAGCTGACAACATGCCTTGCAAAACAGCTGTGGCAAAACCAGCCCTAGACTTAGAAGTATGCAAAATCTTTTCCCTTTTATTTGGGGGGTGGCATAAAAAGGGGGGCAAAATGAATAGTTTGAAAGCCACACTAGAAACCACCTTAGGCATAATAAAGGGATCAACACAAAATTGAGATCCCAAGCAGGAGTAGGAGCTCTACGGGGGGTTATATTTCTAGCCCCTCCCCAAACTGCTTGAACAAAGGATGCGAAAAAAAAATGGGGTCACAATCATATAGAGAGAGAGATCGCTGCATGAATCTTAATGGAAAAGAGAAGGACAGACCCTTGTCCAGTAACAGAGTAAGATATTGAAGAGCCTGTTGCCGAGGGCCAATCTGAGCTATCAAATCATCCCTTGGCCCTGTCTGACGGTTTGTCCAACTGAAAGACAGAGCATCCACTTTCCAAGCTGTGTGATGAAACCCCTTTGTGCAAACTGTGGCAGCTGGTGGACAGACACATAAACTAAATCCAGCAAGGTAATCCTGGCCTTCCCATTTAAAGCAACCAACAACGTCGTGCTCAGGCCCTAAACAAAGGTATACACACAATATAAACTGCAGCAATGGAAGGCGAAAGATCTGCAGCAATGGAGTTTTTCGATCGTTGGTTGTTTTGTTGGATTCCATGAAAACATCATCCACAACATCCAGGACAGGAGGAATGGTCAGGGGTCTGTGCTGTGGAAGATCTAAGAATTCTCTGAGTCTCTTTTTAGACTGAGGGTAGTCCTGACATTTCCATTGGAAATGCTCCCTTAAAGTATGAAGGGTTGCCCAAAGGAAACGTCCACTGGTGGAGAGGCTGAAGAAATGGATTCCTCTGCATCAGAATCCTCATAAGCAGAAAGGGGTTGCATGTCTTCATATTCAGATGCATCAGTCTCCCCAGACTCCTGCTCAGATAAAACTACTGGGGACAGATCTCTTTTACTTTTGGAAGGGCTAGCTTGGCTTCCCCTAATCAGCATTATAAGGTTTACTGCCATTTAAGCATTTGAGACTGAGGCAAGGAAGCAGGTGCCTGAGAATGGGTCGTCGGTTTCTTGGGTGCGATTCATACCCCGGGCCTTAGAAACTTGGTAGTTTTCGAAAGAATGGTAGATGCAAAAGTAGTCTGTCTGTGTCGAGAATCGGTAGTGCAAAGTACTTCCTCGGAAGCCAGTGCCTGCTCAGCGGCTATGGACCCATCCAAGGTACAGACAACCGCAAGATACTTAGTCGAAGAGTTTTGCAACATACCGGACTCCGAAAGGGTTGCGATAGCAGCCTGCATATCCCCAGAAGTAGGCATCAGGGGCTACGAAAGCACTTCACTGAGGACCTGAGAACTGACAACTAGCTTAATGGAAGCGTTGTCAGTAGGTTTGGACCTGTGCGGTCTGTCTCTGTCTTTACTCTTATATTTTTCCAGAAGATCTGCTGTCAGATGGCTTACCAAAGCTGTATCGGAATTCGAGGACTGTGAGCGAAAATATCTAGCTACAATAAGGGCCCGACAACGTACAGTTCTGGCGTTTAACAAAGCACAAAACCGACAGCGAGGAACGTCGTGGTCTGGGCCTAAGCAAGTGTCGCAGTAAGAATGAAAGTCTTGGTGTAGTATTTGCTTTCCACAGGCAAGACAGTTAACTTTTTCTGACATCTGTTAGAGCAAGAAAGGATCCCCAATGGGGTACTTAGCTTTAGAAGACTTCAGCTTCAATTCGGAAGACAAAACTCTGGTAGTGGCCGACCGATACTTGTGCGAACTGCTTCTGCTTCGAGCTCCTCAGCAAGAAAGACTGATGTAATGGCGTCGGCTGCCTTACTTTATACTACTGACAACCTGACATCAGTCCTAAAGTGACAGCAACCAACGGAGAAATACTAAGCCTCTGGTATTCGGGCCGGTCGAGGGCTACCCTGGCAGGGATAACCCTAATGTGATGACTGCAACAGTGAAACACTAAGAACATCTACTGCCCAGTAGCTTAAAATTTGATCTGTCACCACCTAATACCTTGAGGGACCACTTGTGAGGAAGAAGTAAGGACCTGCTCAGTTTGTCTGACAACAGACTGGATTTTCCTGGCATGTATGTTGCGACCAAAATGTGGTGGGAAGATCTTGCCCACTGCCATCCCTTCATGGCTCCTGACAATAGGTAACAGCCTGTTCTCCCTTGCTTGTCAATGTACCAAACCACTGACATTGTCTGCCTGGACTCAGATCACAGCCCTGGGGTAGGAATACTGAAAAGCCTGCAATGCCATGAGGACTGCCCTCATCTCCAAGACACTGATGTGAAGACTGGTCATCCCCATCAGGGAAGTGTCCATGGTCACTTTAGCTTTGGGAGTAGGTAGAAGGAATGGGTGACCTTGTGACACTAGGATGAAGTCTAACCATCACTGAACATGACTTCTACAAATGCTGGTAAACAAACAGGAAAGTATATAACAGTAGAGACTGTACTGACCACTGGACTGCCAAAGTTCAATGCAAGACCCTTGTACAAAATTTAGCTTGAGGAACTAAAGTAATAGAGGCTGCCACTGACTCTAGCAGACATAATAAGCACCTGGTCCAAAAACTGCTGATTAAAAACATGGAGTAAAAACAAAAACAAAATGAAGCAACAAAAAAAAAAAATCCAGGCTATCACGACTAAATAAACAAAGGTTTAAGTAAGACGATAAGCACTTTCACGGTAGTACAAAATAGCTTCATCACACCATGCTTTTTTGCTACAAAATATGCACCTGGCTGAGGGGTGGGGTGGAGGCTGATAGGAGAGAACTGTTGGTGGTGGTTGTTGAAGGGTGAGAATCCTAGATTCTGGCAAACTGGCTATTTGGAAGGTGGCATCCTGATGGACCCCATGAACTCTATTGCTTGGACTGGGTGTAATTCTGACTTTGCCCTGCTGATTGTGATTCCCAGATGGGAACAAAGCTGGAGCAAGGAGTCTCTAGCTTGAAGATTCCAGGAGGGAGCAGTCATGAGCCAATTGTCCAGATATGGGAAAATACCTGTTGTGTAAATAAACTTACCATAACGATAGATATTCAAATGATCACTGCGGCAATAGCCTTAGCTATAAGGAGGTGAATCCTGCCAAGGATATAACATCTGGCCAGCTTCCAAAGCTTCAGGTTACCTTCCATGCACCCATATTGACAGGCAGCTTGAGCAAACTAACTAAAAGACAGTTTGGGAGCCAAGCCCTTCACAGCTTTCCAGTTAACACAGAAAGGGAAATTGAGCCCTGAAAGGGCAATGCTAGGAACAACAAAAATAAATAAATAAAGAAAGAAACCACACACTGGTATAGATACAAAACCAAAAAAAAAAAAAAAAACAAGGGGGAATCGAAGGAAGGACAGCCTAATGCAGCAGTGATCATTTGAACCTCTACTGTTATGCTAAGTTTAAATGCACAAGTGTACTATGTTCATCATATTGATCACTCCAGCAATAGCCTTAACTATATGGATAGTTTTACACCCTATCTTACTTCATTTGGGAGTTAGAAGAAGGGTCCAGGAGCTCCTGTAGAATGATCCTCGCAAAGCCTGATTTGAGACTTCGAGAAGAAAACAAGCTTATAGTGATTTGTAAATTTATAGGACCAGGCTCCAGCTTCTAGAATACTTCTAGAATCAAACCCTTTCCAAAAATTCATCAATGAAGCCATGGCCCTGGCAGAGTGGGCCTTCTGGAATACCCTGCCTAACATAGTTTTGTTGTGGTGAATATAACAAAAAGTAATAGTGTCAGATAATCTCGTGGAAATGATCTGTTTTGACACAGGTTATCCCTCCTCCTTACCTTCACAAAAATGAACAATTTATCAAAAGATCTGAAAGATTTAGCTTTGTCACAATAGTACCAGAGTTGTCTGTGGACATCCAAGGTATGGATTGGGTTCAGGAAAGAAAACAGGAGAAGGATAGTGTGGCTTAAACTAAACCAAGATACTTATTTCAGATACTTACTTAGGCACAAAAGGAGGATTAGTTCTCAAAGAAACCCTGTCCCTGTGGAAAATGAAATAGAGTTGATTCACCATAATAGCTTGCAACTCAGATACTCTTCTTGAAGAGGTCAAAGCAATCTGAAAAACTGTTTTCCAAATTGACAAGTCAGCCAGGTTAACTGATTCAAATTGAGACAAGTGCTAACTTCGCTAACACAAATTTAAGATCCCAAGCAGAGGCCACTGGTTTTCTGTGAGGCCTCTTATGCAGAACCCCTTTCAAAAAGTTTGACACAAGAATGCATTGAAAGAAGAATATCCATAAGGCAGGCCTACAGAAATGGCTGACAAATGAATCAGGGAGAAGTAAGAAAGGCCTTAAGACAGTAACACACAAATATTTTAAACCCAGAAAACAACTAGCCCTGAATGGATGCTGGCTATGTTGTCAACACAAACTAGAAAAAAACTTTTCCATTTCCTAATATCTGATTTTCCAGTAGCAGGCTTTCTAGCCTCCACTAGTATATGCTGCATGTCCTCAGTAAACAAGTGCGTAAAATGAATTAAGACCCCATCATCCAGGAAGTCAAATGAAGTTGACTGACATACGGGTATATCAAACATCCCTACTCTTCTGGGAGTAGATCCAGTCCGTGAGGAAGCTTGTGGTAATTGCCCTTGACCATTTCCAAAAGAAGGGAGAATCACGGTTGCCTGAGCCAGAAAGGAGCTGTCATAATGACTTTGGGGAATTCCTTCTGAACCTTCAGAAGTACCCTGGACATTAGTGGAAAGGGTGGAAAAGCATAGAGAAACATTTCTGTCCAAGGAAAAGAAAAAAAGGCATTCATCTTCCAGGCCTTCTTGCATGGTGCCCTGGAGCATTTCTTGCTAGCTGATTATTCAGACAGGAGGTAGAAAGGTCTACTTGAGGAACTCCAGACAGACAGACCAAATCTTGAAAGATCTCCTGATCTAGTTTTCATTTGTGAGGGTCTGCCCTTGTCCTGCACAGCTTGTCAGCCAAAAAAATTTGCCAAGACAAAGTGGAGGATGCCTGTAGAGTGGGATTGGGCTGCGAAGCTATATCCCAACCTAACGTGGATAGTCTGCAAAGGGGTACAACCTGGTTCCCCCTCACTTGCTGATGTACCACATGACTGTGGCACTGCCTGTAAAAACTTGTAGTAGTCCAAAGATGATTCGGAGAATTGAGTACTTTGATTAGGATAAGCATCTCCAATATTTATGTGCTTGCGTCTGTCCTTGATGTCTTACACACACTGCATTTTTATCCCTCCTGAAACTACTTCCCAAGCAAAGTCCAAGATGTCTGTGATGACTGACTGCTTTGGAGCAGGGAGGGGGAAAGGTATATTTGGATTTGGTGTCCAATAAGTGATTTCTCTTCCGACAAACCCTAGCACGGGGATTTGAAAAGACAAAGGAGGTTAGTGCTGGGGCTGAAGAGACTTCAGATATCACTGTATCGTTCTCATGAGGAGTCTTGCCAGGGGGTATCATGAGAATTCATAGAGGCCATAAGACTGAAAATCCTAAGGTAATTCTGCAAAGTAACCAAAGCCGGAGTGGAAAACCTTAGGAAAAGATGGCTATTTTTTTTTTTCTTCTGTGGAAGAAAAGCTCTTTAAACAGAGGTGTCTAGCTGTCACCCAGGAACACAACCCTGTGTTGAGCCAAAAAGATTTTTGAATGTTCTGTTGGAATCCCACCTTGCATAAGAAATTTCTCACCCAAGTGTGAGAGAGTTTCCTGGCACTCTGAAAAAGACTCAGCAAAGATAAGCAAGTTATCTAAATATGAAAAAACTTGGATACCCTGTAGCCTAGTAAAATAGACGAAAAAGAGGCAAAAATAGTGCCAACAAAAAACAATAACAGTCACAAATCCCAGGCACTACAGGAGCAAGCAAATCAAGCTGACTTTCTAAAGTAAAGACGGACTTTAATCCAATTTGGATTGGATTAAAGTCTGTCTTTACAAAGTTGTCTTGTGTTGCTTGCTCCTATAGTGTCTGGGATTTGTGAATGATACCCTGTTAGCCTGCAATTAGCTATACCTGAAGTTAAGACACTGTGAACTGTCTCGGTGCGGTTCCCCTTCAAACATCTAATTCTCATAACATCGAAACTCAAAACACTGAGACCATAACATTGAAAACTCATAACATTGAAAATATACATCAAATACTGTACCATCAAATATGTAAATGTTACAGTTTAATCCGTTAATTTCGTGGCATCACTATAAGATGCTGTAATTTTTATTTACATAGTTTTTATATAATGTGGGAATTTATAAAATTTATATAGTGTTTATTTTGCCAATCTGTGCATGTTTTTAGGCCATACAGGTATGTGATTTCGACGTGTACATTCTGTATGGTGATTGTGATACAGTGGGGTTAGGAAATTAACTTTTTTCCACTGTAGTGCGAGCTCGGCATTGGTATATTTAATTTATGGGAGTATGGAGGCAGAGCCCCCCACACGGGGGGGGGGGGGGTTGCCTCCTGCAGAAAGGTAGTAAAAAGTGTGTTAGTTAGTTTGGTGGTGTTACAGGTGGAGGGGATGTCATTTACATGTGCTCTGTAGTTTTCGATATTGTGATGTAAATTTTCAGTGTTCTGAGTTTTGGATGTTGTGAGTTTTCAGTGTTTTGAGATTCGATATTTTGAAGTAGAACCCTCAGTGCAGTGTATAGTCCAGAGAGTAAGGCAGAGAACTGATAATGTGATCAGGACACACACAACCTTAAGAAATGCCTGAAGTATGGATGAGTAGGAATGTGTTAAACATATTTTAAATCTAGTGTTACCTGGAAACTTAAATGAGGAAGAGGAGGTAATAGGTTGTGGAAGTGCCAGCATTTTGAACTTGGACACACAAATAGGCTTAGGAAAGAAGGCTCCAGAACTGGTCTCCAAGCATCTTCTTTATTTTGGCACTAAACAAAATCTGTTAATAAAAACCTTTCCAAACCTGAGAAGGCATAATTGGTTCTACCATTCCCTGGGATGGCAAGTGATGAAGGACAGGGGAAATAAAATAGTTTGGTCTGATGGATAAGATATTATCCCCTGGAAAGGAGGGATTTCCTTTTTCACTGTAATCTGTAACGTTGAATGATTTTCAGAACCCATTTGTTCAAAGCTATCTGTTGCCAAAAAGAAAAGTGCAGATTCTGAGTTTCTGAAAGGGAAAAGGGATCAACAGGATTGGGGTGAGAGCAGAGGTAAGGTCCCTTAAATAATCATTCTGACTTGTTGGACCATCCTTAGTTTTGGGGGAGGGGAATACATTATTTATGGAACACTTCTGCCATTTCTTCTTGAAAGTTTGTTTACCAGTGTGACGCCCGTGCCCTGGCCCAGCAATCAAGGAGCCTCAATCCTCACCACTAACACCAGAGAGGGCATCTCATATATGAGGAAAGGATAACAAATACACACAGTAAAGTGCAATTTCCCTTTAGAGCACACAGAGATCACAGTCAGTCCGGGGCTAGTCACATTCTTGCTCCCCAGGTCCCTAAGACTCCCCACTGGCACAGCTATAGGGTCCAGATCTCAGCCTAGCTGGGCAAGCTGAAATCTCCAACACTCTCTCTGTCCAACCAGTGCTTCGTGTCCCTGCCCAAGTAGCTGACACACACACTTTGAAGTAAGTTTATACAACCACACATACACTCTTGGGGAAGGCGGGCACAGGTTCTCCAGCTGTGCCTCATTTACCCAGACTATACAGTAGTAATCCTGCCACCACCCAGCTAATATTTATCAGCTACTCAAAGGCCCTTAAAAGGTTGTCCAATTATTACAGTGCAATATTATTATCCTATTGGTAGATGTGACTAAACAGTCAAGGCTTATTAGAGTGACTTGGTACAGGATCCTTATATACATGCAATGCACTCCACAGTTAAAAGGTTTTAAAATATTTAATAATAAATAATTAAAACCACAAGACAATACTTTCTACTACACAGTCAGTGCTAGTTAAGAGTTCAGAGATCATACAGAAATACTTAAAATAATTCAGTAGTACAGTTCTGACATCACAGAAAAACACAGTCTAAACTTTCTAGTTCTAGCTCTCTCTAAAAAATAACACAAGTCTAAGATAACTTATATGTGAGCAAGAGGCAGTGCTGTGCTTTGCATGATCACAACAAAAATGCTTAATGCCTTCTGATTCTCTTGGTTTAAATTGCTATTGCAGTTCTGATAAACATTACATCATCTTTTACACATTCCTGGTGTTCCCAGGCTGACAGATTAAAGTACAGTTTTGTACCTACCATAAATGTAGATGTTCGAGTGTTCACCCTGCTGCAGTCATCACACTTGGGTTATCCTGTCGTCAGGCGGTCCCGAAGTCGGCCGGATTTCCAAAGTCTTGGTCCGACGTCGGTTGCTATCGCCTCATCCCTGACGTCAGTGCGCCAGGGGTACATATATTGCAACCGATGCCATTTTCTTCAGTTTTTCTTGCCCTAGATGTCAGGTGCCCCAAAAAGGTGATCCAAATTAGTACCAAATGGTGTGAACACTGTACAAACACAAAATCCCTTCAGCTATAAGCAAATACATCAGTAAGGCATAGCAGAGATTTAGGCAGTAGATCAGAGGGGTTGGAGGGAGGGTAACCTGGACTGCAGCAGGGTGAACACTCGAACATCTACATTTATGGTAGGTACAAAACTGTACTATGTTCATCGTGTTACCCTGCTGCAGTCATCACACTTGGGTTGAGTCCCAAAGCTAAGGTAGGGTGGAGGTATCATAGAGGGTTAGTGGAGGCAATGAGGCCCTGCAGAACTGCAGTGGCGAAGCTCGCCCTGGACTTAGAATAAAGAGGTAAGTGATAGTGTTTGGTGAAGGTGTGTACAGAACTCCAAGTTGCAGCTTCTAAAATTTCCTTGGTAGGAACCCCCTGAGAAAGGCTGTACAGGTAGCTGTGGGATCTAATGGTAGGAGGAACTGGTTTCCCATGATGGGTATAACAGAACCGTATGCAATGGCCTATCCATTTAGAAATGGTTTGCTTGGATATGGCCCTCCCTTGAGAAGCTATAGCATAGGATACAAAGAGCTGGTCAGTTTTTCTGAAAGCCTTAGTTTTATCCAAGTAGTAACGAAGCTGCCTGTGAATGTCCAAGGAATGCAGGAGTCTCTCACCTTTGTTCTGTGGATTGGGGAAGAAAGTGGGTAGGTGGATGGTTTGATTTAAAGCTACACTGGAAACCACCTTAGGCATGAAGGAAGGATTAGTTCGTACAGAAACTCTGTCTTGATGAAAAATGAGGAAAGGTTCCACTGCCATAAGTGCCTGTAATTCTGAGACTCTCCTAGCAGAAGTTATTGCCAGGAGCAGGGCAGTCTTCCAAGATAGGAACTGAAGGTCTGCAGAGAAAGCTGGTTCAAAGAGAGGTAGCGTTAGTTTTTCCAGAACAAAGTTGAGGTCCCATGTTGGTGTAGGAGCTCTTCTAGGTGGTCTAATGTTTTTTGCCCCTCTGAGGAACTGCCTTAGAAGAGGATTTGAAAATAAAGGTGGATTTGTGTCGTAGTGAGCTGAAATAGCTGAAGCATGGATTTTAATTGAGGAGAAGGAAAGTCCTTTGTGCAACATCTCAGCTAAATACTGCAGAATGTGAGGCATATGAGGCTGAGTTGTGTCTTGGCCTTTAGCTTGGTTCCAAGCAGAAAACCTTTTCCATTTGTCCAAGTAAGCCTTCCTGGTGCTTGGCCTCCTGGCTTCCACAATAACATACAGTACTGCTTGTGAAAGAGGGGCTGGTTGGATGCTTAATTGATTTGCCATGCAGCCAGGTTTAAGGTTTTGAGCTGGCTGTGTAGAATCTGTTTGTTTTGCTGCGTGAGCAAATGAGGTATTTGAGGCAATATCCATGGTGGGCTGTGAGCCATATTCTTCAATAGCGGGTACCAGTGCTGGCGTGGCCAGTCTGGGGCTATGAGAATCAGTCAAGGTTTCTCCTTTTTGACCTTCAAAAGAACCTTTGTGAGAAGAGGTAATGGAGGAAAGGCATATGCTGTCAGGTTTTTCCAACTGAAGGAGAGAGCGTCCACACTTTCCAAGCTTGATGGTGGAATGTCCTTGTACAAAATTTTGTCAGTTGGTAGTTTTGAGGACTGGCAAACAGGTCTATATTTGGAAGGCCCCATTTTTGAGTTATCATTGTAAATATTTGGGGGTCTAGTTTCCACTCGTGGGGATCTTTGATGTTTCTGCTTAGGTCGTCTGCCAATGTGTTTTTCTGTCCTGGCAGGAATTGAGCTTGTAACTGGACTTGGAAGGCCAGAGGGCTGACCCTTGTTGAGGTGACATGCCTGTGCCCACCATAGAAATTCCTGTTGAAGGCAGGGAATGAGAGATATCACTGTGTCCAAGCTGTGGCTGTGTTGAGACCATACGCTTTTTAGGTACCACTGTAATTTCCTCATATGCAGTTTTGCAAATGGTATTATCAGAATGCAAGATGCCATGAAGCCCAAAGCCTGCAGAATTTTTCTTGCAGTTAATTGGGTCTTTGTTGCCATTGTCTTGAAATATTGAGTCAGTTGTAGTTGCTTGTCTGGTGTAAGATAAGCCTTCTGGGCCGTTGTGTCCAAGCTGGCACCCAGGAATGTCATTTTTGGGAGGGTACTAGTTTTGACTTCTTTTCGTTTACTGTGTACCCCAGACAATTTAGTACATGCTTCACAAAACCCAGATGATGTAAGAGAATGTCTTTTCTTTCTGCTTGGATGAGGCGGTCGTCCAGGTATGGATATATTTGAATTCCTCTTTGTCTGCAGTATGCAATTACTGGTGCCAGGCATTTTGTGAAAACTCTGGGCGCAGTAGATAAGCCAAAGGGCAGTGCAGAGAATTGATAATGGGTTGAACCTGCAATGAAACGGAGGTATCTTCTGCAACTTTGTCTGATAGGGACATGCAGGTTTGCCTCCTTGAGGTCCAATGTTACCAGCCATGCTTCCTTGCCCAACATGGGAAGTAGCTGCTGTAGTGTTAGCATCTTGAATTTGGGAACTTGTAAGTAAGTGTTTAGAATTGAAAGGTCCAGAATTGGTCTCCAAGCATTGTCCTTTCTGGGTACTAGAAAGAGCCTTGAGTAAAATCCTTGGCCTTGCTCTTGAGTTGGTACCCGTTGAATGGCTCTCATGGCCATGAGAGCTGTAATTTGTTTTTGAGCCTCTGCCCTTTGATTTTGTGGCAGGTTTGGCATTCCTCTTTTCATTGGCAAGGTGTGAAAGTGGAATCTGTATCCTCGTAAAATTATGTCAAGGACTCATTTGTCCTTTGTGACCATGTGCCAGTTGTCTGCAAATAGTGCTAGTTTTCCCCCCAAGGAGGCTGACAAAAGAGCTTTGTTTGGCCAGCTGAAGTGCAAGTCATTGAGTTTGCCTTCTGGTGGGTTGAGACCTGTCTTCTCCTCCCTTCTGGGTTGGAGTGCCCCATTGGCGAGGTTTATACTGGGCTTGTGGTTGTCCTCTGCCCCTTGGGCGCCTGTATTTACCCCTCTGAGGTCTGTCAGTGACTGGAAAGGACCAATTTTTTGTTGGCCAGTTTCTGCTGAAGCGAGGGGGTTGTACTTGTAGGAAATCTTTGACTGTCTGCATTGATTTCGCCTTATCTTCCATTTTCTTTAAAACTTCTTCTGCTTTAACTCCAAAAAGAACATCCTGCTGTACGGGAGCATCTAGTAGTTTTGCTTTAACATGATCAGGCAGACTTTGTTCCTTTAACCAGGCATGCCTACGTATAACTGATCCAGTGACAGCTGCTCTGCAGGAGGCCTCTAAAGAATCAAACCCACATTGTAAGGTATGTTTGCCCACCTGCTCGGTGGCGTGCAACAAATCCTGTACTTCTTTCAATTCAGATTGCTGAGGGAGGGAGGTTATCTTTTGTTTTAACTGAGAGATCAGAAATTGCTGATACTTAAGCATATGAAATTGACAATTTAGTGCTCTCATAGCTAATGTGGCTGAGGTGTAAACCTTTTTCCCCCACCTGTCTAGTGCTCTTGAATCCCTTTCAGAAGGTACTGGGTTTTTAGCCATGGAAGCCTTAGCCCCCTTGGGACCCTGGGAGATGGTCTCTGGGTCAGCTACTGGGCTTTTGTAAAGAAATTTGTGGGAATCAGGTACTCTGTAGTATCTGTCAGGCTTGGCTGGAGCAGGAGGTAGAGAGTCTGGGTTGAAACTGGATTCTAAATAGACATCATCCACAATGTCCAAAACAGGAGGGATGGCTAGAGGTCGTGTTGGGGGAGTAAAAGAAACTCTCTGAGCCTTTTCTTGGAATCAGAGTAATCCTGACCTTCCCAGTGAAAATGTTCCCTCATAGTGTGTAAAGCTTCCCCAAAAGAGTAGTCTTCAGGAGGGGAAGCTGAGGGAATAGAGTCCTCAGCATCAGAATCTTCATAAGGAGAGAAGGAATAGTCTTGGTCCTCAGAGGAATCCAAAGAAATAGACAGTTGCTCAGAGGAAGCAGAATCTTCCTCTTGTCTAGGCCTTTTGTCAGGAGGAGGCTGAGAACCCCTGATAAGAGAAATCAAATCTTCAGCCATTTTGAGCATTTGTTTCTTAGGCATAGGGCCTTGAACAGGAGACTGAAGTTTAGTCTTTTTTGATTTAGAAGGAGTCTTTGACTTAGAAAACGTTTTGACTGCAAGAGTCGTCGGTCTGAAAACGCCTTCAGAAACCGATGGCGTTTCAGAAGCACCGACGTCCTTGGAAGGTAAATCGTCAGAAGGGCCTGAAGTAAAAGGCTGCGTCGGCCTAGTACATTCTGTCAAAATATCCGTAGCAGTCTCGGGTTCCAGAACTGCGGTAGTCAGGGGCTGCATCGGAGCCTCACTGATAACCGGAGACGGATCAACCGAGGCCTCGGAATCGGGCTTAGGCCTGGGCTGTCGGTCCTTCTCCCTGTGCTTTTTGTGCACGCCGGTAGTCGGTAGCTCCGACGGCATGTTATAGTTAAATTTTCTACCAAAATAGTGTTGTGCAAAATCAAATCGTCTTTTAATAGTACGCTTATTAAACCTAGCACAAAAACGACAAGTGACTTCATGATCAGAGGCTAGGCAAGGTATGCAATAAGAATGAAAATCCTTATGAGGTATTTGCTTCCCACAAAAATACAATTGTTAACTTTTTCTGACATCGGTCTGAGGCAAGAAAAGTTTCCCCAACGGGGTACTTAGCTTTATAGAAGACTTCGGTCTGAAATTCGAATTCGACAATCTCAGGAGTCGGCCGACCGGCACTTGCGAACTGCTTCTGCTTCGGGCACCGCGTGGCAAGAAAGACTGAAGAAAATGGTGGTGGTTGCAATATATGTACCCCTGGCGCACTGACGTCAGACCAAGACTTTGGAAATCCGTCCGACTGCGGGACCGCCTGACGACAGGATAACCCAAGTGTGATGACTGCAGCAGGGTAACACGATGAACATCTGCATTTACATTCTTAACATCTCCCTTTTATCTTGCAGCTGGTCAGGAAACAGCAATAAAAATACATTTGCATGTTTAAATTTAGCAATTTAACTTTTGGTTAAAACAGAAAGAATTTCTTCATCTAGACTTTTCGGCACCACTGTCCACTTCAAAGAGTCACCACATGCTTTACTTTGATCAGTAGAGTGCACTGTTGTCACATTTATTTCCAGTTCCACATGTAACAGTATTTCTTTACATTTAAGACAACAAGCATATACTTTACATTCATATTTACAAATGACAGAATTATCTGCAAAATTCTATCTGGCTAGGCTGGCAGCCTTCATACCCCCCAAGGAGAACTCAAGCTAGTTCTTCAAGAGACCCTTGAGAAACGCCGCTTGAGAGAGTTAGGTCTATCTGCGTGTACCTCACCCCATTCTTTGTCTTGAGAGCCCATCTGCATTGGCATTGCTAACCTCACTGCGGTTCTGCACTGACATGTCATATGCTTGCAACCCCAAGCTCCATCTTAGCAACTTGGCATTTTGCTGGCTGGCTCTGTTGAACCATGTTAGGGGGTTGTAATCTGTTATAACAGTGAATTTCCTTCCATACAGATAAGGCTGAAGTTTTTGCAGTGCCCACACTATGGCTAGACATTCATTTTCTACAGCTGCATAGCATTCCTCCCTGGGTTGGAGCCTACGACTGAGATAAACCACTGGGTGCTCTTCCCTCTCTGATGAAATATGGCTAAATACAGCCCCCACCCCATGGTTTGAAGCATCCACCTGCACAACAAATTATTTGCTGTAATCTGGACTGGCTAACACAGGGGGTCCTCCCAAAGCTTCTTTAAGCATCTGGAATGCCTGCTCACATGCTGGGGTCCACACTACCTTATCTGGCCTGTTCTTCCTTGTCAGGTCTGTGAGGGGAGCAGCTATGGTACTATAACCGGGGACGAACTTTCTGTAGTACCCGGCTGTCCCTAAAAATGCTCTCACCTGCTTTTTAGTAACAGGTGCAGGCCATGCCTGAACGGCTTCCACTTTGGCAGGTTCTGGCCTTATCTTACAACTCCCCACTCTATGTCCTAGGTAGGAGACTTCCGCCATACCTACCTGACATTTGCTCGGCTTAATGGTCAACCCTGCCCTCTGTAGTCTGCCCAGCACCTCCCTGACATGCTGAAGGTGCTCTGGTCAGGAATGTCTGTAGATGGCAATATCATCTAGGTAAGCAAGGGCAAATCCTCCTGCTAGGATATGATCTACCAGCCTCTGGAAAGTCGCTGGGGCATTCTTTATCCCAAAGAGCATCTTTGTGAACTCATACAAGCCAAAAGGAGTCACAGAGGCTGACCTCTCTCTAGCACTGGGATTCAAGGGCACCTGCCAGTAACCCTTGGTAAGATCAATGGTTGTAAGATACTTAGCCCACTCAGCTGCTCTAGGGCTTCATCTGTCCTAGGCATGGAGTAAGCATCCGACTCTGTGTGACTATTTAATATCCTGTAGTCCACACAGAGCCTGGTGCTACCATCCTTCTTTGACACCAGCACCACTAGGGAGATCCAGGACTGTTAGACTCTTGAATCACCCCTAGTTCCAACATCTCCTGTACCTCCTCCCTCAGGGTCTGCCTGACTCTCTCAGGCACCCTATAAGAGGCCTGCCTAATACGCTTTGGGGTCCCGTATCCACCTGGTGCTGCACTAGGTGAGTGCACCCTGGTTTCCCAGTGAACATATCCCCAAATTCCTGCAACACTGCTCAGCTTTCTTGAACCTGGATAGGAGATAGCTGCTGGGACATTGCTACCCCTTCCACTGAGGTGTCAGCCCGAGCCTCACTGAGGAGATCAGTCCACAGATCTCCCTCAGACTCCTCCTGCAATCCACTGCAAATGTTCAGCACAAGGGCCTCTCTATCATGGTAAGGTTTCATCATGTTAACATGGTACAATGTGTGCCCCTGCCTTCTGACTAGCAGTTCAACCATGTAGTTAACATCACTTACCTTTCTTACCACCTTGTAGGGTCCCTCCCAAGCTGCTTGCTGTGTCTAACAGGAATGAGAACCATTACCTGCTGCCCCACAGCATACTCTCTAGCTTGAGCATTCCTGTCATACCACACCTTTTTCTATTGTCGGGCTTCTGCCAGGTTCTCCTGGGCCAAGCCCATGAGTTCCCTGAGCCTTGTCCTGAGGTTTAGGACATATGCCACAACAGACTCCTTGTGAGACTTGCACTCACCTTCCCACTCACCTTGAATTAAATCTAGAGGTCCCCTTCACCCTATGCCCATACAGCAACTCAAAGGGTGAAAACCTTGTAGATTCCTGTGGAACTTCTCTGTAAGCAAACAACAGATGGGGCAAATATTTGTCCCACTCTATCTTAAACTGATCTAGGTACTACTACTCACCTCTACCTTTGCAGTCACTCTGTCCAAGGGAACATCAGTACCCATAAGCAGCTGTTGCTCACCTTCAGTCTCACTGCTACAGAGTAGCTCCCTCCCTCAAGTAGCCACCTCACCAGTCCTGTCTGCAAGTATGCAGTCTGTCTGGGTCTCCCCCAGACTACCAGACCCATATGCTTGTCTCCTAGCCTTACTGCGTGTAACTGCATAAGCACATGGTACTGCCTCATCCAAATCCTTCCTTTTCCATCAGCATGATGGTAGTTCGGTACCCATATTGTCTCAAGACAACCTACTATTGGTATTTTGTCTTTCCCACTTACTGGCTTTCTCACCTTTGCTTCCCCACCTTGCCTCTGTGTACACCTGTATGCCACATGGTCCCATTGGTTGCATTCAAAACATTTAACCCTAGCTCCTGGATGTGTACCTGGACTAGTGGTTGCCCCTGCTACTGGTAGATTCTGTTGTTGCAGTCTGTGCTGCCCACCATGGCTTCCTTTAGACCCATGAGCAGTACTTGGGGTCCCCTTCCTCTGCAGGGCTGCCCTGCTTGCCAGGTATAGGTCTCCCTTCTTCCCCAACTCATCTGAAGTAGCACATTGTCTATCAGCTAACCAGATCCTCATGTCCTCAGGCAAAGTGCTAAGGGCTTGTTCCCTCACCAAAAGTTCTGCCAGCCCTTCAAAAGTGGTGACCTGACAGCCACTCACCCACCTATGGAAATAAGTGCTCAATTCAGCAACATATTCACACACACTTTCATCTGCCTTGAGTCTATGCTCACGAAAATTTTTCTGTACGTTACAGGTGTATTTTTTACAGCAGTATAATCAAAACATGCAACATCAGACATTTTGGACAGAACAGTTACAGCTTTACCATGGAGTAAGGGGGGTCAGGAACTGTACCCAGTGCCCTTGGTCAACTTCATACTGTTTACATACCCTCTAAAACATATGAAATTATCAAAATGAATTTACTGACCTTTTGAGCTTCTGAGGTCCAGTTACTCCCTTTCCCATTACCTCCATGACTCTGGCAAAGAGTCAGCATCTCCTTCTCATGCTGCCTCTGTTGTTCCTTTTCCTCAGCTTCCAGACATAACAGTTTCTCATTCTCCTCAGCCTGCAAACACTGCAGTCTCTCATTTGCTTCTAATTCCACACGCCTGACCGCCAAATCAAGTCTCTTTAGCTCCAGCTGGATTTTTAAGTCCACTGCAGAAAGGTTGAGCTGTCCATTGTCCGAGGGAATTACATATCCACTGCCAGTATGATTGTCCTCCTGGTTGCTGTTTGCTGATGCAGCTGTAACCAAGGCTGCAATCAGGTCTGCCTTAGTCAGGTTTCCATGCACCAGTCCCCTAGCCTGGCACATCTCCGCCAGCTGGCTCCTTGTCAGCTTTCCATACTCCACTGCTGACATGCTGCCTGCTCACCCTGACTAACTAAAGCCAACAAAAAAAAAAATAAAACAATTGTGATCTGAACTCTGAGTATTCACTGCGTGGCTGATTTGGAGTACAAAACACCTTCCAAGCTCTCTGTACACAAGCTACAAAATTCACTCTACCCACACCACTATAAGCCAGTTAGTATTTGCCAACTAATTAATATGTGATGTGGATATCCCACCACTGCCACCAATTAATATGTGATGCCCGTGCCCTGGCCCAGCAATCAAGGAGCCTCAATCCTCACCACTAACACCAGAGAGGGCGTCTCGTATATGAGGAAAGGATAACAAATACACACAGTAAAGTACAATTTCCATTAAGAGCACTCAGAGATCACAGTCAGTCCGAGGCTGGTCACTCCCTAGGTCCCCAATAAGACTCCCACTAGCACAACTATAGGGTCCAGATCTCAGCCTAGCTGGGCAAGCTAAAATCTCCAGCACCCCCTCTGTCCAACCAGTGGTTCGTGTCCTTGCCCAAGTAGCTGACACACACTTTTGAGATAAGTTTATACAACCACACAAACAGTCCTGGGGAAGGCTAGCACAGGTTCTCCAGGTGTGCCCCTTTTACCCAGACTATACAGTAGTAATCCTGCCACCACCCAGCTAATATTTATCAGCTATTCAAAGGCCCTTAAAAAGGTGTCCAGCTATTCTTCTTCTTCTTATTTCGGCTTTATCACCTGCAGCATGTCTTTGGGAAGAACCTCTTGCTGTGAGGCGGCAATGCTAACCACTGCACCACCGTGGTGTCCAGCTATTACTGTGCATTATTATTATCCAATTGGTACATGTGACTAAACAGTCAAGGCTTATTAGAGTGACTTGGTACAGGATCCTTGTATACATGCAATGTACTCTTAGAGCTTAACTTATCTCTACACAAATCAGCCACAGTAAAAAGGTTTTAAAACATTTAATAATAAATAATTAAAACCACAAGACAATACTTTCTACTACACAGTCAGTGCTAGT
The DNA here is from genome assembly GCF_019279795.1 of Protopterus annectens. NCBI lineage: Eukaryota > Metazoa > Chordata > Ceratodontiformes > Protopteridae > Protopterus > Protopterus annectens. Next base: position 1,170,524,292 of record NC_056745.1, read on the forward strand.
CAAGAGTTCAGAGAACACACAGAAAAACTTAAAATAATTCAGTAGTACAGTACTGACATCACAGAAAAACACAGTCTAAACTTTCTAGTTCTAGCTATCTCTAAAAGAAAACACACGTCTAAGAAAACTTACATGTGAGCAAAAGGCAGTGCTGTGAATTGGATGATCAAGACAAAAATGCTCAATGCCTTCTGATTCTCTCTGTTTAAATTGCTACTGCAGTTCTGATAAACATTACATCATCTTTTACACGTTCCTAGTGTTCCCAGGCTGACAGATTAACTGCATTTACATTCTTAACATCTCCATTTTGTTATCTTGCAGCTGGTCAGGAAACAGAGCAATAAAAATACATTTGCATGTTTAAATCTAGCAATTTAATTCTTGGTTAAAACAACAGAAAGAATTTCTTCATCTAGACTTTTCGGCGCCACTGTCCACTTCAAAGGGTCACCACATGCTTTACTTTGATCAGTAGAGTGCACTGTTGTCACATTTACTTCCAGTTCCACATGTAACAGTATTTCTATATATTTAAGACTACAAGCCTGTAGTTCACATTCATATTTACAAATTACAGAATTATCTGCAAAATTCTATCTGGCTTGGCTGGCAGCCTTCACGACCAGCATTTTGGTGAGACTGTTTATTTCATTTTTTTGCCAAAACTGGATGTCAGGTTACAGAATCCCTTAGAAAATTTGGAAAAGGAAGATTGAATAATTCCCCTTTATCAACTTACCTCTTTCTTCACACTTTTTGATAACCACTGCAGCAGAGGAACCAAAAACCAATTTTCAATCCAAATAAGAATTCAAAATCTAATTTTTCACATCATCTGGAAGGTTCTGAGAACACATTCAAGCAAACATCCTTAAAACAGTACCAGTGGCCACAGCCCTGCAATGAGTTGCGACTTGTACAATGGAAGAAACTAAATCATTTAAAGCAGATTTTTCCTCACGAGAAGAGAATGCAGACAAAATGTACTCTGTAATTGTAAAAGTATGAGGAAACTAATATAAAAACCTATTCAAAATTCTGAAAATCAAAGTTGCAGCAGCATACTGTTTTCCCCCATACTTATCAATTGGAATTAACTAAATGTTTATCAGCAATAGGATAAAAAAAGTTATGTACTTACCATAACACTGCAGCGGTGTTGCCCATTTTCACTCTTACTCAACTGCGGGGTTTGGATTCAAAACCTGATCTGACTTGGTCGGTTCTATCAGATCCTATAACTCTCAAGCCCCTTCCTTTACTTGTAATGCCCTACAATCTAACATACCTCAGACTGAGTTTGCTGCTCCTAGACACCAAAGAGCAACTAATAAAAGAAATACCAGAAGCAGAACAGAAAAAGGAAAGCTGGGGTTCAAACAAGGAACACAGGTTAATATACAACACTAAGATTTCTCCAGAAAGCAAAAAGGGGCAGGTGGAACGTTATGGTAAGTACACAATTTTTTTTATCTGATGTTTTCATTTTCATTCATTCCTCAACTGATGGGAGTCCCCAGATACTGTAACCCAGGAGGCCCCTAAGGATGGATATTCTGGAGCACTGGAGAGCCAAATGCTGCTCTTCCTAGAAAACAAATCCAATTTGTAATGAGCAATGAAAGTGTGGGGATTAGCCCAATCAAGTTGCAACTGCACAAATCATCTAAAGATGCTATGGACCCAGATGGAGATTATGGGTGGGCAGATTGGTTAACGATGGAGATGATTTCTCTGACCTACAAATACAGAATCGGAATTGTACAGACATGGTAAGGCCATGCTGCATCTAATTATGGTGGCTGCTAGACAAGCAATTACTAGAAAATGGAAATAAAAATCTACACCAACTATACTAGAAGTAGAAAATACAGTAACAGAAATAAAAACTGGAATTGTGATCTTTAGAAAAGGGTAGGAGCAAACTACAAAAGGGAAAAAAATGGGAACTGTGGGCACAATACATACAGGGGATGAATGAGGTTTATAGGAAAGCAGGACTTAAATAAGCTAATTCTTTGACCAAAAATGGCTGGATAAATTACAAATGATGTATGTTTGCAATTGGGAGTGTGCCAGTATGGTTTGTGATGTAAATGCTTGCAGCTATGATTGTCTCGTCTGTGGTTTCTTTTCATTGATATAAATGTATGAAATATATGTCATTTTATAAATAAATATGTTTCTTGTTTAAAAAGAATAAAAAATAAAGATGATCTCTCTAACTACAGAAACTGGACTGCCTAATCAGCTAGGAGAAAATGAAACAAAACTGGTCAGATTTCCTAAAATCTTTGCTTCTATGATGGTAGAAAATTGTTTATGCACAACAAACCGATGCAACATATACCCTCTCTTGTTTGAGAAAACTGGAAAAATGAATGTCCTGGTTAATATCCAACTCAGAAGTTACCTTAGGTAAAAAGGACAGATTAGTTTGCAGTGACAACCTATTTTTGTGGAAAATTAGATAAGGAGGCTTTGAAGACAGTGCCTGGTGTTCAAATACTCTTCTAACTGATGTAATAGCTACCAGAAAAATGATTTTCCAACATAATTTTAGGTCAGCTTTGGATGAAGATTCAAAGGGAGACTGAGTTAATGGCTGACGCATTATGTTTAAATCCCAAGGGGAGCAGTCTCTTAACGGAGGTCTAAGCAAAAAAGCTCCCTTGAGAAAGGTCTTGCATGATTTAAAAGGGGTTAATGAGTTATTTTCGCCCATGTGGGAATTGGAAAAGGCAGCCAACCGAAATGCCCCCCCAACCTATCAGGGAAGCGTCCGGGGTCACAGTGGCTACTGGAGGGGGTAGTACAAAGGGGCGTCCTATGGTTACATGGAGACGTCAATCACCACTGGAGATCTTTCTTGCAAGTGTTCATAATTAAAATCATGTGATTCATAAGAAGTTCCTGATAAGACCATTGCGTGAACAACAGCCATTGCAGAATCCGCATGTGCATCGTTGCTAATGGTATGGCCAGGATCGCTGCAGCCATCAAACCCAATAGTTTTAGAACATCTGTGGCGGATGCTCTGTCTTTCGATATCAATGTGCTGACATTCTGACGAAGAAGAAAGACTCTCTCTATTGGTAGTTTTAAGAGTGGTGGTTGAGGTGTCTAACTCTGCCCCTATAAAAACGATATGCTGTGATGGCGACAGGGCAGACTTTTCTGAGTTGACTGTAATACCTAAGTGATTGCAGAGTGTATTCCCTTGCCTGAATCAGTTGATGCCTGGTGGTGGCGTTAAGGAGCCAATCGTCTAGGTACAGAAACACCTGGAATCCTAGACGCCTCAGATGAGCCATGACCACTGCCATGCATTTGGTGAACACTCTGGGGGCTGTAGTGAGACCAAAGGGCAGGGGTCAAAACTGATAATGATTGGCTCCCAGCAGGAAATGCAGGTGATCTCTGGATGGCCTGGCCATTTTTATGTGGTAGTACGCATCCTTGAGATCTATCGAGCACATCAATTGTCTTTCCCTAAAAAGGGAAGTATAGACTGTAGCGTGACCATTCAGAACTTCTCTTTCTTCACAAATTGGTTGAGTCTGCTGAGGTCCAAAATGGGTCTCCAGTCCCCTGTTTTCATTGGAACCAAAAAGAAATTTGAGTAAGTTCCGAATCCTGCTTGGTCTGCTGGGACTGGCTGGATGACTCTTTCTAGCAACTTGTGGACCTCTATAGTTGCTTGTTCCCTGTAACTGGGTGGAACGTCTGGGATTCTCCTTGTGAGTGAGGGGTGGTGGGTGTGGTGAAAGGTATGAAGTACCCTCTGTAAATGATACTCTGTGCCCAGCTGTCTTTTGTTATTTCTTGCCAGGCATCTGGATACAAAGATAAGCGACCCCGGACTGCCTCCAGAGCAAGGCAGTCAGGCCTTTTAGGAGCACTGGTAGGATTGACAAGAGAAGCGATTTCTGTCACCCTAATGTTGCGGACCCCCTCTGCTGCGAGGCGGCGTCTTCCATTATTGCCCCCTCCTCTGCCCCTACAGGGGGGTTCACCATGTGTGTCCTGAAAGGCTACTTGGGCTTTCCAGAACCATATCTTTCCTCCCCTTTGGGGAAAAGCTGAGTAGGGGTGGAAAAATGGACTCTGATGGCAGACAGAGTCTTTCCCTCCTGTTCACACCTGGTCAGTTTCCTTTACTTTAGGCCCAAAAAGAGATGAGCCATCAAAAGAGGTGTTTACGAACGAAGAATTAAAGGGCTCCGCGAAGGAACACATGCGCATCCAGGAATGTCTTCTGAGAGCATTTCATGTACCCACTGCACTACTTGTTCCATCAGCTGCATATATGAGACGCATGGATGAGTTGACTATAGAATTTAGGGTAGCAAGCTGGGTGGCAACTTTGTCAGAGGCCCGTGCAGCTACAGTACCCTGAAGAGTATCTCCCAACTCCTTAAGGAGATCTCTTTGCAACCTAGTGAAATGGGTCAAATAGTTCAGTGAGCGGAGGGTAAAGGTCACTGAACTAAACATGCGTTTCTCATATCTATCCATGATCGTAGACTCTCTATTAGGAGGATGAATAGAGGAGGAAGTCTCAGACATTTCCTTTTTGGTGGCCGCCACCACCACCATGGCATCAACAAGAGCTCCTTTGGACAAAAAAGTTTGGTGGAGTGGGTATAAACTTATTAGGCCTCCTAGGGACAGGCTCCATAGACTCCGGTGACTCCCACGCCCTCCGAGAGACCAACTGCATGAGCTCATCGAAGGGAGGAGACACCCAATAGTTGGAAGGGTGAGACCTGAAAGCCTTCAGGAGAACTGACTCGTCCTCATTAGGGCTTTTGGACTGCCAATCACCCCTCTGCCTAAGGATCTCGGGTATCTCAGCAAAGGAGATATCCTCAGAGGGGGAGCACGGGGACTCTTCTGACTCATCCAAGTCAGTGCCAGATGTAAGAGACTCCTGTGGGGAGTCCAAGTGTCTCCTCTTGTACAATCTCTTCCTGGGGACCTCCTCAGTGGGAGCCTCTGGGGAGGTCTCGGAAGAGCAGGGGGCACCCTGTGGGGCTACCTGAGGCTCTGGGACTCTACGCCTAGCCTGGACGATGGAAGCAGAAGCAGACACCAGCGCTTTTGGGGATGAGGAAGCAAGGCCAGTAGTCGAGGATTGTCTTGGGGGACAAGCTATTCCTCATGGCTTCGAAGGCACCACAGCTCCAATATGAAGGAGTCGACGGACCCGAAGGAACCGTCAACCCCTCCCGCACCAAGGCCATAAGCTCTGAACTGGAGATAGGAGCCATGCTCATCCGACCCAAAGCCCCGAGAGGAAGAGTCGGCACTGACAAGTCAGTCCGACTATTCTCCCTGGACCTGACTGGAAAGTGTTGGCTCCTAGAGTCCCCGGTCGGCACAGAGGATGTCAGAGTAGATGGAGCAGAGGACACCAGAGCTGGTCTCGGCTCCAAAGGCTCCACGATCAACAGGTCAACTCCCTCTGGCTCCAAAGGTCCGGTACGGCTCGGAGGAGTAGTCAAGTCAGGGGTAGTGGTCTTCGGAGCCAACAACAATTTAGCAAGGCCTGGTGCCTGTAAAAACTTCTACACCAATTGATCCATATCCAAATCTGACAGAAGACCTGGAAGAATGCACCAACAGTGCCGACTGAAGTAGTGGAGATAGAGGCCTCTTGGATACCGGCTCCAGAGCTGTGGGCTGGCTCCGAAAAGAAAAGTGTCTGCTCCGAGGGCTGTGAAGCCAATGTCACAGGATCCTCCAACCTTTTGGATTTTTTTTGACTGTCTGGAATCCTTACAGTCCCCTGAAGATTTAGAGGACTTAGAACACTTACTGGCCACATCCTGGTCACTCGACGTTTCGTGAAATGGATGCTTTAACAAGCCTCTGTCTACTAACTTCCTTTTCCTCTCTAGCAAAACTCTTGAGGAAAAAGAGTGACAAATACTGCAAGACTCCTGTAAATGGACAGCTCCTAAGCAGTAAACATAAGTTACATGGCTATCAGTAACAGACATTTTCTGCCCGCAATCTGGGGACTTTTTAAACCCAGAATTTGGGTGTTTATCGTTGTCATCAGCCATTATCCAATAATCAAAAATACGTTGAGACAAAACTTGAAATCCTCTCCAATAATCAAAAGTACCATAGGCTTAAGCACACAACACAAACAAGAGCCTAAGACAAAAAGCACCCAAAAAAAAACAGTATTGAAAATACACACCTAGGCTCCAAAAGCACACCACACAGGGAAGCCTAGAAAGGGACACACCAATAAAACAGAACTAGGCTAACTGCACACAAGAAAAACGAGCCTGAAAGGAAGAGAGAGACTATAAATCTATGTTCCAAAAACAAAAGGCCAACACTAAGCTCTCTCTCTCTCTCTCTATATATATATATATATATATATATATATATATATATATACCTATCTATAAACTAGGCCAAAAACACGAGGCTGATAAAACTACTTTAATAATCACACATGGGAAAAGGGAGCTTTTAAGAAGCTATACAAGGCTATTAACAACTATTAGGAAGAAAGATAGTACATGTTTAGAAATAACTTGCAGAAAAAACGTTTTGAAGCAAAAAACTGGCCTGAGCTTGCGCTGGAACCTCTGATCAGATGCTGTGGCAAACTAGATCTGAGGTAATTCTCAGTGCATCATGGGATAAGGTAAACCTCGAGCTTTGCAAACGGCTGTACCAGAGCCGATGGATCGGCTCCGAACCCATCAGTAAAGAATGAACAGCGAGATTGAACAACTTCACATCTGGAGATATAATCCTTTGCACCCAAGAATCTTATGACACAGATAGCCATGCTCTCTAGTGCAGTGATAAATGACTTCCAGACTGCCTCCAGAGAGGGGCAGTCTGGCCCTCCCTTCAGGAGTGCTGACATGGCCTATCTCAGAAAGAATCTCTAGAGCCCTGGTTCTGTGGGCGACCTCTGCTGCGAGGACATCATCTTCCAGCTGAGATCCCCCCTCTGTACCTGGGGGCACTATCTTAGCGTGGATCCTGGAAAGGAGCCTGGGACTTCGTAAACCACATCTTCCTGCCACCTCGCTGGTTCCTAGAGAAGGGGTGCCTTTGAGGGCTAGAAAAACATACACCCAGAGCAAACAGGGTCTCTCCCTCCTGTTTACACCTGCAGTGTGTATCCTTAACATGGGGGCCAAACAGATAAGATACATCAAAGGGTGCACTGATGAACAAAGACTTAAATAGTTCTGCAAAAATCACATACATGCATCCAGGCAAACCTCCTGCTGGCTATGCCTGAACCTGCTGCCCATGATGTATTCTCTAAAGCATGGGAGATCAACCTCATGGACGCATTTGAGACAGATTGGAAGGTGACCAGCTGCGAGGAGATTCTGTTCACATCCTCGGAGGACATTGATCCCAAATGAGATTTAGCAAGCTTCTTAATCAAACCTCTCTGCAATCACGTAAAATGTGCCAAGTAATCCAGTGACCTAAGGGCAAAGGTCAGTGAAGCATAAACACTCTTCACAAGTCTGTTCAATGCTCTTGACTCTCTAGTAGGGGGATGGATGGAAGAACTCTGTTCGGCTAGTTCCTTTTGCATAACTGCAGCCACAACCATGGCATCAACAGGTACTCCCTCACTCTAGTCTTTAGAGGGGGTAAGAATTTTATCCAGTCTTTTAGCTGTTAGCTCAACAGTGTTGGTCTCTTCTTCCATGCCTGCTGAGAAACTAATTCAATGAGCTCATCGGCTTATAGGCCAGACCTGAAATCCTCCAGGAACACCAGTTCCTCCTGGGAGGGGATTTTGGAAGACCAACCATCTTTCTGTTTCAAGAGCTCCAGGAAGTCTCCAAAGGAGATGTCATCAGGTGGTGATCTGTCAAGGTGGTGATCTGGGGGGGCCCACCCTCTCATCAAAATCCGTGTTCTCTGTGAGAGATTCCTGTGGGGAATTCAAGTGCCTACTCTTGCACATGCTCTTCTAAGGGACTTCCTTAGTGGCGTGTTCTGGGGAAGTGTCAGAAGAGATAATGCCCTGATGGCCTGGCTGGAGGCTTGCTCAGGTTGGCTGTCTCAGTGGAAGAGATGATCGAGGCTCAGAACACAGAACAGTATAAGGCAGGGTTTTCTGCTCTGTAGTCATACAGAAAAACCTCTCCACAACCTCAAAAGCAGAAAGCCTAGGAGAAACAGAAGTTGACGGCTTCAAAGCTGGAATTTCTTGGATTGTTGGCTCCTGCAACCCCATCCATGCTCCACCCGAGGAGGGAGTCGGAGCCATGCTATCCAGTGTCTAGGCTGCAAGGGTGAGAGACAGCTATGAAAGCTTTGGAGTCAACTCCAAACCATCCAGTGCTGAGACTTTGGTTCCAAAACATGTGGGGCAGGTTGGCTCAGGAAAGCTTTCAGAGTTGAACAGCAAACATTCTTCGAATCCAAAGCAGACGCCCCCAGGGATCTCAGATCCAATGGCTCCAAAACAGGATGATTGATTAGAGGCGGATATACCAGACAGGAAATGGAAAAGCATAAATTCTCAGGCCCAAGACATGTTAGAGCCAGGAGAATCCCCATCTGTATCTGTGCCCTGAGGAACTTCCTCCTCATTCTGTCTATGTCTGCTTCTGAAAGGCTTCTGGAGGATCGAAGAGAGGACGTAGTGGAGAGAGGCCTAGAATGCCTTTGAGGTGACTCTTCTATGGTCAGAGAAGGGAGCCTGGACAAAATCAGATTAGAGGACACCTTGACTTTTGAGTTGTTGGCTCTGAGATGGATGCATCAGACCTCTTTTGAATCTTAGCAGAGAGTACCGATGAAGGAGCCAAAGTCAAGGATCGATCTGGAGAACTTTTCCAGGACTCCTTGTCCTTAGAGTGTGTCAACTTTTGATTTCTCTGACTTCTTTGAAGAGGTTGAGCCCCAGCCACTGAAAAAGATGTAGAGGATAAGAGACCCCACAGAACTAATTTGTTCTTGCAATCAAGGCCCTACAATTAAACCCAGAGCAAACAGCACAGTCAACATCAAGGTGAGTTGGACACGAACAATACACACATTCATCAGAATTTGGATCTTAAGCCCAGAGGAAGCACTTTTTTAAATCCAGAGGGTTTCTCTGACATGTCTGAAGTGCTATAGGCAACACAAAACAAATACCAAAAAGTATAATGCTAGCACAAGCTACAATAAAACAACCCATTTATTTTAACAGAAAAGTCTTTCTTTAGAATAACAGTAAGGGAGAAAAGGACAACGATACCAACAATGGTAGACAAAGTACTCTAGACGAGTACAAATGAGTACCAGCAATGGTAAGAGAAGTACTGAGACATGGTAACCAACAGTAAAAGCGGAAAGAAAATTAGCTAAGACACTTAACATATGTGAGAGAGGAAGAAGGTTGTATATTAATAGTAATTAACTCACAAACAGCAGCAAAAAAAGGAAGAGTCTGAAGACCACAAACAAAAAAAAAAAAAAAAACGCTCGAGAGCTAGAAATCCACATCTGATATCTAATGGTGTGGTATGACAGGAATGCTCGAGCTAGAGAGTATGCTGTAGGGCAGCAGGTAATGGTTATCATTCCTGTCAGACACAACAAGCTACAGGCAGCTTGGGAGGGACCCTACAAGGTGGTAAGGAAGGTCAATGATGTTAACTACATGGTGGAAATGCTAGGCAGAAGGCAAGGGCACAAATTGTAGGAACTCAGAGTGTGAAACAACTAGTAAACAAAAAGGCACTAAGGTAACATAACAGGTAACCTCACAAAACCTTTATTAATCCACAATTTGATGAATGAAGAAATAAAAAAACAGCAACTTGAACTGACTAAGCGCTTTCACCCTCATGGGCATCTTCAGAGTCAGTTAACTTCAGTAAAAACAACCTTTAAATACAGCTATTAATTAGTGCTTGATTAATCAATGATGAAAAAGCAGGAGGGTAGTTAAATTAAACAATTATCCCCTAAAGTTCCTGTTCACCAAATCTTAAAGTCCGGCTCAACAATACTTTGTTTGCTAGAATCTCAAGTAAGTAATAGCTACCCAGAATAAATAAATAAACCAAAATAAAACATCATAAAAAGCAGTGTGTGCAGTAATAAACATTCCATATAAAACAAAAAACATATCTGTTAAAATATTTAAATTTACATAGTTTTATATTATATACAAGCTGCCTTGTATCTTAAAATACATGCTAGGGATAGTGCATCATTGATACCAGGAGCATTGCTGGCATCAAGTCTCAGTTGCCAAAGACATTCCCTTATTTCCAACATGGTTTTAAAGTCCCCCCAAAATCCTTTGTATATAGCCTGTCAATAACAAAAAAAATAAACTTTTTAAAGTTTGAACAATGATTTGTGTGTACATACAATGAATTAGTGGTTTTCTTGTTTTTTATGTCCCTGTAAAGTTCTAATATTCTTTGTCTCAACTTCCTGGTAGTCATACCTATATAGAGCGCTGGGCAAGATAAACAAGTGGCAGCATAAGTGACCATACTTGTGTTACAGCTGCAGTAACCAGGGCTCTTCAAAGTTCTCTTAAAATTACCTAGACAAACATAAGGACAGTCATTAATAAATTTACAGGCCTTGCAATTGCCACATTTGGCCATGGTAGCTGGTCTTTGTCCAAAGGATCTAGGGGTCTTCTCTAGTAGGTCTTTTAAATTTGAACCTCTACTATTAATAAAAGTGGGACATTTACCAAGTATGTTGTCCAAGTCTGCAGGGATGAGGCTTTCCCAAGCACCGTAAATAACATCTTTAACTTCAGATGCTAACCTATTGTGTTGTAATACCATTCCTGTTGGCGTATTGTTTCTATCAGGAACATCTTTATGGTTGGTGACTTTGTCACATAACTTGTCTGTGTCATGCAAAATTGGAACAAAGTCAGTAGACCACCTTCTAAATATTTCATGTTGAAGCGACAAAAGTATATCAATGGGATAACCTCTTTGGACAAATAAGTCCTTCAATATGTCCAGTTCAATTTTAAAGACATCATCCTCACTAATAATACGAGACAACCTGATCATTTGGCCCTTAACAACATTTCTCTTAACATAGGCAGGGTGACGACTACTATAATGTAGAAATGAATTGCTGTAAGCTTTCTTTCTCTATAATCTTGATTCTATTTTACCATTTTTAGTATATAATTGTAAATCCAGATAATCAATACTCATCTTGCCAACCTTGTGTGTAAATTTTAAGAATGTTGTTGTGTTGTTCAAATATAAAATAAATTATTCCAGTTCGTCAAGTGTGCCCTTCCAAAAAAGCAAAATATCATCCAAAAATCTAAAATAGATAGGCATCTTAGCCTTATAATCAGATGTCAACACAGACTGGTCTTCCCATTCTGCTAAAACAAGGTTGGCATAAATGGATGCACATTTAGCACCCATAGCCACCCCTGTGGACTGTCTGTAATACTCATCCTCAAAACTTACAAAATTGTTCTCCAGTACCATTTGCAACAGATCCACCAATAGGTCCTTCTTGGTCCGGTGCAAGTTGGTATGTTTGTCCAAGCTCTTCCTAAACCAGTCGAGCCCACAATCATGGGGGATCACTGAAAATAAATTGATAACATCAATAGTGACCAACAAAAAATCCCCCAGATCATCATGAGACAAAGTTCTGAGGCAGTCCAAACAGTGCCACAAATCTTTTAAGATATATGGCAACCTTTCCAGGATGTCCTTGGTCATAATGTCTATGTAGGAAGCTAGAGGTTCAGTTTTTGACCTTCTGGCTGCAACTATGGGTCTAAAAGGTGGGTTAACTAAATTTTTATGAATTTTGGGTATGCCAAAAATGGTGGGCATGACCGGGTATTCTACCAATAAATATTTATATTCCTCAGCATCTATTATACCTTCACATAGCAACTCATAAAGCATCCAGTCTATTTTGGTGTACGCCTTCTGGACATCAAATTTAGAAGCTAACTCATATGCGTCGGAGTCATTTAGAATGTTCTGCTCATGTTAACATGATGAAACCTTACCATGATAGGGAGGCCCTTGTGCTGAGTATTTGCTGTGCATTGCAGAAGGAGTCTGAGGGAGATCTGGTGACTGATCTCCTCAGTGAGGCTCAGACTGACACCTCAGTGGAAGGGGTAGCAATGTCCCAGCAGCTATCTTCTACCCAGTTTCTAGAAATCCGAGCAGTGTTACAGGGATATGGGGACATGTTTACTGGAAAACCAGGACGCACCCACCTGGTGCAGCACCAGGTGGATACAGGACCCTAAAGGCCTATTAGGCAGACTCCTTACAGGGTGCCTGAGAGAGTCAGACTCTGAGGGAGGAGATACAGGAAATGTTGGCAGTGATTTCTACCTTATAGTCTGGAGAGAAGGAGGCATAGCTGGAGAACGTGTGCCAGCCTTCCCCAGGAGTGTCTGTATGTTTGTATACAACTCATACATCAAAGTGTGTGTGTCAGTTACTCGGGAAGGGACACGAAACACTGGTTGGACAAAGAGAGTGTTGGAGGTTTTGGCTTGACCACTAGGCTATCTGTACCCTATAGTTGTGCCAGTGGGGAGTCTTATTGAGGATCTGGTGAGAAAGGGAGAAACCAGCCCCAGACTAACTGTGATCTCTGTGTGCTCTTAAGGGAAATTGTACTTTACTGTGTGTGTACTTGTTATCCCCCCAATGTGCACACCCCTCACTGGTGCTAGTGGTGACGACTGAGGCTCCTTGATTACTGGACCAGTGCACTGGCATCACATCCTGTACTAAAAGCCTCTAGAAGAACAGATTCCTCTGGCGTAGGGTTGGAGAATGTCTAGCCACCGCTCTGTTTAAGGATTTATAGGACATCTCAGAAGGGAACATCTTCAGGAGGTGACTGTAGGGACCCTTCGCTCTCATCAAAATCCATGTCTTTGGTGACGGACTCCTATGAGGAGTCTAGGTGCTTCCTCTTGCATGTCCTCTTCCTGGGCTCTTCCTCGGTGGGATGTTCTGGGGAAGTCTTGGAAGACGATATTAAAATTTCCTGGGTGGGAACATGAGGTTTTGGTACAGAATGTCCCTGTGGAGAAAGTTGAGGCTCTAGGTGCTGGTGTATTATGGTGGAATATGTAAGCTCCTGGCGGAAGGTTCCCTCAGGACTGCCGAGGCAGAGAATACTTTCTCTTCCCAGCCTTGAAGGCAGAGCTTGAAGGAGCTAGATGGAGGCTCTGATCTGAGAAAGCAGGTTTCCAAATCATCTCCCCCTCTCTGATCCATCTCCACTGCCCCAGAGGAGGAAGCTGGAGCCGAAGTGTCCAGTGCAAAAGCACCCGGTGCCAAAGCGCCGAGGAACAGAGACGGCTCTGAAAACTTAGGAGTTGAATGCTGTACCCCAGATCTGGCAGGCAGGCTTTGGCTCAGAGAGTTCTCCGGATCCAAAAGGATCAGATGTCTCAGACTGTCAGATCCGAGGATACAGAGATCCTCGGATCTGGACCACTATGATCCTGAGACTCTAAGGCAATGGATGATGTTACAGGAGGAAATTGCAGGGGAGGTGTGGTGGCAGGTTGGGTAACCTGACCCAGAGGAGTAGGTGCTGAAGGAAAACCAATCTGCCCCTGTACCAAGAGGATCTTCCTCACCACTCTCTCCACATCTTCTTCTGTGAGACTTCTGAAAGAATGAGTAGAGTAAATGCAGAGGGATGCTGGCCTCTGCAAAAAAGGTGATGGAAGTTTGTCAAGAACTGGGTCCACCGACAGAAAATATCTGGTATGAGGACAATACAGAGACTCTGAAGGTTCTGTCTGATCAATGATTTTGTCTTCTGATCCGAATTAGATTGTGCAAGATCCATAAGGGTTGACTTTGATGTTGTAGGATCCAAGGAAGCAGTTGGATCCTGAATTATCTTCTGATCTGTGGTTGAGACCGGATGTTTAGCACTTCTCTTCTGGGAAGAATCTGAGGAAGATTTTTGACGAGGTGGAAGGCTTTGACTTTGAGATATGGCTTCTCCAAAAGAGTAAGGGAGGAGACCTTTTAATATTAATTTGCTTTTGCTCTCTGTTAAAGTTCGCAGATTAAGTCCATGGAAAACGGAACAGTCCTCCTGTAAGTGTAATGGACCCAAGCAATACACTAAAAAGGTGTATGCATCCGACAGTGGCAATTTAATTAACTTGAAGGAAAATAAGGCAGAGGGATACTACCAATGGTATGAAGTTACAGTCAGGCCATAAGGGAAGGTAGATACTAAAGATAGTATCTAACAGTATCAAGTACAAAAACAAAATAAGGAAAACAGCCGCATTGTTAAAAGGGAAAAAAAACGTTATAACTATACCACTCTAAAGACACCAGTTAAGAAAAAGAGGCAAGGGAATACCAACAATGGTATTTAAGAATTTATGATGAAGTCGTAAGGGCAAGGGAGAATCTGAAAGAAGGGTAATCTGCTGGCAGGTTGCCCTCAGTCGGCCTGAATTCCAAAGTCTTGGGTCCTGCGTCGGTTGCTGTCTCCTCTTCCATGATGTCAGGTCGTCAGGGGTATAAAACAAGCAGCCAACGCCATTTTCTTTAGTTTTTCTTGCCCCAGATGTCAGGTGCCCCCCAAATGGGTAGCAAAAATATATATATAAGCTATATATACATGCAACAATACAAACTTTACCTTCATCTACAAGCAAATACACCACAAAGGCTGTAGAAGATAGTGAAGGAAAGAGAAACTCCAGAATAACAGGGGGATGGCGTGTGGGTAACCTGGACTGCAACAGTGAATACACTCAAACTTTTAGTTATGTACTTACCATAACAATAGATGTATGTGATCCATCTCGCCTACATTCATTACTGACGGGCTTGGAGCCGAGAATCGGCTCTGACTCGGCCGTTATAACTAGCACGAAGTCTCTCATTGGCTGGGCTAACCCTGTATCCCAGGATGCACTACGCCCAACCCTCCAGATCTTGTTTGCCCCAATAACATCATCCCACATGCACCACACCACAAGGATATATCTGTAAGAGGAGAGAAATAATAATATCCTCAGAGGGATCAGAATAAGAAGTTATGTACTCACCATAACGTTCCATCTGAGTAGGTATCTTCATTTGTCTGCAACCTTTGGGATACGGATCCGATCTCGGATCTGAGCCGGCAACTTCTAACACAGCATAGATCCGAGCTCTTAGCTCCTCCCTTTACCCATAATCCCCTGCCAACCCTGACTGACCTCAGATCAAGTTTGCCCCATAGCACAGCTAGTACTGTGTCCCAGAGGGAACTAATCTAAAGAACCCCAAGTAGGATCATTTTGGTCAGGGGGAAGGGGGGGGGATGGTTGCAGACAAATGAAGATACCTACTCAGATGGAACGTTACGGTGAGTACATAACTTCTTAATCTGAAGTAGGACTTCATTTGTCAGCAACCTTTGGGACAGAGTCCCCAGCTACCTAAATCTTGGGTGGCCTTCATGGAAGGATATTCCGGAGCACTGCAGAGCCAAAAGACGCCCTACCTCGGGAGACAATATCTACTTTGTAGTGGCTGATAAAGGTATGAGATGAAGCCCAAGTGGCTGCGGAACAAATGTCATCCAGAGAAACTCTAGCCTTGAAAGCAGCCGATGTAGCAATGGCATGGACTCCCTGAGGTGCAGGCTTTCCCGAGCTCTGATATGCTAAGAGAATACAATTAGATATCCATCGGGAGAGGGTAACCTTAGAAACCGCCTTGCCGAAGTTGTTTTTGGCAAAGGAGACAAACAACTGATCGGATTGCCTACGACCAGTAGTTCGATGAGTATAAAAATGTAGTTGTCTGTGCACGTCTAAAGAGTGCAGCTTATACTCTCCTTTGTTTTGATAGCTGGGGAAGAATACTGGAAGATTAATACATTGATTAATGTTAGCTTCTGACGATACCTTAGGTAGGAAAGACTGATTGATCCTGAGGTGAACTCTGTCTGGGTGGAAGACCAAATACGGTGGTTTGACACAGAGAGCCTGGAGTTCTGAGACCCTCTTGGCTGAAGTTATGGCCACCAAAAAGGCCGTTTTCCAAGAGAGGTATTTAAGATCAACAGTGGCCGCCGGCTCGAAAGGGGGGCTAGTCAAGGCCTGTAAAACTAGGGATAAATCCCATGGAGGTACCACCTCCTTGACCGGGGGCCTGAGAAGGAAGGTACCCTTAAGGAAGGTCTTACACAGTTTGGAAGTAATAAGCGGGCCTGACTCCTGACCTACATGGTAGTGTGAAATTGCTGCAAGTTGCACTTTGACCGTGGAAGAACTAGCCCCCTGGTGAAAGAGAGAAGATAGAAAATCTAGAACCGACGCTACCGGCATCGTGAAAGGATCCAAATGACGGTGCTCTGCCCAAATGGAAAAACGTTTCCATTTACTCCGATAGACCCTTCTGGTGGCGGGCTTGTGAGCTGCTACTAGGATGGCTTTGACTGGAGATGAAATTCTGGGAGTCCTTATCAGGAGTGGAACTGGAACAATCAAGCCGTCAGCTTTAGGTTGGCCAGGTTCGGGGTTGGAAGACCCAGGGGGTGTGAAATGAGATCCGGAAGGGGATCCAGCATCCAGGGTGGATGAATAAGGTGAGACCATAGGTAAGGGAACCACGTCTGACGAGGCCAGAATGGGGCAATGAGGATCATCTTGCTCCCCAACTGACTGGCTTTCTGCAATAGTTTCAACATCAGGGGCAGAGGCGGGTAAGCATAAAGCAGACCAGGAGGCCAAGCATGGACTAGAGAGTCTCTCGGGGACTCCCCCGGAGGGGGGATCAGAGCGAAGTAATCATTGCATTTGGTATTTGAGTGAGAGGCAAAAAGATCGCAACAAGGTCGCCCCCATCGGGCAAATATTTGCTCTGCCACTAGAGGATTGAGAGACCACTCGTAAGGCATCAGGATAGTACGACTGAGCCTGTCCGCTAGTATGTTGGACCGTCCCGGAATGTGCGTTGCGATGAGAAAGCGGTTGGTGGATATCGCCTATTCCCACACTCTCATGGCCTTGCGGCAGAGTGGGTAAGACATGGTTCCCCCCTGTTTGTTGATGTACCAGACGACTGACATGTTGTCCGTCTGTACCGCAATTATCCCCACCGGAAGAGGGTTGTGAAGCACTTGCAACGTCAAAAGCACCGCCCTCATCTCCAGGACGTTGATATGCAAAGAGGTCTCTATGTCATTCCACGTGCCTTGGACTGTTCTGCCCGAATAGTGCCCCCCCCACCCCAGGTGAGAAGCATCCGTGGTCACTGTGGCGACTGGCGGAGGCAGCGAGAAGGGGCATCCCGTGTGGAGACTGGAGCCACCACACGAGCGACCTTCTGCAAACCCTGCTTAGGGAGATGGGATGAGACAGGGGATTGCGAGATAGGGACCATTGTACCTGGAGGGTCCATTGTATGACCCTCATATTCAACCGGGCCAATGGCAGCAGCGGAATTGCTGCCGCCATGGACCCTAGAGTCCTCAGGACCAATTCCGCCGAAGGAGCTTGAAGTTGAAGGATGGCCTGCACATGCAACCTCAGGTTCTGAAGCCGATCTGGAGTCAAGAAAACAAGCATCAGTCTGGAGTCCAACCTCACCCCTATGAAATCCAATACTTGTGTAGGAGCCAGGGAGGATTTGGCTGTGTTGATGGTCAACCCTAAGAGTGGAGCCAGATTGAGGAAATAATCCCTGCATGAGCAAAGAAGATGCCTTGTTGGGGCGGTAAGGAGCCAGTCGTCCAGGTACGGAAAGACCTGAATTCCCTGGAGTCTCAGGTGGGCCGCTATCGCTGCCAAGACCTTGGTGAACACCCTGGGGGCTGAGGTGAGACCAAAGGGAAGGGCCCTGAACTGGAAATGGCTGGCTCCCAGCCGGAAGCGGAGAAACCTCCTGGAGCATCTGTCCACGAGAATATGATAGTACGCATCCTTGAGGTCTATTGAGCACATCCAGTCGTTCTCCCGTAGTAGTGGGAGGATAGATTGCAGAGTGACCATCCGGAACTTTACTTTTGGTACTGCCAGGTTCGAGAGAGAGAGGTCCAAGATGGGCCTCACGTCCCCCGTCTTTTTTGGCACCAGAAAGAACCTGGAGTAGAACCCTGATCTGTGCTGATCTGGGGGGACGGGCTGGATGGCTCTTTTTTGTAAGAGCTGCTGAATTTCTGCAGCAGCCGCCTCCCTCTGATTGGGTGGCACATCGGGGAGGCTTCTGATTCTGGGGGTTACAAGAAAGGGAATTTGGTATCCTCTGGATATAACACGAAGCACCCAGCGATCTGTTATGGACTCCCACATTGCTAGGTGTCTCGAGAAACGTCCCTCGACTGCCTCCAGAGTGGAGCAGCCGGGTAACCCCTCAGGGGTTCTTCATGGGCCTCTCAGAGAAAGGTTCTCTGGATCCAAAGTTCCTGGGACCCCCTCTGCCTCTAGGGCGGCGTCCTCCCTGTCCTCCTCTGCCACGAGAGGACTGGTTGTCCGGAGCAGACTGGGATTGATGCGATTTCCAGAACCACATCTTCTTCTGACCCTTTTGGTTCTTGGTAAAGGACGTCTGGGGAGCAGAGAAGCGGACTCCGACGGCAGACAATGTCTTCCCGTCTTTCTCGCTCTGGACAAGGGTGTCGCGAACGGTTTTGCCAAACTATGCAGAACCATCAAAAGGGGCATTCGCAAATGACGCCTTAAAGGGTTCCGAGAAGTCACAATGTCGGAGCCAGGCTTGCCTCCTCATGACCAGCCTGACTCCGCCTGCTCTAACGGCTCCCTCAGTGGCATGAGACAAGAGCCGCATAGAGGTGTTGGAAATAGAACGTAGTGTGGACATTCGGGAGGAGTACAGTTGCTTGTCCCCTTCTGACATGGACCCCGGGGGGGGAGCAGTGTATTCTTTGATTAGATCCCGCTGCATCCGAATGACGTGTGCCATATAGTTCATGGCCCTCAAGGAGAAGGTCGCTGAACTGAACGCCCGCTTCCCAAGGCGGTCCATTGTGCGAGACTCCTTGCTCGGCGGATGAACCATGGGGCTCTCCTGAGCCAACTCTCTCTTGGTGGCTGCCGCCACCAACATGGCATCCACAGGGGGACCCCTGCTCCAATGGGTTCTCTCTGACGGGGGGCTCAAGATTTTGTCCGGGCGCTTGGGAACAGACTCTACAGTGCCCGGCTCCCTCCAAGCCCTAGTGGCTATAAGATCCACTAAGGGGTCGGGGGGAGGGGACATTCAAGAGGTAGATGGCCCTGCCTCGAACGCCTCTAGGAATACGGACTCGTCGGAGGAAGCCATGGGGGCAGACCACCCCCCCCCCCTGATTCTGAGCATTTCCATGATGTCTCCAAAGGAGACATCCTCGGGGGGTGACCTTGGGGAGCCTTTCCCGTCATCCAAGTCCGTATCCTCAGTGAGGGACTCAGGGGAGTCCACGTGCCTCCTTTTGCACTTCGACTTGCGTGGAACCTCCTCGGGGGGGCTGTCCGAGGAGTCCTCACCAGCAATATCCTGTTCCAATGGAACACCTAGAGGCGCTGAAGCAGGCTGTCCCGAAGGCCGGGTGAGGGGAGCCAGGACCAGCTGAGAGGAAGTGCAGGGGGGAGCCGAAGCCAGGACCGGGGGCCTGGATGCACTCAACAGTACCCTCTCCACCACCGCGAAAGCTGAGGGGGAGCCGCTTTCTGACGGATCCGAGATCCGACTCCCACTCGGATCTGAGGCAGGGATCGGACCCGGAGCCGAGACTATCGGATCCAAAGGACCCGCGTGCTCTGACAGGGACGGGGCCGAGAGCAAGAGTCCCTCGGATCCGAAGCTTGGCCCACGGCTTCGAGAGGTCAGATCCGACAAACTCGAGGAAATAGTCGGAGCCGAAGTGCCCAGCACTGTCGGCTCCGACCCACCCCCGGATCCAACGCGGCTCAGCTCCGACAGCTCCGAACCTGGGAGGCGGGTCGGAGAAGGAGCTATAGGAGCGAAAAAAGGGGTCGAGCTCCCCCCCGGGGGGGGGGGAGGCAAGAGCACTCCCATCTGCATCTGGGCCTGGATGAACCTCCTCATTATCCGGTCCATATCCGCGTCCGACATACTGAATGTGGACCTCGAGGAGGCCATCGAGGCAGGCCTGGAGTGCCGCCTCGATGACCTCGACGGGGACCGGGTCACCTCCTCCTCGAGTCCCGGTGAGAAGCAAGGGGATCGGATCCGAGGAGGAGGCGAACCAGAAACCCTGGCGGGAGAAGCCCGCTTGGCAGGCGGGGCCGAGGAGGAGTCCTCGGCCCGCCACTTAAAGTGCTTCTCCCTCCGCTTCTCATTCCTGGCCTTCCTCACCTCCAAAGCCACAGTGGGAGGTTGAGTCCTGGTCGGAGGGAGGGGGGCAGGAGTGGCCGTTACCGAAGACTGGGCAACGGTCACAGAAGTACCGGAGGCCGGAGCCGGGTCTGGGGGCAAAAGGCCCGCCAGAACCAGCTTCGACCTCCGATCCTTAAGTGCCCTGGGGTTGAACGCAGCGCAAATCGCGCAACCCGAAGAGAGGTGTTCAACCTCAAGGCACCTAAAGCACTGAGTGTGGCCATCAGCCGGTGAAAGCTTGTGACCACACTAGGTGCATTTCGAAAAAATGGCTTTAGGGGCCTCCGACATCACTGAAAGTAAAACACACTCACTAGGCCCCTACACACTACACACACACACACACACACACACACACACACACACACACACACACACACACACACACACACACACACACACACTCTGTGACCAACGAGGGCAGGGAGGAAAAATAAATTCTAATTTAAGCTAAAAAAGGAAGAGAGATTAGCGTTAAGTGGAAACCTAAACACACACACACACACACACACAGACACTCGCTTAAAGAAATACAAGAAAAAGTTGAAAACTGTTTTTTCTCATAGAATCACCAAGAGCTCTGGAATCTAGCTATTGCTTGAAGAGCGGCAAACTAGATCTGAGGTCAGTCAGGGTTGGCAGGGGATTATGGGTAAAGGGAGGAGCTAGGAGCTCGGATCTATGCTGTGATAGAAGTTGCCGGCTCGGATCTGAGATCGGATCCGTATCCCAAAGGTTGCTGACAAATGAAGTCCTACGTCAGATTACAAGTTTCCTCCAAGTCCAACAGGTAGGGGGAAGGAGGGCGGGTACGTAAGAATGTAGGCGAGATGGATCACATACATCTATCGTTATGGTAAGTACATAACTAAAAGATGTAATGTGATCCTATCTCGCCTACATTCATTACTGACGGGACAGCGTCCCTAGCACCTAAATCCTGGGAGGCTCACTGGAAAACACTTCTGAGCACTGTGGAACCAGAGGAAGCCCGACCTCTAGAGGCCACGTCCAGTTTGTAATGAGAAATAAAGGTATGTGGAGAAGTCCAAGTAGCCGCTGCACATATCTCATTTATGGATAGTCTAGCATGAAAAGCCACTGAAGTTGACATAGCCCTGGTAGAATGCGCCTTAACTGGAAAGGGAAGATGCCTACCCGCTAATGCATGAATAAATGAGATGCAGTCCCTAATCCACTTAGCTATGGTGCCCTTAGTTACAGATCTGCCAATTCTATTGTCAGAAAAGGACACAAACAACTGATCTGATTTCCTCTCCTGTTGTGTCCTATTTAAATAAAACCTCAGTTGTCTATGCACATCCAACTGGTGAAATTTGTATTCCGCTTTGTTGGAAAACCGTGGAAAAAAGACCGGAAGCTCAATAGACTGGTGGAGACAAAGGGCAGAAGAGACCTTAGGGAGAAAGGAAGGATCAAGTCTCAGAGATACTCTGTCCTTATGAAAAATCAAATAAGGAGGTTTAACAGAAAGGGCTTGAAGCTCCGATACCCTTCTGGCTGAAGTTATGGCTATCAAAAAGGCATTCTTCCATGACAAAAATTTCAATTCGCAAGAGGCTGCCGGCTCAAAGGGAGAAGACATTAAAGCTCTGAGCACCACATTTAAATCCCATGGCAAAACGGGTTGCGAAACCGGAGGGCGAAGCAACCAGGCTCCTTTCAGAAAGGCTTTACACAGCTTATGACCCATGAGGGAAGGCTCATATGCAACATGATAATTAGAGATTGCTGCCAACTGAAGCTTTATAGTGGAGGCAGCCGAACCCTGACTAAACAGTGTTGCTAAGAAATCTAACACCGCCGACACAGGGGCTTGTAAGGGGATCAAGATCACGTTGCTGAGCCCAAATTGCAAATCTCTTCCATTTACTAGAGTATATTTTCCTAGTAGAAGACTTGTGGAGGACAGAATATGTACTACTTCCAGGGTAAGGATATGCTGTCTGACTAAGGTCGGAAGTGGAGAAGCCAGGCAGCGAGCTTGAGAGTTCATAGGGATGGATGGAGCTGTCCTGACTGATGAGTCAATAGGTCTGGAGCTGTGTCCAGAATCCAATGACCATCCACCGCATACTTCCGAAGGAAAGGGAACCAAACTTGATGGGGCCAGAGTGGTGTGATCAAAATCATCTTGCTTCCCAAGCAGGTAGCCTTCTGAATCACTCTTGGCAGAAGAGGGGAAGGCGTAGAGCAGACCGGAGGGCCAATTGTGGACTAGAGCATCCCTGGGTGGCTCCCCCTGTCAGGGGGGATCAGAGTGAAAAAACTGCTGCACTTCGCATTCAGGGGGCTGGCAAAGAGGTCGCAGCAGGGAAGGCCCCACCTGGAGATGATGTGAGCAGCCAATCGATCGTTCAGGGACCACTCGTGAGGCATCAGAATAGCTCTGCTCAGCCTGTCTGCTATCACATTGGACTTCCCCAGAATGTGCGTTGCCACTAGAAAGCGCTGGGAAGCGATTGCCCAATTCCACACTGTCATGGCCTCCCTGCAAAGGGGGTAGGACTTGGTTCCTCCCTGCTTGTTCAGATACCAGACAACCGACATATTGTCGGAAAGAATCGCAATAGTTCCCCTGGGAAGAGAGCTGTGAAGTGCCTGCAATGCTAGAAGCACCGCTCTCATCTCCAGAACATTGATATGCAAGTGAACCTCGTGCTCTTGCCACATACCTTGAACCGTCTCTCCCAGATAATGCCCCCCCACCCTATCTGGGAGGCATCCGTGGTTACTGTGGCAATAGGGGATGGGGGGCTCAAGGATCTCCCTTGATTCAGGTTGGATGAGAGAAGCCACCAATGCAGATCCTGCAGGCACCTCTCCGTGATGAGAATCGGATGGGACAAGGGACGTTCCTGATATGACCACTGGGCCAAAAGGAGCCACTGAAGTATTCGCATGTGTAACCTGGCTAGCGGAGCTAGAAGAATGGTAGCCGCCATTGATCCCAACTGAAGAACCATCCTGGCTTGGGCCTTTTCCCGGGGTAGTAAAGCCAGAACTTGGGCCTGTAACACTTTTATTCTCTCTGCCAGTAGGAAAGCTCGCATTTCTACAGAGTCTAGCTCTGCGCCGATAAAGGCAACACGCTGTGATGGCAGCAATACAGATTTTGCCCAGTTGAATGAAATCCCTAGAAGATGGCCCAATTCGACAGTAGCTCTCGTGGCTTGAACAAGTAGATGCCTGGTGGGGGCGGTGAGGAGCCAGTCGTCTAGATAAGGAAACACCTGGAATCCTAGACATCTCAGGTGAGCTGTCACCACTGCCAGACACTTGGTGAACACCCTGGGGGCTGTGGTGAGACCAAAGGGCAGGGCCCGGAACTGAAAATGACTGGCTCCCAGCCGGAAGCGTAAATGATTCCTGGAAGCCTTGTTTATCTTGATGTGATAATAGGCATCCTTGAGATCGATGGAGCACATCCATACTCCTTTTTCCAGCAAGGGGAAAATGGATTGCAACGTGACCATTCGGAACTTGGACTTCTTTACAAAGCGGTTTAAATGGCTGAGATCCAGAATGGGTCTCAAGTCCCCTGTTCTTTTTGGCATCAAAAATAATCTTGAGTAAGTCCCTAATCCGATCTGGTCTGTGGGGACTGGTTGGATGACTCCTCTTTCTAGCAGCTTTGAGACCTCTATTGCTGCCTGATCCCATTGACTGGGTGGAACGTCCGGGATTTTCCTTGATGGCAGGGGGGGTACAGATAAAGGGAATGGTGTAACCTCCGGTGATGATACGAAGCACCCATTGATCCTGAGTGATGGACTCCCAGGCCTGAAGATGCTCCGAAAAACGACCCCCGACTGGCTCCAGAGACGCATAGTCGGGTAATCCCCCAGGGACATTGGTAGGAGGAACCACGAAAGGACTCGTGGTCTCCTGTATTGCGGGGGCCTCCACCACCTCTAGGGCAACGCCTTCCATTAAAATTCCCCCCTCTTCTGCCCCTGGAGGGGGGGGTCACTTTGATGGGCAGGGGGAGACTTTTGAGACTTTCTGAACCACATTTTCCCTCCCCATCTGAGCCTTGGGATAAGGTCTAGTAAGAAGCGAAAAACAGGCCCCAACAGCAGACAAAGTCTTACCCTCCTGCTCACATCTAGTGAGGGTGTCTTTCACTTTGGGTCCAAAAAGGGAGGACCCGTCGAATGGGGCGTCCGTGAAAGAAGACTTGAAAGCCTCCGCAAAATGACACATTTCATCCAAGCTTGCCTCCTAAGGGCTACGCCCGAACTCGCTGCTCTACCCACCCCTTCGGCTGCATAAGATATGAGCCTCATGGACGAGTTGACGATGGAAGAAAGGGTAGACAGCTGGGCGTTAACAGACTGGGCCAACGCCTCAGGCAAGTTACCAGACAGGGTATCTCCCAACTCCTTTATGAGATCCCTTTGGAGCCGCGTAAAATGACACAAGTAATTCAGCGACTGCAAGGTAAAGGTCGCTGAAGGCAGGGTACGCTTCCCATACCTATCCATACTCCTAGACTCCTTATTAGGAAGATGGATGGAAGTAGAAGCCTCTGCCACGTCCTGCTGAGTGGCAGACGCCACCACCATAGCATCCACAGGTACTCCCTTGGTCAAAAATTATTTTCCAGGAGGCGCAGATAAGAACTTATTGGGGTGGCTAGGAACTGGCTCCACAGAGTCAGGGTGTTCCCACACCCTTCCACAAATAAGATCCAATAATTCATCGAAGGATGGAGACACCCAGGAGGCGGAAGGCTGGGCTCCGAAGGCCTTGAGGAAGACCGACTCCTCCTCAGAAGGGGTTTTGGATGGCCAGTCACCCCGCTGTCTCAAGATCTCCAGGATATCGGAGAACGAGACATCATCAGAGGACGACTTCAGGGACCCTTCTACATCATCAAGGTCGATGTCCGAGGTAACAGACTCATCTGGGGAGTCTACGTGCTTCCTCTTACACAACTTCTTCCTGGGAGGCTCCTCAGGCATGGACTCTGAAGGGCCCTCAGAAAGCAGAGGACCACACACATGGAAGTATCCTCAAGCCTAGGAGCCCCGCTGTCCAGAGATAGGGGGGGCACCAGAAGCTCTAGTCGCAGTGTCTGGGGATGGAGTTGCCGATTCAAATGAAGTCACTACGGACTTGGCCAGCGCGCTCCTCATAGCCTCGAAGGCAGGTCCACCAGAATCAGATGAAAAACCTGCCTCCGAGACCATGACCGGAGTCGGGGTACCCCTAGCCGAAGCACCAAGGGGGAGACTCTGAGCCAAAACCTGAAGCCCCGATGTATCCCCCTCAGGTTCGACTGAGGACACCAGAGTACCAAAACCTGTAGAAGGGATGGAAATGGTTGGAGCCGAGGTCGGATCCGAAAGACTAGCAGGAGGTTTCGGAGCCGACCCAAGGACTTCACTCGATTTGGCAGACTCCGGCTCCGACGAAGGTTGTCGGAGGAGGAAGAAACGGAACCGATATGGTGGCTGGCTCTGGAGCAGACTGGGCTGGAGCCAAAAATAATTTAGTTAACACTGGCGAATGGAGGAGCCTCTGGACCACCCTATCCACATCCAAATATGACAGCCTGGAGGACTTGGAGGAGACAGAAGGGGGTCGAGAAACCTTCTCTGTCGGAACCGAGACAAGACTGGGGGAATGGCTCCAAGTCGGCTCCAAAGGGATCAGAGCCGAAGCAGGCTCGAGAACCACCGCAACCTCCTTCGGTGCCGACGACCGTGGAGTCGAAGAAGCCGACCCCGAAACAGACAAGACTTCCTGCGGATCCGAGACCAGTGGAGCAGAGGAAGGAGACATAGCCTTAGACAGTACCTCCTGTGGCTCCGAGACCAGTGGAGCCGAGGAAGGAGATATAGCTTTTGACCTTTTCTCCGGAGGCTCCGATGAACTAGCCGGAGCCGGAGACTTCTTTTTAGTCTTATCCCTGGATTTCTCTGAGGGGGGAGAAGACGCTAAAGTTTCCTCAAAGGAGGGTTTAATCAAACCCTTAAGGATAAGCTTATTTTTTTCTCTCCTGTAAAACCCTGGAAGAGAAGGCATGACAAACACTGCAGGATTCCTGCAAGTGTATGGCACCGAAACAATAAACACAGATGGCGTGGCCATCAGTCAAAGACATTTTATACGCACATTTGGCGCATTTTTTAAAGCCAGATGGCTTATGTTCTTTTTGTTCCTTGCCAGACATAAGGAAACACGACCGCACACTCAGCAACACAAGGAGGGAGGGTGGAAAGGGCTCTAACTTAAACGCCCGGACACTAAAGACACAAGATAGGGCAAAGGCCCTCTAACTTAAACAGGCCTAGCCCGCCAAACAGAAGGATTACCACACAAAACAGAAGATAGGGAAAAGGCCCTCTAACTTAAGCAGGCCTAGCCCACCAAACAGAAGGATTACCACTCAAAAAAACGCAATCAACCACAAAAAGGGAAACAGACAACATAGCTATTAAAATAACTTTTTGGAAATACTAACTCGAGCAAACAGTTAAGTCAAAAAAGAGAGGGTACTTGGCCACAGCCAAGTCGAGACCACGTCGTTACTCTAGGAGCGGCAAACGAGATCTGGGGGTTTGGGCGTGGTGCATCCTGGGATACAGGGTTAGCCCAGCCAATGAGAGACTTCGTGCTAGTTATAACGGCCGAGTCGGAGCCGATTCTCAGCTCCGAGTCAGACAGTAATGAATGTAGGTGAGATAGGATCACATTACATCATCTACATTTATGGTAAGTGTACACAATACTACGTTCTTTGTGTTTCACTGTTGCAGTCATTATATTTGGGTAGAATCCCAAAGCTATGGATGGGAGGCTGGAGCTAAACTGCATTAGGGGCGGCTATAAGGCCCTGCAGAACTGCAGTGGCAAAGACTGCCCTGGACTTAAGGTAGAGAGGCAAATGATAATACTTTGTAAAAGTGTGAACAGAATTCCAAGTAGCAACCTCTAGAATGTCTTTGGTTGGTACCCCTCTGAGAAAAGCTGCTGATGTAGCTGCAGCCCTGGTGGAATGAGACCTAATGCCCTTGGGCATCGGTCTGCCATGGTGTAAGTAGCAGAAACAAATGCAGTGGCTTATCCACTTTGAAATAGTCTGCTTTGAAATAGCCTTTCCCTCTGACCCTGCAGCAAATGTCACTAGTAATTGCTCAGTTTTTCTTAGAGCTTTAGTCCTGCTCAAGTAGAATCTTAGTTGTCTGTGTACGTCCAAAGAATGCAGAATCCGCTCCCCCTTGTTCTGCGGATTTGGATAAAAAGTTGGCAGATGAATAGTTTGGTTAAGAGCCACACTGGAAACCACCTTAGACATAAATGAAGGATTGGTCCTGAGGGACACCCTGTCTGGGTAAAATATGATAAAAGGCTCCACAGCCATGAGGGCCTGTAGTTCTGAGACCCTTCTTGCTGAAGTAATTGCCAGGAGCAGAGCTGTTTTCCATGATAAGAACTTTAGATTTGCAGTAGCAGCTAGTTCAAATGGAGGCAGGGTGAGCTTTTCCAACACATAATTGAGGTCCCATGCAGGAACTGGTGATCTTCTAGGAGGCCTTAAATTTTTGGCCCCTCTAAGATACTGCTTTAGTAAAGGATGAGAAAAGATTGGTGGCTCTGTGTTGTAATGAGCCGAGATGGCAGAGGCATGGATTTTTATTGATGAAAAAGATAGGCCTTTGTCAAGCATCTCAGTCAAGTATTGTAAAATCGGAGGAATATTTGGCTCTGCTTTGTCAGTTCCTTGTGCTTAGTTCCAAGCACAGAATCTCTCTTCCATTTATCAGCATAAGAATTTCTAGTACTAGGCCTTCTGGCTTCCAAAATGACATCCATCACAGCTTTACTGAGATGTATTGTTTGAATAACTACATGATCAGCCATGCTGCCAGGTTCAGTGTTTGGTGCTGATTGTGCAGGATCTGATTTGTTTTTCTGGGACAGTAAGTGAGGTATTTGAGGGCAAGTACCAAGCTGGGAATGGAGACATATTCCTTAGGATTGGGTACCAGTATTGGTGGGGCCAGTCCGGGGCAATTAGTATCATCTTTGGTTTCTCTTGTCTGACTTTTAGTAGGACCTTGGGAAGAAGGGGCAGAGGAGGAAAGGCGTAAACTGATAGGTTTTTCCAACTGAAGGATGGGGCGTCCACTTTCCATGCTTGTCTGTGATAAGTCCTTGTGCAGAATTTTTCCAGTTGATAATTCCGAGGAGAGGCAAATAGGTCCATGTCTGGGCTCCCCCATTTCTTTATCATGCTGAAGACTTGTGGATCTAGTTTCCACTCGTGAGGGTCCATAAAGTTTCTGCTTAAATCGTCTGCTAGAGTATTTTTTTTTCCTGGCAGGAATTGAGCTTGGAGATGTACTTGGTAAGTCAAGGCTGGGTCCCACAGTGCCATGGCTAGTGTGCAAAGGGGGTATGAGTGTGTGCCCCCCTGCTTATGTACCACATAACCGTGGTGTTGTCTATCAGTAGTTGTCCTGGATGAAGTAAGTCCTTGAAGGCTGTCAGGGCATTCTGAACAGCTAACATCTCTTTTTGGTTGATATGCAGATGCATTTGTTTTGTGGTCCATATGCCCCGAATGCATCTTCTCGCCAAGTGGGCCCCCATGCATAATCTGATGTATCTGTTAAAGTTTGGCTGGCAGGGGGGGTAGAGTGAAAGCCCGTCCCATGTTTTGGTGACATGCCTTTGCCCACCATCGAAACTCCTGTTGTAGGCAGGGAATGAGAGGAATCATTGTTTCCAGACTGTGACAATGTTGACTCCATAAACATTTTAGGTACCACTGTAGTTTCCTCATATGCATTCTTGCATATGGAATCAGTAGAATGCAAGATGCCATGAACCCCAAAGCCTGCAGAGTTTGCCTTGCAGATAACTGGGTTTTTGTTGCCATCAGTTTGAAGTAAGTAGTCAGTTGCCTTTGTTTGTCTGGCATGAGGAAAGCCATCTGAGCAGTTGTATTCAAGCTTGCACCCAGGAATGTTATCTTTTGAAAGGGTACCAGTTGTGATTTCTTTTCGTTTATTGTGTACCCTAGGCATGTCAACAAATGTAAAATAAATAAATAAAAATAAATAAAAATGTTAGAAGCCTTTTCACAAATGCCACATGCTGAAGAATGTCCTTGTTCTCTGCTTGAATGAGACAGTCGTCCAAGTAAGGATAGATTTGTATACTTCTTTGTCTGCAAAATGCAATTACTGGTGCCAGGCACTTTGTAAAGACCCTGGGCGCAGTAGATAAGCCAAAGGGCAGTGCAGAGAATTGGTAATGCATAAAGCCAGCCTTGAAATGGAGGTATCTTCTGCACGATTCCCTTATTGGGATATGCAGGTATGCCTCTTTTAGGTCTAATGTCATCAGCCAAGCGTTCATGCCCAGCATGGGCAGATGCTGCTGCAAAGTTAGCATTTTGAATTTTGGAATGTCCAGGTATGTGTTCAAAATTGATAAATCCAGTATTGGACGCCAGGCCTCGTCTTTTCTGGGTACCAAGAACAGTCTTGAATAAAACCCAAATGTAATGACTGCAACAGTGAAACACGAAGAACATCCCCTAATTCATAGGGGCTGCAGATGCTACACTAGAGGAATGTGTTAAGAAAGAAAAGTAAGGGGTCTGAGGAACAAGCTATGGCTACAACACAGTCCCCCACCTACAACACAGGCAAATTGCTAGCCTGCTGTGGTGGCAAAGGCTTGTTTGCTTAACAGTTTTTGTGACTGAAAGGACTGACCTTGGGACTGGTAACTCGTTCCATGGTCAAGCTGAAAATGGTGCCTCTTTTCCTGGTTAAACAAGCAGAAACACCCAGTAAAAATTTAAAGTCTTATCGTTTTTTTCACACACACACACACACACAGCAAAAAGTACTTTAAAGCACAGTCTGCCCCAAAAGGTAAAACAAACAGTTTCTACATAGAAAAATGTTTTTTAATTACTTTAAATTCCTTTTAAACTGACAGGAAAAGTGTGTTCCCATTTAAAAGTACAGTTAAGTCTTGTGATAGTGCATTAAAACACAACCTCTCAGCTTAAAAAATAACTTTCTTAAAAAAGTACAATAAAACATTTTTTTTTAATGAGAAAGTTTTCCCCATAAGGAACTTTGCTGCTCACTAAAGGAACAGCACAAGCTGGCCATCAATCCTCGAAAGTCTGCAAATTTGCATTCTCTTCAACTTCAGGAAAACTCTGAAAGACCTGGAACCAAAGCCTGTCATTTTAGTCAGCACAGAGTGGAAGCTGTACTGAAAGTTTAACAGTAGGCCAGCTGTTATACCATTGGCAGGTTATAACCCATACAGCTAAGGCTACTGCAGCAGTGATCAATATGATGAACAACATTGTGTGATATTTTACAGATGAGCTCAGTGCAATGTTGCATGTTATTCTTTCATTTCCTGACATAACTGACAAAGATTTGCAATTTCCTTTGGCATCAGTAGTGCCCTTAAGCTCATACGCTGTTTTACATTTCTTAACAGTGCTTTTAAGTACCTTGCTGGCATACTTCAGTATGGCTGTGATGTAGGGGATGAGGATTTCAAATAACTTCAATATTTCTTTTCTTTGGCTATACAGTCTATTAATACAACAGTTCCACCAGAAGAGGTTTACTACCAAATTTATCATTATATTTAGGGCAGATGTGTACAGTCTCTTCTATACCACTGTTTAGGTGCTGGCAAAAGTCAGAAGTTAATGCAGTAGCCCTCTGTGTCCATTTGTGGGGGAAATGCTGGGAATTCTTCCATAAGTACAAATATGTTTGCCCCAGAGAAGTCCCTAACAGCAATCTTAATTTGGTGGTGGGGTGGTAACACTAGGTCTCACAGAAAAGATGACAGATTTGTGGTCAGACTTAACTGTAAATGGGATGTGTGGTGGGATACAGGCAGGGGCTAGACTGATAAGGGCAAGATCAAAACTATTCAAGCCTCTAGTGGGAAGTTCTACAATTTTCTTCACTGCAGAGTACTAACAAGGTTTAAGAAAAGATGAACATATCCACATTTAGAGGTGTGTACCAGTCAGTGTTTGGGTAACTGAAGTCATCTACCAAAGAAGGTTTTTGTTTGATACTTAATAATGCTGCAATGGTGTTGAGGTAAGTTCCATGATCTTTGGGGGACACTGATTGGAATCTGTAGCTAGCAATGAAATAATAGATGGATTTGTTAAGGAGGATTTGATCTCCAGGGGAAAGACCCATTGGAGGCAACACTTTGCTCTGTTAAAATCTCCTTAAATACCCTCTTCTACCATAGATAAATTTAAGCTTCTCCATCATTCACAATTAAAACATGGTATCCTTGTACCAAACATAGACTGTGCATTTAAAGCTGCAGCAGTTCTCCTACATTCACAATTACAAAACACCCTGATAAAGATGAACTCCATAAGGAAAATAATAATTAAGTCAATGTAACCACTTAATGCCACTGGCAAAATAATACTACAAAAGCATCAAGGGAATGCTGTTCTGAAAATTGGTGTCCAACAACAAGAATAAATTAAGAAGGAGGTCATACTTATTCAAAACTGTGGGCAAAATTAGCAAGGGAAGCACCTCGTAATAGTCTGCTGAAGATTTTGCCACTGAAAAGATGCACCTTGCTGGCAAGGTTTCTAAATATTATCTGATGACAAACTCTAGAGCTAATTTTTTTAAAGATAGGCTGATATTCAAAATATATTAGCATTATCCAGTATATATTATTGATGTGGTTCTTTTACCTTCTTGCAAGAACCAGTTATCTTTTCCAGTGGATCCCTTCTTCTCCTCTTTTCTGACAAAAATGGGGAAGTAAAACGAATATAGTGCTTAGGAGTGGAGTACACATGTGGACTATAACTGAGACCTGGTAAGGAGTTCAGCTGTGTAGCAAGAACTTCAGGGTCTGAAGTTACACGAAGCGGTCTTTCATAAATACCATCTGTTGTTCCTTCGGTCTTCTCATTTAGCCATTCAGTGACTAAGTGCTAAAAAGAAAAAAAAAAAACATTTACATAAATACACACACACACACACACACACACACACACACACGTATAATTCTGACCTGTTGCATGGTCAGCACTCAAGACAGCGTGCACATCTGGAATAAATTCATACGGTCAGAAAAGTACTGACATTACTAAAAGCAATGCATAAAATACCAGCTACAAATATCTATATAAAGAACCCAAAAATCAACAAAACACAACCTGTGTGCGAGGTTACCCTAAGTCAAGTCTTCCGGCCTCAAGAAGCAGTACCAGAGCAAATGGGATTCTACTCACCATCAGTGTTAACTGCTTTGTTTCATCAAGCAGTCAAGTTCATGTATGTGAGGATAACACCAGTCTTGCACAGCTGCCTTGACTGTCAGCTCACACTCAATCCATATAAAAGTAACAGCTTCTCGTATCACCTTCCATTAATTAAGAAATGTAACAGTGCTATAAACAGCATGACAAGCACACAATTACATACACTTTACAGCATACATGCTGTAAAAAAGAAGTATCCAAACCCAAATCCAGAGTTTTACAATTGGAAAACTGCTGCACTCTTCCAACAATCTCCCCACAGGAGATTCTCAAGCAGATTACACAGCTGGAACACTACTCACTGCACTGTGAGCTAGATGAAGTGCCTCCTTCCCTACCAGTATCACCTTTTTTTGTTACCAGAATATACTAATTCAAATTACAGTAAAACACTTTGTTCTTTCTGCTGCAATGAAATGTAAAGAAATATTCAACAGACTAATAGATGTTTTTATGAAAATAGCGTACATAAAATAATTTACAGTAAAGTGGCTTTCAAAACTTTAAAAAAAAACAAAAACTACAGAACAGCTGCAATACATGAACAGAAAAACACTATGAGATATTCACCATAACAAAAGATGAATGAATTTTCCACTGTTCACAAAATCTTGTTGGGTTATACTTCTAACATGTGCAATGAGTTAGTTCCATTCTTTTTTCTCCCTAATCAGAATTCAGGGAAGTGGACTGGTTGCCTGAATTATAAGGCAGAAATAACTTGGCCTTCTGGAGCTCAGAAAACTAAAGGGGGGAAAAGAAAGCTCCCTTATATTTTTACCAGTAAAGACACGATTAGGATGCCCCAATGACAGTCGAAATACCACAAACCAACAGCTCGTGTCTTTCCACTTCCATACACCTTGTAGTGCTATAACGAAAAGGCACTTCTTCCAGTGCAAAGTAGTATCTTAAAGTGACTGATGCAATAGCCAAAACCAGGTTTTAGTAGCATGTTTAGCCTGATGTTTGCACTTAAGTGGACAGATCATGAGAAGCACTGCAGCTGTTGCACTCAAGTCTCCTTCAATAAGTATCTCATCCAGGCACAAAGGTAATCTAGCACACTACTGTGGTGCGTCAATAAACATATAACAAGGTTGCAGAGGTGTCCGTTCCCATTCATCCAACACAGCCACAACACATATTATCCTCCAGCAGACAGAACCTTTTCAGGCAACAAACTAATCTATAGGTATGCTCAAATACAATGGGCACTCTCTCTCTCCTAAATAT
Source organism: Protopterus annectens (assembly GCF_019279795.1). Taxonomy (NCBI): domain Eukaryota; kingdom Metazoa; phylum Chordata; order Ceratodontiformes; family Protopteridae; genus Protopterus; species Protopterus annectens. The sequence goes on from NC_056745.1 coordinate 1,170,558,222, forward strand.
CATGCCTAACTGAAAACCTTGAACAAACTAGTTTAGATTTAAAGACACATGGAGAGTATTTTTAACCATCCAAGCTGTACAAACACCACAGAGATCCACATGCAGAGGTCACAGTCCAAGCAGCAAGAGAGTACATAACCATGACCAGAAAGCAAAAGCATTGGCAGAAAGCCAAATACTGTTAAAAATGGTCACAAAGAAAGCAGAAAACACAATGCAACAAAAAAAGATACTGCAGCAAAAAAGTGCCAAAGGAAGTAGCTGCAGACTTAATATCCATTTTGTCTGCAACAAGTAAAATATAACAATTTACAGATATTCAACTGTCATACCTTTCAACTGTCCAGATTTTTGCCTCATATTTTTTGGTCTTTCTCTCATAAAATTGTGGTTTTCTAGCTAATAATTTTTGGCAAATCATTGAGGATTCAAGTCAGAATCAGAAAGTTGAGTTTCAGGCTTCATACCCTTCAGAAAATTCATACCAATTCAAAACCTGTTACTCTATCAACTTTCTAAGAGCAATATTTAAAAACTGACCCCATCTTTGGGCCTTTGTCACCCCACTTATGGCTTTGTCTTGATTTCTTGCTGTGAGAAATTATGAGGTATGTCAGTAGACAGCATGCTATATTCTTTCAAGTGCCTTCAGAAGCCTTAGGGTAGAAGCCTCCTTCTTAGTAAACTATGATACCTGCCTTTTTTCTAGCCAACCATAGGATACTGTGACTTCTTAAGGTGTCAATGAGATATTTTACTCTGCTGATTTCCATACAAAACCTTTTTTCTGTAATGTAACAGTATGGTGACATATTTACCTCAACCAAACAACAATAATCTGTGACATAGACCATCAAGGATATCATACCCTGGGGTCAGGAGTTGTAAATTTTTCAATAAAGAAATTATTTACCAAAACTCTAATTATATCACTAATGAATTCTCCACCACTGTCGGAATAACATCCGATATGGATCACGCTTGCATATCCAACAATAAATAAATCAATCACTTTATAACTTTTTTCTGCCTCACATGGTTGATAATATGAAGGTATTAAGTAAAACAAACAATAGACCTTGGAAGGCGTACAATAAATCTCGCAGACAGTCGGATTCTCTTCCTTTAATGTCACAACCAAAGCACAAAAACAAAGCTCTGCATTAACATCCTGAATTACGTTTTCGTTTGTAAAACTTCATCATATGTGGGCTGAAAAAACATAATTATTTACAACAATCCCAATTAAGACAGAACCTATCACAAAGCATTTTAATACACGTAATTGATGTTTACCTAAAACCTTTAATAATGCCATAAAATATACTTTTCTATGATAAAAACCTTTTGACAAAATTCCTCTACATAAAAAAGCATTCAATATGTAATTTGAAATACAATTATATAATAAATATGTTGGAATATAAAACAGTTAGTTATGTACTCACCATAACGATCAATGTATGTGGGTCCATCTCGCCTACATTCCTTACTCACGGGTTCGGAGCTGAGAATCGGCTCCGACTCGGCCAAATTTCTCTAGCACGAAGTCTCTAATTGGCTGGGCTAACTCGTTATCCCAGGATGCACCTCACCCTAGCCCCAGATCTTGTTGGCAATCATAACAATCATAACACTCATAACCCATACTCAATAAACACCGGAAGAAATTCCAGCCAGATAAGGGAACCAAATCACTGACCTTGAAGGGTCCACAGAGCCAATATTCTTCCAAATCCGCTAGGAAGGAGGCAGGTGGGAGGGTACGTAGAAATGTAGGCGAGATGGACCACATACATCGATAGTTATGGTGAGTACATAACTAACTGATGTTATGTGGTGCTATCTCGCCTACATTCCTTACTCACGGGACAGCGTCCCCAGCACCTCTATCCTGGGAGGCTCATAAGAAGATACTCCTGAGAACTGTGGAACCAAAGGAAGCCCGGCCCCTAGAAGCCACGTCCAGCTTGTAATGAGTAACAAAAGTGTTGGGAAAAGCCCAAGTGGCCGCGGCACAAATGTCATCCAAGGAAAGTCTAGCATGGAAAGCTACTGATGTAGACATAGCCCTGGTAGAATGAGCCTTGACGGGAAAGGGTAAAGTTCTGTCTGCTGATGAGTAGATGAATAAAATACAATATTTGATCCATTTAGAAATTGTGCACTTGGAAATAGGACAACCTGCTCTGTTCTCTGAAAAGGACACAAACAGTTGATCAGATTTCCTAACATGCTTAGTCCTATGTAAATAAAATATCAGTTGTCTGTGCACATTCAACTGATGAAACCTGAACTCTGCTTTACTGGAAAAGTTCGGAAAAAACACTGGTAGCTCAATAGATTGATGGAGATTGACAGTGGATGACACCTTCGGAAGGAGGGACGGGTTAAGCCTCAGGGAAACTCTGTCATTATGAAAGATCAAATACGGAGGTTTAATGGACAAGGCTTGAAGTTCTGATACCCTCCTGGCTGATGTAATGGTCATCAGAAAAGCCGTCTTCCAAGATAAGAATTTTAAGTCGCAAGTGGCAGCCGGTTCAAAGGGTGGTGACGTAATAGCTTGTAGCACAAGGCTCAAGTCCCATGGCAGTACAGGTTCAGAAACTGGGGGACGAAGTAACCAAGTGCCTTTTAGAAAGGCTTTACAGAGTTTGTGGCCCATAAGAGAGGGCTCATAAGATGTGTGAAAATTGGAAATTGCAGCCAACTGTACTTTAATGGTAGCGGGTGCAGAGACGGAATAACATGGCTAAAAAATGTAAGACCAACGGAATAGGTGCTGTGAAGGGGTCCAAACCTTGGGCCTGAGCCCAAATGGAGAATCTCCTCCATTTGCTGGAATAAATCTTCCTGGTGGAAGACTTATGAGAAGAAGACAAGATGTGCAGCACTTCAGGTGAAAAGGAATGTCGCCTGACTAGCGACGGAAGTATAGCAGCCAGGCTGTCAAACCTGAGAGTTCGCAGGGATGGATGAAGTTGTCCTGACATGTGAATCAGGAGGTCCGGCACTGGGTCCAGAGTGCACGGACCGTCCAGTGCGTACCATTGAAAAGGGAACCATACTTGTCGAGGCCAGTGTGGAGCAATAAGGATCATCCTGCTTCCCAAGGATATGGCTTTCTGCATCACTCTTGGTAACAGAGGAAACGGAGGGAAAGCGTAGACCAGACCGGGGGACCAATCGTGAGCTAGAGCGTCCCTGGGTGATTCCCCCTGTGGGGGGATCAGAGTGAAGTACTTGCTGCATTTGGCATTGAGGGGGCTGGTGAAGAGATCGCAGTAAGGCTGACCCCACCTTTTGAAGATCTGAACCGCCACTCGGTTGTTCAAGGACCACTCGTGAGGCATCAGAATAGCTCAAGTTAGCCTGTCCACTATCACATTGGACTTCCCAGGAATGTGCGTTGCCACTAGAAACCGTTGGGAAGACACTGCCCACTGCCACACTCGCATGGCCTCTCTGCAGAGGGGATAAGATTTAGTTCCCCCCTGCTTGTTCATGTACCACACTAAGGACATGTTGTCCGAGTGAAATGCAATCGTTCTCAGAGGTAGAGAGTCCTGGAGTGCTCGCAATGCCAGAAATACCGCTCTCATCTCCAGAACATTGATGTGCAAGTGTACCTCGTGATCTTGCCAGGTGCCTTGGACCGTCCTGCCTAAATAATGCCCCCCCCCACCCCATCTGGGAGGCGTCCATGGTCACCGTAGCCACTGGAGACATAGGAACCAAGCTCCTTCCTCTGTCCAGATTGGAGGAGCGTAGCCACCAGAGGAGGTCCTGTTTGCATGGCTCCATGAGAAGTATCAAGTGGGAAAGAGGAAGCTTTTGAAAGGACCACTGAACCGACAGGAGCCACTGTAGGATCTGCATGTGTAACCTGGCCAGAGGTACCAGCATGATGGTGGAGGCCATGGATCCCAAGAGCTGAAGAACTAACCTGGCCTGAACTTTTCTGAGGGGCAACAGTGCGTGGATCTGAGACTGCAACACTCTTATCCTGTCCTGTGGCAGAAAGGCACGCATTTGAATAGAGTCTAGCTCTGCACCTATAAAAACAACACACTGTGAGGGCTGCAAGGCAGACTTTTCCCAGTTCAAAGTAATTCCTAGATGTTGGCAAAGTGAGAAGGTCATCTCCATGGCTTGAACGAGCAGATGCCTGGTGGGGGCAGAAGACAGTCGTCCAGATATAGAAACACCTGGAATCCTAGACGTCTCAGGTGAGCTGTCACCACTGCCAAACACTTGGTAAACACCCTGGGGGCTGTGGTGAGACCAAAGGGCAGGGCACGAAACTGGAAGTGACTGGCTCCTAGCGGGAAGCATAAATGACTCCTGGATGCCTTCTCCATTTTGATGTGGTTGTAGGCATCCTTGAGATCGATGGAGCACATCCATACTCCTTTCTCCAGCAGTGGAAAAATGGACTGAAGCGTGACCATTCGGAACTTGGACTTCAGAATGTAGCGATTCAATCGACTGAGATCCAGAATGGGTCTCAGGTCCCCTGTCCTTTTCGGCACCAAAAAGAGTCGTGAGTAAGTTCCTGATCTGACATGGTCTGAGGAGACTGGTTGGATGACTCCTTTTTCTAGCAGCTTTGCAACTTCTAGTGCTGCTTGATCCTGTTGACTGGGTGGGACGTCTGGGATCCTTCTGACTGGAGGGGGTGTCGACGCAAAGGAAATATTGTAACCTCCGGTAACTATTCGGAGCACCCAACGATCCTGGGTGATGTTTTCCCAGGCTTCCGGATGCAACGAAATTCGGCCCCTGACTGGCTCTGGAATAGCACAGTCGGGCAACACCTCAGGAACGCTGGAAGGAAGAACCACGAAAGGAATCGTGGTCTCCCGAGTTGCGGGGGCCTCCGCTGCCTCTAGGACGGTGTCTTCTGGAATAATTCCTCCCCCCCTCTGCCTCTGGAGGGGGACTCACCTTGAGCTGCAGGAAAGGACCTCTGAGACTTTTTGAACCACATCTTCCCTCCTCTCTGAGCCTTGGGATGAGGCCTAGAAGGGAGAGAAAAATGGGCCCCTATGGCAGATAGGGTCTTTCCCTCCTGTTCGCATCTGGTGAGGGTGTCTTTCACTTTGGGTCCGAAGAGAGTGGACCCATTAAAGGGAGCGTCAGTGAAGGAAGACTTAAAGGCCTCCGCGAAATGTTACAAGCGCATCCAGGCTTGCCGTCTGAGAGCTACCCTACTCGCCCCTTCGGCTGCATAAGATATGAGCCTCATAGACGAGTTGACAATGGACCCTAGGGTAGACAACTGGGCGTTAACAGTCTGCGCTACCGCCTCAGGCACGTTACCCATCAGAGTATCTCCTAGCTCCTTCAGATCATCTCTTTGGTGTCGAGTGAAATGACAGAGGTAATTCAACGACCATAAGGTAAAGGTCGCCAAAGACAGGGTACGCTTCCCATACCGGTCCATACTCCTGGACTCCTTGTTAGGAGGGTGGACTGAAGAAGAAGCCTCTACAACGTCCTGCTGAGTGGCTGCCGCCACCACCAAGGCATCTACTGAAACCCCTTTGGTAAGGAACTCTTTGCCCAGGGGAGCAGACAGGAACATGTTTGGACGTCTGGGCACCGGTTCCACGGAATCAGGGTTCTCCCACACCCTTCGACAAATCAAGTCCAGGAGATTTTCGAAGGGTGGAGACACCCAGGAGGCGGGAGGGTTGAGCTCCGATGGCCTTGAGGAATACCGACTCCTCCTCAGAGGGGGTCTTGGAGGGCCAGTCACCTCTCTCTCAAAATCTCCAGGATGTCGGAGAGAGAGAGACATCATCAGAGGACGACTTGGGGGACCCCTCTAATTCCTCGAGGTCAGTATCGGAAGTGAGTGACTCGTCCTGGGAGTCGATGCTCATCCTCTTGCATGACTTCTTACTGGGAGGCTCCACAGGCACAGACTCTGAGGGGCCCTCAGAAAGTAGGGGAACCGCTCAAGGGGGTATCCCCAGACCTTCGGGCTCCGCCGTCCATGGAGAGGGGGCATCAGAGGCTCTAGCCGGGGTGTAAGGGGACAGAGTGACCGATCCAGGTGATGTACCTGATGACCTGGCCAGGGCACTCCTCATGACTTCGAAGGCCCCCCCCCCCGAGTCCGAGGACCGACCAGTCTCAGAGACCACGACCGGAGTCGAGATTCCCAGAGCTGAAGCACCGAGAGGGAGGCTCGGAATCAACAGGAGTCCCAAGGTATCCCCCTCGGGTCCGACTGAGGAAACCCAAGTGCCGAAACCAGAGGACGGAGCCAAAGCCGGCTCTGATAGACTCACCTGGGGTATCAGAGCCGACACCAGAACATCACTTGGCACGGAGCACTCCGGCTTCGACAACACATGGGTGTTCGGAGGAGGAATCATCGGTACAAGAATGGGAACCGGCTCCGGAGCCGACTGGGTCAGAGCCGAAAACAGTTTTGCTAACACCGGCGACAGTAGGAGCCTCTGGACCACCCTATCCACATCCAAATCAGACCCTATCCACATCCAAATCAGACAGTCTAGAGGATTTGGAAGAAATAGAAGGAGATCTAGATCTCCTGACTGGAGACTCATGCCTGACACTGGGTGACCTGCTCCGAAGAGGTTCCAAAAGTATCGGAGCCGAGGTTGACTCCAGTACAACAGATACCTCCTGCGGCCCCGAGGACAATGGAGCCGAGGAGGTAGTATCCATTTCCGAGTCCTTCTCCTTCGGCCAAGAGGACAGTGGAGCCGAGGATGTAGTATCCATTTCCAAGACCTTCTCCTTCGGTGCCGAGGAGGAAGTATCTAATTTACAAACCTTCTCCGATGGCTCCGAAGAAGCAGACGGAGCCGGAGATCTTTTCTTGGCCTTAGGAGGCTTAGACTTGGTACTATAAGGCGGAGACGACTCCAAGGCCTCCTCAAAGGAGGGCTTGATCAGACCCTTCAAAATCAGTTTATTTTTACGTTCCTGCAGTACCCTAGGGCTAAAAACATGACAGAAACTGTAGGACTCTTGCAAGTGAATAGCACCAAGACAATAAACACAGATAGAGTGCCCATCTATAATGGACATTTTATAGCCGCATTTTGTACACTTCTTAAACCCAGAGGGTTTATGTTCCTTTAGTTCTTTCGACATGGCAAGCAACCGCGTCAAACACAAAAGGAGGGCGGGAAGACCAACAAGCACTTAAATGGACAAGGAAACTTACTTAAACACTTCCTAAAAGGGAGTTAACCACTAACACAACAGCACAACACAACAAGGGAACACACTGGAGAGGACTAGGTCCTCTAACTTAAACGGGCCTAGCCTGCGAAAACAGTAGGGATACCACAAAACACTAAACTCTCAAAACCTCACGCAACAATTATTCAGGTACAAAGTTAGCTATCAAGATAGCTTTTGTCAAAAGGAAGACTGCTAAAATACTAAAAGTATTTTAAAAGGGTACTTAGCCACAGCCAAGCGAGACCACGTCCTATCTCTACGAGCAGCAAATGAGATCTGGGGCTAGGGCGAGGTGCATCCTGGGATACCGGGTTAGCCCAGCCAATTAGAGACTTCATGCTAGAGAAATTTGGCCGAGTCAGAGCCGATTCTCGGCTCCAAACCTGTGAGTAAGGAATGTAGGCGAGATAGGACCACATAACATCATATGTTATTGTCCAATATAAGCGACTCCATATAAAGGAAAGAAAAATCATTCTGTTGATTTATTGCACCATCTTGTGGTCACCTTTTACAAATAATCTTTGTGGACTTAATACCTTCTTCCAAAGAAAATTGCACTAAGTGCCAGATTCAAGTTCATGCAAATCCAAAGCAAATGTCTCACTGTACTCAGAGGCATGACAACAATGGACCTATGCTCAAGTATGCTATACTTGAGGCAAACTTCACAACTGACAACAAACTGTTTCAAGACAAATACCTCCAGAGTCCTTGTTTTCTGAATTATAAAGCAATTTATTTCATAATAAGTCAAAATGGAAGATTCAATTTGTTTAAAAACAAAAGTTAGATACTTACCTTAACGCTAGATCCAGGTCTTCCTCTGCCTGTCTCTAACTTTGGTTATTCACATCCATTCAAATCAGACTACCTTAGCTTTACTCTCTGAAGCTCTGTCTCTCCTCTCCTGTAATGCTCTGCCTTCCTCATATCGAGTTTGCCCTACATAATGACATTCTCATAGAAGAGACGTCCTATCAAACAATGATAAAGGAAAAAAATCATCCAGGACAGAGCCAAGATAGGTTCTTAGACCAGACCTTGGGATGGTCCACCAGATCTATTTCAATTCCTGAAATAAGTGACAATTTGGAAGTGGAACAGGTGGATGAGGACAGATGATGATGAATGAAAATGGACAACACCAATGCAGAGTTATTGTAAGAACATAACTTTTAAATCTGATGCCCTTTTCATTCTCTCTCAATGTATGGGACAGAGTCCCCAGCTACACTCATCTTGGGTGCCCCTCATTGAGAGATATTCTTGAGTACTGCCAAACCAAAGGCAGCTCTGTTTCCAGAAATAATATCCAATATGTATGAGCACTGGACCATGTAGCTGTAGCACATATGTCAATAGATGTTCTTGACCAAAAAGCAGATGACGTGGCCACAGATCTGGCTGAATGAGCATTGGGAGGTTTAAATAATATCATGCCTTTCTGAGAATAAATCCAGGAAATTCAGTCTGTTATCCATTTTGCTAAACTGACTTTGGACACTGGATAGCCTAGTTGTTTTTGAAAAAAGAAAAAACAGAGTTGCTATGATTTTCTGAACTGACTTGTACTGTGAAGATAAAAACGTAATTGTCTGCACATCAAGATGATGTAGCATGTGCTCTTCCTAACTGGAAAAGTTTGAAAAGAAAACTGGTAAATGGATGGGCTAGTTAATGGTATTCTCAGAGGCCACTTTAGGTATATATATAAAAAAAAAAAAAAAAAAAGGAAGGATTAGTCCATAAGGAAACAATATACTTATGAAAAATGATGTAAGGAAATTTTGGAGAGAAAGCCTGGAGTTCAGATATTCTCTTAGCAGATGTGACGGCAACCAAGAAAACTGATTTCCATGGCAGAAACTTCAGATCAGTTTTAGCTAAAATCTCAAAAGGTTTCTACATCAGGCCTTGAAGTACAACTATCAGACCCCAAGATGGTGACAGATCTTTTATTGGAGACCTGAGAAGAAAGATTCATTTCATGAAAGCTTTACATAGTTTGATGATGCCAGAAAAATAAGCATGTTCCCCATGTAGATATTGCTGTCAACTGAAGTTTAATCTCACAGAAACTAGTTCCTTCCTCAAAAGCATTGTCAAGAACTGGAGAACTGTAGAGACTGGGGCAGAAATGAACTGATGTCTTTATTCAAATCCCAAAGGGAGATATGCAACTTGGTCTCTTGGGAGGAACCACGTGCCTTGGACTGTACTTCCCAATAAATGACTCCCCACCTCAATTCAGAAGCTTCTGTGGTCACTGTGGCAGAACAAAGGGTATGCCTAGATGTAGATTGCCCAATTGTACCATCATCGGATGCGTTACTTGCAAACTGGGGTGAGCCTGATTGAAAAAGACAGGGGTCGACATAGTAGATAAATTTTGCAAAGCCAGAATAATATCACAAACAGGGGAAGAAACCCTGGGCTATTACTGGAAGTGGAGAAACCATGCAATTAGTCTTAGGGCCAAATGGTGGGATGTTGAATCCCTGACAGGTTTGACAGGACATCCAGAGTTGGCTCCAGTATCCATGGAGGCTAATGAAGGCGAGACTGTAGGAAGGGGAACCATACTTGCAGAGGCCAAAACAGGGCAATTAGGATTACTGAGCTCTTCAATCTGCTTGCTTTCTGTAAAAATTTTGGAATCAGGGGAGGAAGAGGTTAAGCATAAAGGAGACCCAAGGGCCAAGCATGAACTAGAGCATCTCTCAGGGACTCTCCCTGGGGGGGGGGAGTGGTAAACCAGTTGCAGCAAGGTCAGCTCCAATGCCAGAAGATCTTCTCTGCTACAGACTGATTGACAGACCACTCGTGGGCATCAAAATTGATCTGCTTAGTTTTTCTGCCAGCACGTTGCAATTAGAAAGCTGTCTGATGAGATTGCCCATTCCCATACTCTCATGGCCTCTCTGCAAAGGGGATAAGATAAGTGTTCCTCTTTGGTTTGTTGATGTACCAGACTACAGACATGTTGTTGGTTTGAAATGCAATAGTTCCCAATGGGACGGCATCCTGAAATGCCTGCAATGCTAATAAGACTGCTCTCATCTCTAAGACACTGATATGCAACTTGGTCTTTTGGGGGAACCACATGCCTTTGACCGTACTTCCCAATAAATGCCTCCCAACCTCAATTCAGAAGCTTCTGTGGTCACTGTGGCCATAGGTTCTGGCAGAATAAAGGGTATGCCTAGATGTAGATGGTCCAAATACCATCATCGGATGTGTCGACATAGAATGGACAGCCAAAATCCATTGTAGAACCTACATAAAGAAGCATGTCAAAGGAAGGAGTACAATAGCCGCTGCCATGGATCCTAATGCCTGCAGTACTGACCATGCTGGAGGAGCTGAAAGAGCAAAGAGAAAATAGACCTGACTCCTTACAGTACAGATACGATGAGGTGAGAAGACTATTTGTTTTGTTGTGTCTAGAAGAGTACCAATAAACTCCAGGCTCTGGACTGGGGTTAAGTTTGACTTATCATAATTTACAGTTATGCCCAATGAATTGCAAATTTGTAGCAAATAGTCCCTAGCATGTACAAAAGTAGATGATTAGAGGGGACAGTGAGAAGCCAGTCGCCCAGATATGGAAACACCTGGAATCCCTTTAGTCTCAAGAGAGTTGCCATTACCGCCATGCATTTGGTAAACACCCTGGGAGCTGTGGTGAGTCCAAAGGTTAGGGCTCTGAATTGTTAATGACTGGCTCCTGGCCAGAAGTGAAGATGTCTGCTGGATCGCCTATTTTGATATGACAGTATGCTTCCTGAAGATCTACACAGCACATCCAATCGTCATGTAGAAAGGATAGAATGGACTGGACTTTAGCTATTCAAAACTTTGTTTTCTTAACGTACTGATTTAAGTTGCCTAGATCCAAAATGCATCCGAGGTCCCTTGTTTTCTTTGGCACTAAAAAGAAGCATGAATACGTTCCGAATCGTATCTGGTTTATAGGGACCTTCTGGATGACTCAGTCTAGCAGCTTTTGGATTTCTTGTGCTGCTGCCTTCCTTTGATGGGGTGGAACATTGGGAAGTTTCCCTTCTTCCATCTCGCAAAAAAAAAAAAAGTAAGTGATATGTAATAACCCCTGGATATTATGCTTAGCATCCATGTTTCGTGTGTTACACTTGCCCAGACATCTGGGTCCAAAGAAAAATGACTGCTGACTGCCTCCAGAGTTGGGCAGCCGGGCAAAACTTCAGGAGTGCTAAAAAGGCCTATCCAAAAAAGAATCTCTAAAGCCCTGATTCTGCGGACCCCCTCTGCCTCTACGGCGGCGTCTACCATTGCAATTGCTTCTCCTGCCTCTGGAAGAATTGTCACAGCGTGGATCTTAGAAAGGTCCCTGAGATTTCCAGAACCACATCAACTTGTTGCCTCTCTTGATTCCTATAAAAGGTTTGTTGAGGTGTAGAAGACTTGATTCCTATGGCACACACCATCTTTCCATCTTCTTCACTGCGGGTAAGAGTCTCTTTTATTGATGGCCTGAACAAGGAAGTGCCATCAAATGGGGCATTAATAAGAGACATATTGAAGAGTACTGCAAAGTTGCAAAATGGCATCCAGGCATGTTTCCTTATGGCATTACCTGAAATGGCTGCTTGTAAGGTGCCTTCAGCTGTGTGAGACATCAACCTCATCAAAGAATTGGATATGGACAAAAGAGTGACTGGTTATGAGGATGTCTTTTTGAAATCCTCAGCAGACATGGTCAGAGTACTTCAAAGCTCCTTGGTCAAATCTCTCTGAAGATCAGTGAAATCTGTCAGGTAATTGAGTGACCTCAAGGCAAAGGTTGCCAAGGCGAAAACTCACTTTCCAAACCTGTCCAATGCTGTAGATGCCCTGTTAGGCAGACAGAGAGTAGAGCTCTGTTCTGCTAGCTCTTTCTTGGTGGCTGCCGTCATCACCATAGCATCTAAAAGGTCCCCTTTGATCTAGTGTGGTCTGTCAGATGGGGGTGCCAAAAATATGCTGGGTCTCTTTGTAATGCATTTGAAGGTGTCAGATTCCTTCCAAGACCAACAGACAACTATATTAATAAGTTTGTCTGCCGGGGAGTGGGGTGGGGGTGGGGGGGTAACACAGAGGTAGGCAGGCCAGAACAAAAAGTTTCCAAAAATTCCAATTCTTCTGGTGAGGGTTTGCGGGAAGACCAACCACCTTTCTGTTTCAGGATCTCTAAAATATCTCTGAAGGAGATGTCATCTGGTGGTGATCTGGGGGACCCCTCTCCTTCATCAAAATCAGTACCCTTTGTAAAGGGAGTGAATGTGTCTCCTTTTACCCGTCCTCTTCTGGTGAACCTTCGCTGTGGAATGTTCAGGCAAGGTCTCGGAAGAGAGGGGAAGTTTCTCTAAAGGAACTGTCTTGTCACTTACTGATTCTAGCTGTCCCTGTGGAATAGGTCTATGTGACTCAGCTAGGAACTGATGGAGGAAAGGGAGCAGGATTCAAGACATGATAAGGTGAATCTCTGTGGAGAGACAAAGCCCCTTCCACCACCTCGAAGGCAGACGGACCCCACAGAAACTGTGACCCGCCTCCTCGGAGCTGAAACTCCTGATGAAGGAAAGCCTGGACCCCCCCACCTCCCGATCCATGCCTCGGGGGTGGAACCATATCCAAACTGTCCAGGGTCAAAGCTCAAAGAGGAAGGGACATATCTGTCAAAATCAGAACACAGTCCATCCCCTTGGACCCGATGCCGACACTTCAGCTCCAAGACCCATTCTGATCCAACTGTACCGGAGTAGAACTACCCAAGGAAATTGAAGTAGAGAAAGGTTTCCTAGGATCTGACACTGGACCCTTTGGGGATCTTGGATCCTGGGAGCCCAAAATAACAGGATGGATCGGAGAAGGAGAAAAAAATAGCTGCAGAAGTTGCTGCCATACTCTCAGACCCAGCAGGGGACGGAGCTGGTAAGACCCCATCTGGATCTTAGCTCTGATTAACTTTTGCATCACCTTTTCCACGTCCATGTCTGACAAGCTCCTGGATGACCTAGAGGAGGAAGTGGAAGGTGGCTTAGAGTGCTTCTTGGGTGTCTGAAGCAACCTTGAAGGCGTGGTAGGAGAAACTGTCTTAATGAGAGTACTCAGGAGTAGTACTCCTGTACACAGAACCCTGCTTTGGATCCGGGGGTCTAGGATCCTATGGTACAGTAGGTGGGCTGATGGTTATGATGGATGCAAAAGGTTTAGGATCTGAAGCCTTCGGATCCAATGGTCGACACTTAGGATCCAAGTGCGTAGGATCCAACATTTTTCTCAATTTAGTAGGATGCTCCAAAGAAGACCTAGGGACTTCATAGAGGAGCGCTTCCTATTATCCAAGGGAATGGATTTACTGTGTTTGGAGGGGGTTTGAGCCCCTGAGGAAGCAGTGGATGGAAGAAGTCCTCTCAAAATAAGCTTGTTGCAATTATCTACTAAAGCACTAGGATTAAAAGTACAGCAAATTTTACAGGCAGTCTCAAAATGTCCAGGCCCTTGACAATACAAGCACTCCTTGTGGGCATCTGAATTAGAAATCTTATGCCCACAAGAGGTCCACGTTTTTGAACCCCATGGGCTTCTCCAACATAGTGGCAGAAAAAAACACCCCCAGTAAGAAACACAAACACAACTAGTGACCAACAAGAATAGAATAAAAATCAGAAAGTAAGATTTTTTTTTTTTTAAATACTGGAAAACAAATAGGTCAGTTATCATCAATGGTAAATAAAAAAAAAGAAGAAGTTATGTACTTACCATAACGTTCCACGTTTGTTGTCCATAATCTCGCCTTCATTCTTGGTGGTTGGGTTTAGAACAGAGCATCTGTTCCGACTCAGCTGCATACTATAGCTCGAGAGCTTTCACTGGCTTGATGCTACATTCTATCCCAAGATGCTTAGTGACTGTTACCCAGATCTCATTTGAGAGAACTAGACTATGCCACCCAATACAACTACAACAGATACTCTGCCCATAATTCCTAAGGCATGAAGGGAATCAGGCAATTTACAGGCAACTTCAGAAAATTCCTTTTGTTCATCCAGGAAGGGGGAAGGAGGGGTGGGATGCAAGAATGAAGGAGAGATTATGGACAACAAACATGGAATGTTATGGTAAGTACATAACTTCTTTATGTTATGTTTTCCTAACTCACCTTCATTCTTGATGGTTGGGGATAGCATCCCCAGCACCTTCTTTCTCAGGTGGCTCAAAGGAATAAACTCTTCAGAACAGTGTAACCAAAGGATGCCCTGTTCCGGGAGGCCACATCTACTTTGTAATGAGTGATAAAGGTATGAGGGTTAACCCATGTAGCTGCAGCACAAATTGAATCCAAAGGGAGCCTAGCTTGAAAGGCAGTGGAAGTCGACATAGCTCTAGTTGAATGCCCTCTAATTTTTCCCACCAGCTCTTTATTCTGAGAGTTATAGACATTTAGATCCAGGGTGACCATGAAGGCCTTGGGTGGAATGAGGGGTAGCAAAGTTTGTAGGGAGAGCATCCTGAAGGATGGAACCTTTAGGAACAGGTTTAGACAGGATAAGTCCAGGATTGGCCTCCAAGGGCCATCCCTTTTGGGGACTAGGAAAAGCCGGGAATAGAAGCCCTTTCCTTCCTGTCCTGTGGGAACTGGTTCTATAGTTCCTAGAGTCAGGAGTTCTTTCAGTATGAGAGGGAATAAATGCAGCTGATTTCTTGGAGGGAAGGGAATTCTTTTTGGCCTTGGCTTTTCCTTCCAAGATAGAAAATATCCTTTTTGGATGATAGAAAGCACTCAAGTATCTGAGGTAACTGTTTTCCAGAAGGGGAGGCATTGGGTAAGGTGGGTGAACAGAGGGGGCTGATTCAGGCAGTCACACTGAAGTGGGACCTCCTCGGTCAGGAAAGGGCCACTTGACAGGTCCCTGGGAATTAGGAGGTCTGGAGTAAGGCAATCTCCTGGACCTTTTATGAGGTCTAGAGGAGGAAGGATGAGATGCAGGAGGAGGTCTTCCTACAAAAGAAGTCTTAGCAGGGTAGTTCCTGTAGTATCTGAGGAAGGGTGACATCTGCCACTACTTGATGTCTTGAAGTTCTTTACTTTTCTCTTGTAAATTTTTGAAAAGTTCTGCTGAATTCTTACCAAACAAGAGATTGTTGTCTACAGGAGCATCCATTATTTTGGATTTACACTCCTCTGGAAGAGGTTGGAGGCATAGCCAGGAATATCTATGCAAGACAGATGTGGATGCAGTAGACCTGGCTGATGCTTCTGCTGAATCATAGCTGCACTTAATCGAGTGTCTGGCTACTTCAGTAGCTAAGGACAGTTTAGATGCAATGTCATTTTTTGTGGGACAGTCAAGGGTAGAAGCTAGCAAGATGGAGGCCTGGGAAACAAGATCTAAGGCATATTTTACCATGTGTGCTTGGCTGGCAATTTATAGCCCCAAAAGGCTAAGGTGAAGGATATATATACTTTTTTACCCATTCTTTCCATGGTCTTGCTGTCCTTGTCTGTGGGCAAAAGGGAAACGGAGGGTAATTGCCTAGATTGTCCATCAGGAGACACAGCAATGTCTGCAGGGTCAGCCATGGGAGGTTTCACTAGAAACTTCTGTTCATCTGGCAATTTATAAAAACTATCCAGCCTTTTACAGGCAGGTGGTTGAGAATATGGGTTCTTGGAGGCTGCATTAAAGGCATTTAGAAAGGCTGGTAGAACTGGCGGAATAGCTGAGGGGGAAGGAAATTCTAACTGTAGAAGCTCAAAATATCTTTTCTGGGTATCTGACATCAAGGTAGTATCCCAACTGAAGTACTCTTTCATTTTTGTGATAGTTTCCCCAAAGGAAATATCCTCTGGAGGGGAATAACCCTCAACAGAGTCTTCATCCTGGGGAGTAATAGTCCACAGGAGAAGCAATTTGAGACCCATAAGAAACAGATTCCTCAGAAGAGTCGTATTGTTCAGGTTCTTCTTCTTCTCCCTGTTGAATAGTGATTAAAGGGAGGGAAGAAGCAGAGGCTGGCCTAGGGCTCAGCAATGGAATGTCTGTAGGAGCAGGGCCTGTAGACCTAAGGGCCATAAAGGCCTGCAGTAAGGAACTGGTGAATGTCTGCCAATCTGAAGTAGCTTGAGGCATAAGGCTCAAGTGTTTGTTTTTTTGTTTTTTCTTAGTTGGTGTTGGCTTAGGAGTTGGCCTAGTAACCAAGGCATGGGCTGGAGCCAAAGGGGTCTCGGTCGGCTGACCAAGTACTGGTTCCCGCTCTACATCAGTTGAGGCCGGCGTCTGGGTTGGCTCCTCTGATGTGCTCTCCGTAGCTGCATTAACGGCCGCTTCCAGAGGATCCACTGAAGCTGATGGACGAATCGTCTGTCCCTTGGGCCCAAATTGGTAGTCGGCGGGAAGTCCAATTGTGGTGCGGCAATGGGAATAGGCCTGGAAACCTTGGCCTTCTTCCTCAGTTGTTCAGTTTGGGTGGTCGACTCAGGACCCATTCCACGAGCAAGGCATTTCAATATCTGATTCTCAAGATACAAATTTAAAGCTGCTAGATGGCTGCGGAGGGTTTTTGGTACGAATGACTGACAAATGGAGCGGGCCTTATGGTCGTGCTCCTCACCTAAGCAAAACACGCACTTGTGTGAATCCTTACCCGATATTGGACACCCACAATTACATTTTCTCTTTTTCTCAGACATCGGCTAAATAGCTGAAGAAAACCTACAGCAACCAAGCTCAAGTAAAAAGAAAAACGAAAACAAAAACGACAACGGGGTACTTATCTTACTTGAAGTCTTCGGATTAAGGAGCAGAATGGTCAAAGCGTACATCATCTGCGGCTGAAAAGTTCTGAGGTCTGTGCGTGCAGAAGTCACATTTATAGTCCCTGGTTTATGGCCTTACGTGTGACATCCCACACAACTGCAGCAGCCAGGCTTAAGCTGTTGTACAGTAGCCAACGTCAGATCAGCTGAGGGCTGAAAATCCCACAGTATGAATACTGCAACATAGGAAGAGGATATCTTCCGTGACAGACACCTGAGGCCTCCTCCTGCACCTTCTCTTCCTAGGGACTTCTTCGGTGGGACGCTCCAGAGAAGTATCGGAAGATATAACTATACCTTGCTGGGTAGCCTGGAGACATTGGGTTGGCTGTCCTTGTGGAGTAGAGTGTTGAGGCTCAAGGCACAAAGACATATGGGATCCAGAAGGAAGATCCGAGGGGGGAGGAAAGTACAGTTGTGTAAAATCTTACCATAACCATAGATGTCTCTTTCTTCTATATGCTGCAGTATTCATTACATGAGGGAGTCCGCATTCAGTTGATTCATATGTCCGGCCGTTTTACCAAAGATAAATGCTACTGTGAAGGTACGTGCGTCGGCCTGCAACATTCAGCGTACGTTGGCCATAAACAGATATCAGGTATAAAGTGGACGTCAGCACACACCTACCTCAGAACTGAATGCCACCGGGCACCAGCGTGGAAGGAGTGAGTAATCAGAAGTCAGGCAAGCATTGGGGGGAAGGCAGCTGGGAAACTATACTGCATCATATAGAACAGATGGACATCTATGGTTATGGTACAATTTTACACAACTACACTATGTCCTTCTACTCATATGCTGCAGTATCCATTACATGAGGGAGAGTGCAAAAGCTCATGGTACAGAAAGATTGGGAGGGGAAACTGAAACATTTTCCACAAAGCCATGCAGAATGGCCCTGGCAAATCTTGTTCTGGACCTAGAAATGACATCCAATTTGTAATGATTGGTGAAGGTGTGGACAGATGATCACTTCTAGTAGCTGTAGCCAAACCTTTAAAGAAAGCCCCTGAAGAGGACACAGCCCTAGTGGAGTGTGCCCTCACTGGGAAGGGAAGGGAAGCTTTTTAACATTGGCTGTGTAGCAAAAGGTAATAGTTTTTGAGATCCAAGAAGAAATAGTTTTCTTGGAAACAGGGCCTCCCAGGGCTTTTGGGTGATCGGAAATAAACAGCCTATCTGATTTACAAATGGATTTGTTCTTGGCCAGTAGTATCTGAGCTGTCTATGCACATCCACAGAGTGAAGTATCCTTTTACTGGAGCACTGTGGTGACGGGAAGAAAGCAGGCAGACTTATGGCCTGGTTTAGGGAGAGCTCATTATCTATCTTGGGCATGAAGGATGGGTTAGCACACAGACAGACCTTGTCCTTATGGAAAACTGTGAAAGTGGGAGAAACCATGAGGCTTGCAGTCCAGAGACCCTTCTGGCTGAAGTAATGACCACCAAAAGAACAGTTTTCTAAGTGCAATGTTATAGAATGGAGTCCTTAGCTGGTTCAAAGGGTGGCAAGGTAAACATTTCCAACAAGAAATTAAGATCCCAAGGAGGAGCGATAGGCTTCTTTGGAAGTCTGATGTGCAAAACTTCTTTCAGAAAAAGCTTGACTTCCAATCTGGAAGTCAAAGGAGGAGTTAAAGGTACACATAATGAGATGGCAGAAAGATGTGCCTTGATGGAAGAATATGACAAGCCAGTGTTCATTAATTCGCAGAGGTAGGACAGAACCACTGGAGATTCTACAGAGAGTGGTTGACAGTCGTGTTTTTGACACCAAACAGAAAATCTTTTCCACTTGGATAGACAGGATTTTCTGGTAGTGGGTTTTCTGGCCTCCGCAGAACCTGTAGCATGTCCTCAGTATAAAGGTGTCTAAAGGGAATCAACGTCCTATCACCCACAGTATTAGGTTCAGGGTGGATATCTGGGGATGTATGAGAGTTCCCTTTTCCTGTGTAAGAAGGTCCATCTTGGGGGCAACTTGTGGTGATTGCCCTTGGCTAGATGTAGAAAAGGGAACCAGTGCTGCTTTGGCCAAAAGGGGTTCACCAACAAGATTTGAGGTTGTTCTCTCTGAATTTTCAGCAGAACTTTTTGTAGAGAGGAAAGGGGGGAATGCATAAACAAACATCCCCTTTCATGGGAAGAAGACAGCATCCACCTTCCACACCCCAGGAGTGCAAGTCCTGATACATTAAGTTGGGAGTAGTCTGTTCATGGGAGAGGCAAACAAGCCTACCTGAGGTGTACCCCATTGATGGACTAGGTCCGGGAAAACCTTGTTTAACACCCATTCATGGGATTGAGCCATGGACCTGATTAGTGAATCTGCCATCACATTCTGGGCTGAGGGGATGTAGATGGCTAGGAGGGACACGACTCTTCAGAGCAATCTGCCACACATACAAAGCCAATCTGCATAGGATGTAGGACTTTGTCCCTCCCTGCTTGTTGATGTACCACAGCACCATGGTGTTGTCTGTGTACCATCTCAGCACTCCTGGAAGGATCACAGCCTTGAAGATTTTTAGGGCAAAGATCAGGGCCCTCATTTCCTTGATGTTGATGTGCTTCCTCTGCTGGGAGTGGGACAATACGTCTCTCGCGCTCCATAGGCTGGTACTAGGCTATCAGCCCTAGGGCCTACACAAGCCTAGCCATAACAATTCCCACAATATTTAATTCCCTGGACCCCTGTCTGGCAGGGCAAATGATGTGATCCCTGGGGTGAATTTCCCATCTCCCATCCAATCATCAAGGTTCCTTTTGAAGAGGGGCAAAGAGGCGCTCTGCTTGACATGTATGGGCAGTCTATGCCAGAGTCTGGGGAGTCTCTGAGTAAGGAACCTATCCCTCCAACATGTTTTGTTCATTGTGATGACAAGGTTTAGATCCCTGGAGTGTGTGGCTCTGATGTACTGGAATTTCTTTAAGTGTAGCATGTCCAGCAGCTCTGGGTTTGACATTGCCTTGTATGTTAAGCAGAGATTGCCTCTGAGTAGATGATGTGCGACAGAGTATAGCTGGAGTTTTTTTTAGACGGTCAGCATAGGACATCTGCTTTAGGCCTATGATTCTTTTAGTGAGGTATTTCTGCAGCCTTTCCAGTTGTTGCAGATTCCTTTAGAGGTACATACCAAACGGGGTATTGTATTCTATAATGGGTCTAATGAGGGATGGGAACAGTGGGACAATAACCTCCTTTTTTCTGGATGAAAAGGCCTTAGTGATGAGGCGTGCAGCACAGAAGGATTTCCTGACTGTTGTGGCAATGTAGTTATCGAAGGCGAGACCACTGTCCACCTGTATTCCCAAGTCTCTCATCACACTTTTGGTGTTTAGTGTACTGCCACCTATGTGGTAATTCACGGGTACATGTTTTTTCCTAAAGGGGATAACTATACATTTCTTGGCACCGATCTTGAGCCCATGGCTCTGGCACCAATCATCTGTTTTTGTAAGGCCCTTCTGTAGAATATTCACATAATTTGGGGATTCAATAATGGCGCCCAGTTTGCAGTCATCTGCGAACTTTGTTAGCCAGAGTCCCTTAGTGTTGGCCTGTACTTCAGAGACGTACATGCCAAACAAGAGCCGCCCCAGGACTGAACCCTGAGGTACCCCACTTGTCACCTGTCTGGAGCTGGATTTAGAGTCGGCTACTTTTCCAGTGTAGGTTCTGTCAGTAAGCCAGTTGGCAACAGATCGAGTGAAGTAAGGATTAACGCCCAACTTAGTAAGTTTATCTATGGTACCAGAGTGTGGGGATGGTGTCGAAGGCCTTGGCGAGGTCCAGATAGGCTGTGTGAACCGCCTTACCCTCATCCACAGCTCTGGAGACTGATTTGAAGAAGTCAATCAGGTTCAGCAGACAAAATCGGCCCTTCACGAACCCAAACTGGGTGGGGTCCAGTGTTTGAAGGTTGCCAATGTCTTTGTTTACAAGTCCCATGATAATACGTTCCATGGCCTTGCAGATCAGGCTCGTCAGACAGATGGGGCAGTAGTTCCCAGGATCCAAGGTGGATCCCCCTTTGTGGAGTGGGATAACTGTAGCTGTGCACCACTCAGTGTGCACAAAGCCTGAGGTGAGGCTATGATTAAACATGACACTTAGGTGAGGTGCCAGTTCACGTAGTACACAGCATGCAATCTCATCTGGTCCCATGGATGTTGTATTCTTAGCTTTGTAGAGTGTAGTTTTTACCTGCGTGGCCATTATTACCGGAATTTGGCAATCTTTCGGCATTGAGATGGGC
The DNA here is from genome assembly GCF_019279795.1 of Protopterus annectens. Lineage (NCBI taxonomy): Eukaryota > Metazoa > Chordata > Ceratodontiformes > Protopteridae > Protopterus > Protopterus annectens. Next base: position 1,170,579,560 of record NC_056745.1, read on the forward strand.
CCTTTAGGGGGTGAGAGGGGGGTGAAGTTGGCACTGAATCGATCTGCCAGTATACTGGCAATATCCTTGGGATCAGTATATTTAATGCCATTCTGTTGTAGCTCAGAGCAGATCTGAGCATTACCATTTAGATTGTTGACATAGCTATAAAATGCCCTGTGGTTGTCTTTGGAATTTTTGGCAATTTTATTTTCGTAACTAGCTTTGGAGGATTTTATGAGGGATCTCAGCTTCTTACTGAGGCTGGTAAGGGAGTTTTTTGCAACATGGGATTTTCCTATTTTCTGCAACAGTTTCTTCCTTTTGTTGTAAAGTTTGTTTATGGCAGGGGACCACCAGATTGGCTTCCTTTTTTTGGAGGAGAGCGTCTTGGTTCTATTTGGGATGGCATGATTCATGCACAAGTGGATGTGCTTGTACAGTGCTTTAGTGTAGGATTCAGCAGTTGAACTTTCAGTTCCCATCTGCATGGGTGTCATGAAGTTTGTCACTTCTGACTTGAGTAGCATGAAGCTGGCTATGGAGAAGTTTTTTACGAAGGTTTCCTTACTGGGGGAGGGATGTGGATGTCAAGGGTGAATAGCTTATGGTCCCTCCTTCATAGACAAGGTCTTTTGAGGAGAGAGAAATGTACCCCATGGAGCACAATGTTTTACCTTCTTGTTCACTCCTTGTCAGTGTCTCTTTCACTCTGGGACCAAAAGCTGTGGCATTATCAAAAGGAGCAATTAAGAGTGATGCGCTTTGAAGCAGTCCACAAACTTACAAAAGCATATCCAGACAAGACAGTGATCAGCAATATCAGTGCCTGCTGCTTGGACCACAGCATCTGCTGCATTGGAGAAGAGGTGCAAGGAGATGTTGGATATTGACTGTGTAGTGGACAGCCAAGTCCCAGTACCTTATGACAGTCCAATGAAAGCTGAGCAGCCACCAACTTAGGGGCTTCAGAAACAAAATCTCTCTGAATTATTTTGCACACTTAATGAGGAGTCAAAGCCTGAACAGCAAATGTGGCTGAAGCATAGGTGCATTTGCCAAAGCAGTCCACTGCCCTTAACTCCTTGTTTGCAGGATGAACCAAAACAGCCTTCCTCTAAAATCTCCTTTCCTGTGGCAGTGGCAACAACAATCATGTCCACAGTGGGCCACTTACTCCAAAATGACCTGTCCTTGAGAGGGAGAAAAACATTATCCAGTTTACATGGTACTGGTTCCACCACAATCCATTCTCTCCAAGCTCTCCTGGATACAAGGTCTACAAGGACATCTGGAGGAAGAACCATCCAGGAAGGGGATGGGCCCAAACTGAAGTTCTCAAGGAAGACAGCCTCCTCTAGAGAAGGGTCTTTGGAGGCCCAACCCCCCCCCCGTCTCAATAGCGTCAATAAATTGCTTAAGAAAATGTCCTCATAGGTGGGATTTGAGACACCCTTTTCCTTTATAGAGGTCTAAATGCTCTGTAAGACATTCTTCCGGGGAATCAAAGTGCTTCCTCTTGCATGGACTCTTCTTGGGAGGGATGTGGGGACAAACTCCTGAGCCAGGGCTTATTGAGGTTCGATGGCACAGACAGTCATTTGACCAACTCATGAAAAATTTGGGGTTAATAGGGAGTTCTGGGTGGTTCTGACAAAGGGACAGTGGAACCTTTCTCTGAACAAGATGGTAACCGCTTTTGATGTGAATGCGAATGCAGAAGCAGGATGGCAACCTGAGGATGCCCTCAGACCCATGGCCTGGTTGGATCAGATGTTTAGACTGGGATCGAGCTATCTAGGGCAAAGGCACCAAGGAGAAGTGATGGCTCTGAAAACCTTCGGGATGAATCCGATCCCTAGTCCTCCGTCCCATTGCTGTGGCTCAAGGAAGCACTCAGATCTGAAGAAACCGGAGTAGAGTACATCAGGAAATTAGAGCTGACAGAGGTCAGACTGTCGGTATCAACATGGATCCCCAGGTTGGGTGCTTGTAGAAACCAAAGGCACTGGAGCTGGGACATGGCTTGGTGGAGGAGCAGATACATTCAAAGCCAAAGGGACAGGATCACCAACTCTCTGGGAAGAAAGGGGGAATAAATCCAAAGTCCATTAAAAAAGTTCTCATGAGCTGGTCCAGATCCATATCTTTAACAATCTTGGTAAATCCAGCAAACCCGGAGAAAGCCAAGGAAGTAGGTTTATTAGACTTTGATAGCCGCAGAGGAACCTCCTGGATCTGAAAGGGAGAGGCTCGGATCTGATGGGAAGTTGGCTCTGGATAAAATTCAGGTTACGGCATTATTGTCAAGAAGGAGGAGTGGATCTGACCTGAACTGGAGCTGGAGCTGCTGAAAAAAGGGGGCTTGGAATATCATTCATAACTACCAGGGTTGGATCAAAGTTCGACACAGATGACGCAAAAGACAGGAGCTGAGGCAGCACCAGTTCCAATCCTTCTGAAGAAGTTGGAGTCATCAAATGCCTTAGGGTCTTCAGATCTGTTTGGCCCTCTAAGGGGTGAAATGGAATATCCTTTTCTATTTTAACTTCTGTTTCTCTCTCTCTACATTTTTCCTTCTCCCTCCTTCTTCTCTCTCTCCTTTTCCCTCTTTTCTTCTACTGACTTAAAAGGGGAATAAACTGTAGAAGAAGCAGAGGATGTAGAAGCAGTTGATAACCAATTTAGCACAGTACGCAGCCAAAGACAGTGATGCAAAGGCTGAACAGGCCTGGCATTCAACAGAGATGCTCTTGGCCAAGGCAGGAAACACACACATGTATCCTGGGGGCAGCGTAGGCTCACACCACACACATTTCTGAAATCCACGGGTCTTGGTATCCATGACAGGAATGCAGAAATATGCACCATAAACAAAAAGGTCAGCAAGTATAACAGCTCAACTCCTGTAACAACTAGTCTAAGAAAAGAAAGAATACAGATAATTTAAAAAAAGAATAAAGTCCAAGGAGGAAAAAAAAAGGCAGAATGGGAAAACTTGCCAGAAAGTCATAGCACAAAGTTCTTGCAAGAAGGTAAAGCTAAGATAAAGAGTGAACTCCTAGAAGGTCATAAGAAAAAAGGAAGCAAGAAAGAATCACATTTTTGGAAAAATAAGTGCTTATATCTATGGACCCTCTTCGAGTATGCCTGTCACTGGAAGTGGTAAACGAGATCAGAGGAGCTTCAGGCAGGGCATTATGGGAAAAGAGGTGGAGCTTCAAAGGGTAAAGATTCTCAGGCTGCTGACTGTTGGATCTGATTAAATCCAAATACCCTAACAATGGAAAGACAATAATGGATATTTATGCATTACCTCTCTAGTAATGTTCTCTAAAACTACAAAGCCCTCATTCTCACAGTGATTCTTCTTAATGTCTTTAACTAGAATGGTAAATCAGATAATGCCCAGAACTAGTGAAATCAAGAATCAATGGTTGCGTAAACATTACTGCTTTTCCATTCCTAAGACTTTTCCTGCCCATTTAACACCTAACTCAGCAGCAAAAGTTTCACAACTGGGACTACTACTGCTTCAATATAGCACTTAACGTGCCCTATTTTTGCTGGCATTTTCAGCCTCTTGGTGGAAATGCATTACTTTTTCATCTCCAAACTTTGCAGTCCTACTTCTAGGTTAACCAGTTTTCCATACCTTTTCCACTTTGCTGACTCGGTCTAATGAGAAAGTTGTCTAAATTCTTCTCCACGTTTAGCCAGTGCATGTGCAGTATCAATCACATAGGTTTGCAAGCGTGTACTGGGCTAATGACCACTTGGGGCCTTTTTAAGTCTAGTCATGCATCTCAAATCTCTGACAAATTCTGGTATCCCTGATAAGGGTAAGCAGGGCTGTCGATGTCCATTACAGACAAAGGTGCTCAACCACGGATGAAATTTCCTGTTCCCCATCCAAATGTCCAAGTTACACTTGAGTTGGGTTAGGGAGAACTCTGCTTCACAAGGATGGGGAGCCTGTTCCATAGAAAGGGCAGTCTCTGGAAATATACTGCTCTCTCCAAAAGGTTCTATTTATATCATAGGCAAGGTTTAAAGTCTTTAGAAGAAGTAATTCTGGTGCTGTTTATTTTGCAGATATACAGGAGGTCCATCAGGCTGATTTCTGACAACTGCTTGAATGCAAGGCATAAATCTCCTTTCAACAGTTTGTAGGGGATAGAATACATGGCTAGGGCTTTGGGGCAGTCTGCACAGGACAAATTACTTACCCCCTTGTACTCTTTTAATGAGGAACGTCTGCAGAAATCCCAGTTGCTGGATGTGCCTGGTTATGTACACACCAATGGGGGCACTCAAAACTCTGAGCCCATGTTATAATCAAATACTTCATTGGAGATGTCAAACACAATAATAGCCTTTGAGCAACACTTTCAATATGTGCATGAAAACACCAAGTGGTATGGGCTCTCAAGTTCCCTTCCAATTTTTTTCCTCACAGAAAAAAAAATGCAACAAGCCAACCAGAGAGAGATCTGTCTGCCTAGAAACTGCTTTCCGTAGTTTCTGAAAGTAAAAGATACAGTAAAGATTTGAGGCTTTGCTGTTTGTGTTTGTTTTTTTTTTCTAGACAGAATCTCAGTTACCTCTGTTTATCTAATGAATGAAAAATAACTTCTCCCTTATTCTGGTAGTTAAGGAAGATCGATAGCTGGACCATGTCACTGAAAAAAGAACTCAGTCACAACTTTCGATATAAAAGTGGGTCTGGATACAAGACTAAACCGGATATTATGTAAAACTGGGAGGGGGGAGCTAACTGCAAATAAGTACCAGCAGATCTGAAATCCTACTAGTTGAGGTAATGGCTGGAAGTACAGCTGTTGTCATGGTAAACATGTGAGGTAGCATGAGGCAGCACTTTCAGAAGGGGATTGTGTCACGTTCTCCATGACATAGCTCGAATCCAATGAGGCAGCAACAGCTTTCTTTTTATTTTCCCCTGACTCTCAATCCTGCTGTTTGTCAATCAGTGCCACCCTATCACCCTTTTGTGGTGATAAGCATACACCAGGAGTAGCCATCATTCAAGCTATTTGGAGCAGTTTGAGATTTGTTCCTTAAGTCCCAGTCCCTGCATGGACCAGGCAAAGTATTGGGAAGGAGTACAATAGCAGAGAATGTCCCCTCACTTCCATAAGGGATGTTCTATTCAAGCAGTTCTAACCCTACCCCCAAAGTATGAGGGCAGTTTCTTTTGTAGCCACCAAGGAAAAAACACCCAACTACTGTACCACTGACTGCATGCAATCCTCCTCACTGCCTGGGAGAGATGAGTGGGCCATACACCTTCACTCCAAACCTTCCCTGCCTGGCTCCTCCACTGCTGGGAATACTAACCGAACTCCAGTCATTTAAGTTGCTGTCAGGGCTCCATCCCACTGCACCAAGGAGTCTGCCTAGTAATAGCTTTTCTTGGTAGTCTCAGGTGAAAGACTCCCATCAGGAAATGTTTTAGGCTGCAGGGATAACGGAGGGGGGGGGGGTGTTTTACAAGCTAAAATGGTTTGAAGAAATGTACTTTTAAAGAGGCATATGCCAGGTCTGAATTAAACGGGTCTATACTGAATCAGCGGACTCTTAAAAAAGCAAACGCTGATTCATCGACCCTACTTGAGAGAGCGCTGAGAATCCCGAACAGCCGGAACAGCGATTTTTTTCTCAGGGAAAAAATCGCTGGGCCGGTTTCGGGAGTTTGCCGTTTCCTCCACTGTGGTGCGATATCGGAGTTGGTATATTTAAGTAGGGGTGTGTGGGGGTTGAAGCCCCCCACATTAAATACTGCTTTAAGTTTTTTTTTTTTTTTTTTGTGTGTAACAGTGATTTTTTCCCCCAGGAAAAAAATATCGCTGTTCCGAGTGTTCAGGATTTTCAGTGTTCACTCAAATAGGGTCGATGAATCAGCATTCGCTGATTTTATATAGACCCAATTAAACAGCTCACTTGTGTGCTTTCTGAGTCACTGAGATGAATGCTGTCCTACAGTCGTCATTTCTGTGGCACCAGAGACCAAATGCTTTCCCCACTTGACTAAGCAGAACTTCCTTTATGGCAGGCTTTCTAACTTCCTTAGGTATAGTCACGCACATCTCTACAGAACTGGAGCCTGACGACCAAGACAATTTAAATTTTGCATGCAGACACCTGCAGTGTCTTTAGGTTACGGTATAGCAGGGCCCCCTTCGTCCTGAGTTAGGAGGTTCATTTGCAAAAGCAGAATGTAAGGCTTTACCCTGGACATCTGAATAAGGAAGGAGAACCAATGATGTCAGAGGCGAAACAGTGCTATTAAGAGCATCCTTGGTCCCTCCCTCCTTTACTTTCCAGATCGATACTGAAAAGACAAACAGGGAGCTCAGAGGGAATGCATACATAAAGAAATGTGTCCATCTAAAGGAGGAGAAATTCATTGTTCAAGTTTTTTGTGTGGTGCTCCGAAGAAGTTTTCTCAACTGCTTATTATTGAGAGGGGCAAACAGGTCTACTTCTGAGACACTCCAGCTGTGAATAACCAGAAGCAAAAAACAAAACTGTGTGTAACATTCATTCATGGGGATCAGTAGCCGATCTGCTTAGCTGGTAACCACTGAGTTCAACTGGCGTGGGATACAGACTGCCAATTAGGGTCATCAGGGACTGATGTACTGTATATACACCTGACAGTCATGGACAGCCTGGAAAGGGGGTAAAATTGCCTCCCTTTTTACACACCACATCACATTAGTGTTGCCTGTTGTAATCTGCAAACCCTTGCTCCCAGACATACTTGAATGTTCTGAGTGCCACAGTCAGGAACATCACCTACTTTACTTTACATTTATGTGCTGCTTCTGTTGATCTGCATCCCAAAACCTGTTGTACTCAAAGGCCTTTTAAGAGTTCCCTTCAAGCTAGGTTGATACATCTGCTGTGTTGGTGCCAGTCTGTGAGGTTCCTATTTGAAGGACACCCCTTTAAGTCTGACCAGGATGGGCCACCAGTCTAGCTGCATTGAAATAAAATGCAGCACAGGGATGATCTCCTGCAAGGACTGTGAATGTTGGTTCTAGGTACGTGTTACATACCATTGGTGATTCATGTGTAGTCTTGGTCATGCACATCATCAGCACAGTTAGAAGGGATGAGAGTTGATTTAGGGCTGATGAAGGGGGAAAAAACTCAGGTTTGGAAAGCAGTTAAGGGTGAACTGTGGAGTTCTTTCTACATCCTCATGGGAAGGTGTCTTAATGAGCCAACTGTCCATGAAGGGGTAAATGTGAATGCCCTTGACTAAGCAATAGGAAATTGGGCCAGGTACTTTTTTTTTTTTTTTTGAAGCAACCGATTTATTAACCCATACAGACAAAAATGTAACAAAACTAGGATGAACATTTAAAACCAACAACCAATGAAAAAATCATGTAAAATGCTATGCATATAAAAACAGCTGAACCATGAATAAATAATCAACAAATGTACATGTTATAAAGCAGCCTACATATAATTAAGCATCACAGATTACCCTAATAATGCAAAAAGGAGCTTCAAAGCTGGTGGTCTTGGTCTCTGACATTAACAGATCTGATTGAAAAACAACAGACTTCAACAAACGGATGGAACCAAGCACACGTATCTTAACGCTTGACTTTATTGCACACAAGATACAGCGTTTTCCTTATTTATATCAAGGCTTCTTCATAAAATAAAAATAAAAGCGCTTTTTAGCTTTTAAAACACACAAGATGCATTAATATTAATTTACATTAAATGTAATCCATATAAATGTGTATGGATCATGAAAAAAATATATAATAATGATAAAAAAATAAAGTTGCTTCCAATACACATTTAAATTTTTTTTTTTAGAAAGTTTTTTTTAAAATAAGATTTAAATAAAAATGACTAGTGTATTTGAAACAACTTTACAACAAAACAAGAAACAAACAACTAACACCACTAAAAACAAGTAGACAAACACTAACAAAAAACACAAATAAGTTGTATACTGTATATACTTATGTATTAAATGTGTGTATATACACCTGTTAAAAAATAAAAAAAAAAAAAAATTTTAATCACAAATCCTCATATAAAGGAAAAAAAGGAAATGATTATATGCACCCCCTTTAAGTCTGGCAACATATTTATGTAGCTCAGGCACGACATAAGAAGGTACATGGTTCAAAAACGTGAATAAAACCTCAGATGTGGTTAAAGAAAACGGTCTTGGTCAGTGTAATATACTTCTCAAGGCTGCATGAAAAGGTAATTATTCCCAGAGCCCAGAAACTGTGTATTGAGGGAATAGTGGATACCTACAGTCCTAAATGCAGCTGAAATAGTTCTAGTGTAAATATGCTGGTCTGCTGGAAACTGCTGTAGTAAATGTCAAGAATCAGCTCATTTTTGCGGCTTCGCTGGCAGTTCTGCTTATCTATGTTTAGGTGAGCACTGCAAAGAGAGAGTAACCTTTTAATAAATGTAAAAGCGAGTGCCAGTGTTGAACTGAAGGCTCACCAAGTAATGCATCTCTAACCACTACTTTTGCTAAAGTGAGAACCCAGTAACATTAAAGCAGATTTTCATATTAGAATACCGTGAATGTTTCTTTTTGGCCGCACTTCTTTCTTAGTACAAGAATCAGCGTAAAGCCAAAAATACAGGTGGGACAAATGTCCAGAACTGGGAGAAATTAAAAAAATGTTCCTATAAACTTAGAAAGTTGATTAAATAATATGATTTGCATTGGCAGGCATTTTATGAAGGATATGAAGTCAAACTCAACTGTCTGTCAATGTACACTGAATGCCAGAAAACCACAAATTTTATGAGGGGCAGACCAAAATATGAAGAAAATAATTTGGACATTCTGTAAAACTATAGGAACTTGACAGATGTATAAAGTACACAATCATCCAGGAAGCATGCAGAGCATTTGAGTGTTGAGCCAGTGAAAGCAATGCCTCAATGACTATATTTCTGGGCTATACACAGATTTACAGCCTCAATTGCTAATACAAGAGGAGTGGAAAGTAAGGAATGGTAAGGGCAAGTTGTGCTAGTAATTACTCGTGCAAAAGGGGGGTGATGCAAGATTTTACAATACTTTACAAAATTATCTTTAAGTGCATACCTCCCCAGAACTTCTCATAAATTCCAATGTAGTGAGCACAGCACTTTGTTAAAAATCAATAAAAAGGATTGCTATGAGTAGCTTTGCTTAATTACAGTAGGCTTTGCACATTACAGAATGCTCTCATGACGTCAGTGCCACCTGGGCTCCCTTTTATGAAGCCTTGTCAAGAAATCTGCATCATTTTTGGAGCAATCTATTCAAAGTGTCCAACAAAACTCTGATATTCTCAATTCTGTGGAGAGTAGTGAGACCAATCGATAAATTTTTAGGTAAGTGGGATCTTCCTTTTTGGAAAGTGGAGCTAGGCACTTTGTAAAAACAAGGAGACACTCTGACAGTGGGGATTCCCCCCACCTCAAATCTGAGACAGAACCTCTTGTCGCTATGTATGAGTATGTGAAAACAGGCATTCTTGAGATCCAGAAAACCATCATGGCTTGGGAAACCAAGTGTGCAAAGAGAGAGCTTGCAATGCCAATGAGTTTTGTTACCCTGAAAGAGGGATATAACGTTGGCAAATCCAGGATGGGCTCTCCTTTCTGAACACTAAGGAGACTACAGTGGAAGCATGTGTTCTGATCCTGTTTGGATGAAGGCTCTATGATCCACAGCTGTAAAAGCTTTTATAGTACAGAAGGGGGATCAAATACATTTCTTCACTTGGTATAAGTAGAATGCCTGACATTTTTGGTTTTGTTAGTAACTATAGTTTGTAATCCTGAAACAATAGCTGTGGTACATATTGCCTTTTATGATGGTTTCCTACTCTCTCGTCCACTGGGTTACATTTAAAGCTATCTTTGGGATAGGAAAGGTGGGTAGGGGACAAGGCTGGGTAAGAATTTCTAGGAAGGGAGAAGTTTCATGTAGTCATGGCTGCATCCAAGGGGGTTACAGTGCCCTGGCTCTTCCTGGTATCTTCGCTTGTATGGTCTTCTCTTATCCTTACCCTGCTTTTTCCTTGCCTGCAGCAGCAAGGCCCAAACACAGAAAGTTAACTCATCATAACTGGGGCATGGCAGAGTGAAAAAAATGTTTTACTGACTGCACAGTCTTCTCACTTTTCCCCATAACTGAATACCTCACCGGAGGCAATCTCAGAGCAGCTCCTTAGCCAGGGGAGCATTAAGTTGCACTGTGATGTCCTCTGGCAGACAATGTGGTCCTACTAGCCAGATACGCCCCCCTCTACACTGACTTTGAAACTGCACACACTGGATATGTTACACACACAGCATCACATCTAGCTACCTGAGTGGGTGTGATCTAGTAAAACTGCCCTTGGATTCCCATTTGACATTTCTCATATCTGTTGCATTATTCAGTAATCTGAAACTTGGTTATGTGACTCACAATTAATAAATCTGAAGGCCAAAGATGCAGCTGTATACATTTTTCCCAAAATAATCCAGCATTCTGCTTTCATGATCCCTGAAAAAAATATTGGGATCAGGCACCAGTTAAGTCCACTTCTCTGGATGCACTGATGCCCATCCTGGATCTGTCACACAAATTTTGTAAAGAAATGTGTGAGACTCCAGGACCCTGTACAACCTAAAAGTGTGCTAAACGTCTGGTTTCTTGGAAGCTGCTAAAGATGCATGATTTTGAGCTCCTAAAGCTGGAGAGATTGCTAGAGGTTCAGGAATTTCCAGTCAGTAAACCAAAATATCTTTCTTGGACATCTGATACCTCTATGGCTTCCCATCTGAAGTGGTCATTCACTTTAAAGTGAATCTCCAAATATTTCCTCTGATGGTAATGCAAAGGGTATGGTGTCATCAATATATTTTACATGCGTGTGTGGGGGAGGAGACAACATTTGGGAATAGTAATCCAATTTCTCCTCTTCCTAGCTCTCTGGGGAGTCATCTCCTTTTGAGAAGGGTTCCCTCTTTCTCTCTGCAGAAGGGATTCCAGACTCTGAGAATTTATCTGACCCTGTCTGCAGACTCTACAGAACTTGATGAAAATTCAAATTCATGGTGATCCATTCCTGGGAAACAGCCTGGGAGGCAATGGGGATGGGTAAGGACCTGCCATTGACAGAGGCCCAAGCAACTGCAGGGAGCTCTGTATGGGTAGCCTACGTTTTAGCTTCAGTCCTCTTACAGAGATCTGCTTCTATGAAGGCCAGGGATTGAAGACAGGATTCCCACACTTCCATTAACTCTAAGATTGTGCATATACCCTCTGTCCATTTTGAAACATCAGTGCAATTTTCTGGACATCTGTGTCCATTACAGGATAACTGGTCTAAACTCCATGTGAGCAGCTCTGAGTTTAGTGAAACATGTCTTGACCTACAAACATTACAGCCTCCAAAAAGCTTATGCTACAGACAATGTATCTATAAGATGCCAGGGACTACAAGAGCACTTCACAGGGGCAGACATCTCTTCCAATCTAAACAGCTTTGCTCTCTTCCTATCTAAATAGCTTTGCATGGACCTCTCCCTTCTCCCAAGGGTTTTTAGTATAAATACTTCAAGGTCCCTACAACTCAGTATCATGCCCTGGGGCCTAAACTGAAAAAAAAAATAGCATTTTGTAATGAATATTGTAATCGCTGTCCACCCCTAAGAAAGGTACAAGATCATGCACAGCGATTACAATATTCATTGTTTTTTGTAATGAATATTGTAATAGCTGTGTATGATCTTGTACCTTTCTTAGGGGTGGACATGTCTTAAATATCACTGGGTGTATCTCTACTAAATTGCATTTTCATTGACAAATTACAATAAATATGAAAGTTTTTCCTACTGGGGTACACTTACCAGGGTGAGTTCTGTAGCAGGCCATCAATATCAGAAAGCAGAAGGAAGAAGGAATAAAGACACGCACACTGCACAATATGGCAAGAAAGCCATAAAATTGTGTTGGCAAATGTTACCTTTATACAGAGAATATCCTAACATCCTTAATTAGTAGGCATCCACCCAGCCTACAGAGGGAAGAATGCTGACCTTTGGAAGTCAGATCTTCTAAGTCCCAGCAGTAAGGACTACTGCAATAACAATCTATACAAAGACAATATTATATAATGCTGTTCTGACCCATCATTAATGTACAGTAATTTCTGCTGTAATACTTAATCAGCACAGCTTCTCGAAGCAGGCATTCTTAACTTCTAAACTAAAAGAGGTTGATGTTCACCACTTCCCCAATGGATAGGAAGTGTCCTTAAAGTACAGTTGCATACTGAATGCATCATAACTGGGCATGTTCAAGCTTGGTCACTGTTGCTTGAATTTCCTTAACATCTTTCAGAGCTTAACACCTTCTCCCTCCCATGAACAGGATATAAGCCTCCACCCTACGTATCTCAATGTACCTAGTATAAAGGCTGGTACATGTCTGGCATCTTTGATTCCTTCTTGTAATCCCCGAGAGAAATCAGTCCTCCCTCACCAAGCCTAGGTTATACCCAAGCACTATGCCAATGGCCCTGGGGAGAAACGTACTCTCCTAAATAACCTAAAAAAGAGAGGAAACAGCAACAAGACAACACTGGAGAAATTTAGCTAACAGATGATGGGGGATTGTTCACCCAACCAGGCCCAGAAACACCCCAGACTGGATGAACTGAGAAGAAAACTGGACAGTGATAATATGAGATAATCTTTAATTACAGTAAGACGGCAAAACAAATGTACTATTTTCATCATGTGGTTTACTGTTGCAGTCACTACTTTACAGAAGATTACCAAGACTGTAAACAGCATCTCTGAAATACAACTAAACTAAAAAATATCAAAATGGACTTCTGAGCTTAAATTTGACTTTTGTTACTCCACAATTTGCCTCCTACCGTCTAATAATTTTATCTACACATATCCCTTTTATATATGGTGTTGTACCTTAAACATTGCTTTTTTCCAATAACAATATTTGTTTTATACAAACCAAGTACATTCAGACTTTTGAAATGAACATTAATAAGTACTCTTGAAGAATTCAAAGAAAAAAAATCAACAAAATAGTTATAAAGCTCTAAGTCTGCTAACTATATACAATATTTTCAAAAGTGCTGCTTGAAATCCCTTAAAAGCTGAGTATACATATAGAAGAATTTAGAACAGTGTGAACATCAAAATGTGCTTGCAGTAAGAAGAGTGCTGAAAGGGGAAATAAAAGTAAACAGTGATTAATTCCTTGGGCCCAATTAAAATTATTCCACAGATAGCTTGATACCTGACTTTATCCTTTGTCTAATCTTTTAAAATGTGGTCGAAGAGGGTTTTCCAAAATTTCTGTAAGTAGGCTTGTTTGTCAAGGCTGCTTCTTATAGTTTTTTGAGTGGTTACATACTTGACCTGTCATGGTTCTGAAAACATCCCAAGAACGCTTGGTGGGTCAAGCCAATTTTTAGCTATATAAAGTTTAATTAATAAACAGAGAGTAAATAGAATGTGCTGTTTTAACTTTGTGAGTTTGAGATCAGTGATACGGAGTACCACCATTTCCCAAGATAGGGTTGATTTGGGGTATCCCATTTTTTCTAAGCATACTTTGAGAGAGCACCAAAGTTTATGTGAGTATCTGCAGAACCACAGAACATGTTGGATATCAGCCTGAGGAAAGCTGCAGTTAGGACATGCAAGTCAAACTTTAGTATTAAACTTACTTAAAATAGAGGGAGTATAGTATGTACTGTTGTTAATCATAAATTGCGTGTATAAAAGTTTTTTGAATGGGGACATTTTGAGGGTAGATATAATTGCTCTTAGTTTTTGATTTTCTGTGAGAGCAGTTCCTTGCTGGTCCCAAAAGCTCGAGTAAAGATGCATCTTTTGGTATTTAATGAGAGAAATCAATTTATAAGATGAAGCTAGCATATTTTTCTTGATGAAAAGAACTTTAAACAGCTCTACCACACTATTTAACTCATTTTCGTTGATAGTTATATTCCTTAATAGAATTGTGATCATTTCTCTTAACTGTCGTAATATAATAGTGTATTTTTTGCTTGCATCTAATATTCCACGTAATTCTAAAATTGACTTGTCCTTATGCTTATGAATGTCCCAAACTGAACAGTCTTTTATTTGGGGATAGTCAGTAAGGTTTACCATTTTATTATTAATTTTTATGTTTGGATTTAAGTGGATAGGTTGAAGGAGATATAAAAACCTTGTCTAGTTTTAACGATTTAAACATCTCATGCAATATTTTTACTTTGGATTTTAAAATGTTATTTTTGTTAATATTCCTAAGGTTTGTTGGCTCTATAAAGGGAAGAGCTTTAAGGTTAAATTTGTTACTGGATACATGCTGGTACCACAACTTTACCTATAGAGGAGTCCACACTTCCTTGTCCGGGTAATAATTTGCAATTAGAATAATTCTATTAGCACATATAATCTTGTAATAGAGCTGAAAATCTGGTAAACTTATACCCCCTCTGTCTTTCGGGTATAAAAGTTTTTGATAACAGACTCTAACAGCTTTGGGGGACCAGATAAATTTGACAAGTTCCTTACTGATCTTAATAAAGAAGTTATTTGGAATGATAGCAAAGGATGCATTGAAATTATATAACAACTTCAGAAGGATATTCATTTTGAGGATTGCTGCTTTTGACAACATGGACAGTTTTTATCTGCTGCCATCTATGCATGTCCTGTGAGATATCTGACCATGATTTAAGCACATTATAGTGTGTTATGGAAACATGACAATAGTCGTAGTAGATTCCTAGATATCTGAAGGAATAGACCATGTCAAAAGTGGAGTTTGGGAAGTAGCTTTCCTTATGACTTTGGGGGTAGATAGGGAAAATATGGGATTTCTTCTGGTTAATTTTATAGTCAAAGATAGCTGAAAAAGTATTTAGTGCTGAGATCAGTTTCTTTAAGTCTGTTTGGATGTTCACAATAGACACCAAGGTCGTCTGCGAAGGAGGAAAGAGTTATTTTAGCGTATAAGACTCTAGGGATTGAGTGAAATGTTTTTTTGTGAGATATAAAGGAAGAGGGGCTCTACATATAGATTGAAAAGAAGGGGAGATACTGGGCAGCCTTGCCTTGTCCCGTTGGAAATTTTTATTGGATTTGAAAATATTTTTGTTGATATATAGGTATGTATAAGAGATACTATATAATATTTTTATTATGTTAATGAAATCTTTGGGGATATTAAAACAAGATAATGCTGCAAACAAAAAACTCCAGTTAACCCTATCAAATGCTTTACACGCATCTAATGTCAGTGCATATCTCGGATTTCTATCATGTTTGGTGAGATTTAGCATGGATTCTAGAGTCAAGGTGTTATCCCAGGTGTGCCTATTACACATAAAACCAGATTGTTCAGGGGATATTAGGGAGGGCATCACCTTTTTGAGTCTTTCTGCTAGCAGTGATGATAGGACTTTAATGTCTACATTAAGGAGGGAGATTGGTCTATAATTATTCAGGTTAGATTTGTCCATGTTACTTTTGGGGATAAATACTGTTTTGGAATTATTTAGGTAGAGATCAGAAATGACATTTAAGGAAATGTAGTTGCAGACCTTAAGAAGGATAGGCACCAGTTTTTGCTTGAAAGTTTTATAAAAATCCAGAGTGTAACCATCTGGACCTGGTGCTTTTCCTAGCCTACGTTTACCTATGCCATCTGAGATTTCCTGATGACTCAGTGGAGCTGTGAGAAGTGACTTTTGATCTTTGTTTGGTTAAGGGAATAGGAGTTTATCTAGGAAATCTTCTACTTCACAAATCGGGCTTTATTGATCATTCCTAGCATAAATCTCAGTGTAAACCTGTTGAAATATCTCTATAATATGAAGGTCTGTTTTGAATATTTTATCTTGGTAGTGAAGCAGAGTTTTCCTAGATGCCTCCTGCTTATTTTCTATTATTCTTGCTAGAGCTCTAGATGGGGTTTACGCCCACTAAGAATATTTAGCTATAAATCTTATTTCCTGTAGAGAATAGTTGAAGTGGTGTAATTCAAATAATTATTTTTGTTTTTCAGTAATTAAATGCTCCAGGTCAGGGTTTTGATTTTCTTGGTATTTCTTATCTAGATCCATAATTTCAGACATTAAACCGTTTTCCTTTTCTTTCTTCACCCTTCTTAAAGTAGGAAGCTTTCTGGATAAATATTCCTCTGAGATTCGCTTTACATGCAGCCCATTGGGTATCATAGAATATCTGTGCGGTCAAGATTTTCTTCAAATTCTGTTAAGGTTTCTAGGATTTCTTGAATTACTTCAGTTTTATACAGCAGGTTATTATTTAGGGACCATTTGCAACCTTTATCTCTGTTTGCTGGGTTGTGTGCAAAATTTATTATTAAGCTCATCTTCAAATGGTCTGATAGAAATCTAGGCTCAGCTGAGTATTTTACTTCCCAGTTTAGTGGCGCTTCTGAATATAGAAAAAAAGTCCAGCCGTGACAAAGAATTGTGGCATTTAGAGTAGTATGTGCAAATACTGCTTTTTTGTATATAGTCTCCAAAAGAAATCGGGTCAATAAAACTATAATCTGAAATGAGTTTGGCTAAAGTAAGAGACGGTTGCATGTTATATGATTTCGATTTACTGGTATGGTCCAAACATGGGTCTATGACTGCATTCCAGTCCTCTCCAATTACATGATAGTAATTTGGGAGCATGGATAATATATTATAGGTTTGTCAAGCGGAGTGCTAACAGCTGTAAAATAACACCATCTACCCCCAGGATCTGCTTCATATTTTATGATTGAGTCCGGGAATTACTCTTTAATTATGGTTACCACTCCTTTACAGTTAGACCTATCCCCAGACACAATAATATCTTTTATTCAATTTCTATTAGTCTCACCTTTCCAATCTTCTTTAACCATGTGCGTTTCTTGCATGAGACAAATATTTGCCTCTGATT
Organism: Protopterus annectens; assembly: GCF_019279795.1. Classification (NCBI taxonomy): domain Eukaryota; kingdom Metazoa; phylum Chordata; order Ceratodontiformes; family Protopteridae; genus Protopterus; species Protopterus annectens. The sequence goes on from NC_056745.1 coordinate 1,170,596,546, forward strand.
TCAAAATGAGATGCATCAGTAACTTTTTCTTGTTTTTAACATGTAACCCTCTTACATTCCAGGAATCTAACTTCCACGTTTTATAAGTTCTGAAGGGCAAAGCCTTAATCTAAGTAATGTATTGGTGTAACAGAAATTTTCATCTAATGGCTCAAGGAGAAAATTTTAGATGAGTATGATTAGCTCTTTTATAAAATTTGCAGCACTTACCTCTTTCAAAACTATCCCTGTGCCTAAACACCTAGCCACTTTATTTGAAAGCGTATTTTTTTTTTTTGGGGGGGGGGTTACTCATTTAACTGAACCTTTCAACTATTTATCAAAAATAGATGCTTAACTTCTAACTAGTGGTGAATCTAATCGTTTTACTACACAACGATATATACAACCAATATACATTACTGTCCTAACCCTAAGAGCAGTCATCTTATACCCTACTTAGGAGATCCACATTACTCCTGAATGAGCATGAGGCCGACTATATTTAGAAAGTGATTGAGGTGTTATTCACATTTTGAGAATGAAGGAAGAAAAAAAAAAAAAAAAAAAGGTAAAATAAAGGTCTGAAGCAGCAACTATCAACTATGTATTGCCTCATACAGTCAATCAAAGGTTTCATAATGTAACCAAATGACAGTATTTGTTGTCATATGACCGGTTAACTTCTAAAATAACAAAGGTTACAGAAATTAACAGCAGTTTTAACCTATCACTATCAGATGGACCTGGGCAATGTGACCGAACTGTTTCTTTCACATACCAGAAGTTACAATAGAACATAGCAGTTTTAATCCATCACTACCAAATGAAACCAAATTAACTATATCTAACGCATCTCATGTAACAAAAATGAAGGTATAGGGTTTATCCTTGTGAGATTTAAATACAGCTGCCTTATCTAATATAAATTTTACACTTGGTTATCCCATAAATGGAGGTAAAGTGAATATAGTCACTTAGATCGGCTGGAGACTTGTCTTCATTTGGCTCTATCTAACATACGGAGGAAAATGTATAATTGGCGTGAACATCCAAACTACACTAAATAGATTGTGAACTGCTCAAATTTTTTATAAGAACAATAATCTATCTATACTCAAAGTCCTGGTCCTGATGAGCCTACCTTTCCATAGCGAGATAAACAAGGGATAACCAGCTTTCCTTATGACAAAAAAACATAAAATCAATGTGGTACCAGGGAGGAACCTCAAGCGAATAAGTATCAGTAGGTATTAGTATCAGATTTACAAAGAACAGCCACAAAAAAAAAAAACCTCAGTTTAATTAGCAAATTGTAACGGAGATTATATCACTTGCAATTTCAAAATTAGATCATAACCGAGCGTCTCAGAAATTAACAGTCTCAGAATTTAACAATTATATATTCTGGTAACTATCTACATTAATAAAACCACGATTTGTTGAGAAAAACACCTTTATGAATAACAGCAAAGCTTTTGGGTAAAACCCTTCTTCAATACTAATACAAAAATTCAAAAACCAAACAGGTTTAAATAGGAGTCAGAGATAATCACATGACAAGCAGCCCAAAAAAATCATGTGACAACATATAAAATATAAAAACGTAAATTACATAGTTAAAATCACCAAATTCACATTCAAAACACTAATAAACGCATATAACTAACACATATATAACTGATAGACAAATGAATGCACACAAAATAATTTACTAGAGATTAAGGAATATGAATGGATACTTAGATTAGCTGCTGACCATTCTCCAGGTTTAAATTCTACTGTTACACTGAAACCTGTTCTTGTTAAACTGCAACAAACTAAGTTATGTTGCTGATTAAGATAGTTTTGTGTGCATTCATTTGTCTATCAGTTATATATGTGTTAATTATATGCGTTTATTAGTGTTTTGAATATGAATTTGGTGATTTTAACTATGTAATTTACGTTTTTATATTTTATATGTTGTCACATGATTTTTTTTGGGCTGCTTGTCATGTGATTATCTCTGACTCCTATTTAAACCTATTTGGTTTTTGAATTTTTGTATTAGTATTAAAGAAGGGTTTTACCCTAAAGCTTTGCTGTTGTTCATAAAGTTGTTTTTCTCAACAAATCGTGGTTTTATTCATTATTCTCTTGCAGCATCTGGTGTTTTATAACTATCTACATTAGCAAGAAGTTCAAGATTTGCTCTACACCAAGATTAGGATTCAGTATTCCAAACGTGAACTTTGAGCACTTTAAACAGCTTCCTTATATTGTTTTTACACAAATGCTCATTCCTTCCTACAAATGTGTTCAGACACATATTTCTTTCCAAGTTTACGACTTGGAGGAGCTTTGATTGGGTGAATCCTAGTCAATCCATGCTAGGTTGCAGTCCAGTCTGTGACTCTGAAAAAAAAATAATCTAGCTTGGTCAAACCGTGAAAAACACTGACTCCTAAAACCACCCCCTTACTCAAAACCAGCCAGACAGTTTCTATAGCGCTTTGCTAGTAAGTATATGGGGAGGTGTATATAAAAAAAAGAAGATTTTAGCTGATATAATAGAGTACCTTAAAAAATATTGTAGAAATAGTTCCGTGTTCTATCTCGTACTTTTTCTTCCCCTTCATACCTGATTTGACCTCCTTGCTCTCGCACAGAATCATGAGGATAGACAATTCAGGAAGATGTTACTCTAAGATATTCCTACTACCCAACATAATAACAAAGCAATTAGTTCCTAGATAAATTCTCCCACATATATGTGGGTTATGGTTACAAACCATATTAAAAATTATTTTTACTTATAAAGACAAGAGAGCTACCTATAAATCACCTCTCTAGGTAGAAAAGGGTTTGGTCAACGCACTAAAAAATAAGTCCATTCTCTTTCCCCTTTTGCAGTCCAAACAATGGACTGAGACTTGGTTATTTAAGTCTTTGTTCTTTACATTACAAAATAACTTATCTATTGGTTCATCTCACTTACTACTGTGCATTTTCACAATTACAACCTATGATGCAAATGAACCCACACAAATCACAAATTAAAATTATGACTAGATCTGTGCGTCTCTTGAGTAACCTTCACCTCATAAAGGTTTCTCATCCTGTTATACATTTTGCAATTGCCAAGGGTAACTTTTGCAGGATTTGTCAAGCACAGTGTGACACAATTATGCCTTAATATTCATGTCCCTACAATAAGTAAAAATACACTCCTGAGAAGTATTTGTTGCAGTTCTGGGCCAGAAATCAAAATATGCAAATTTCCTTCAATTAAATTATCTGAAATGGGACAGAAAGCAGTACATGTTGTAACAAAAAACATAACCAATGTTCCCTTGTTCCCCATCTCCTACAAACTTCCTCAGTAACTTTTTGCTTCTTTTAGTTTATTTTTCTGACATACCCAACATTTCTTCTTTACGTTCCTTAAATATTGTTTAGAATAATCTCTTCTCCTTAGTTTACATTTTACTTCCACCTGTTTGGTTATATTCATATTAACCTGTGCCTGATAGGAATCTAATAATGCAGGAGATGTTGAAAAGATGCAACTAAATTCATGCAAAAAATACTGCTGTATGCTTTCTGTACAATTATATTCTGCATCTTGCCTTCCCCTCTGCCACCACATCTAAGTAATCCAGCATGTTAAAATCCTAACTAAATATATATATATATATATATATATATATATATATATATATATATATACACACATATATATATATATATATATACATTCAAGTCTTTTAAATTTACCTTTACAAACAAAAATCAAATAATCAAAATAGCATTTACATGACAATGCATTCTCTTATTCTCTTGATGGAATACAAGTACTTTAAATGAAAAAGTTAGATACTTCACATATACTATGGCGTAATTAAGAGAACATCACCCCTCTTACACACACACACACACACACACACACACACACACACACACACACAGCTGCAACTCATCTGTAAATATACCTTATTTAATAGAAGGTATTTATGAGACAAACAAAATTCCAATAAAGAAAAAAAAATCAATATGTTGTCCTTCACCCAAAAAGTTGGCCATTACTCTAAACCTTGTCTATGTAAAATTATAGCACATAATTTAATATCTGTCACTACTCAACAATATGTTTCTTGCCAAACAATCTCAGTATTCAGAAACTTCCCTGCGTCTTTGATATGTATAGGAAAACAATAAGAAGTTATGCACCTACCATAACGTTCCATGTTAGTTATCTTCATCTCGCATTCTTTCTTGCTGGATGGGTTCGGAGCCGATCCTCGGCTCCGACTTGGCCTTTTACTAAAGCTCAAGAGCTATTTACCGGCTCGAGGCCACCCCTTATCCCACAATGCTAGGCGTCAGATATCCAGATCTCGTTTGGTAGAGCTAACACCATGGAAAAAAACACCTGTTCCCACCACAAAGGTTTACCTACAGTGCTACAAACAGAGGAGGATGTAACCTTAAAAAAAAGAGTCAACCATAGGAAGAAGGCCTCAAAAGGGTTTCTTCTCGGTCCTAACCAGGCTAGGGGGATGGAGGGTGGGATGCAAGAAAGAAGGCGAGATGAAGACAACTAACATGGAACGTTATGGTAGGTACATAACTTCTTAATGTTAAGTTGTCTATCTCGCCTTCATTCTTGCTGGATGGGACAGCGTCCCTAGCACCTTAGCCCTGGGTGGCTCATTGAAACAGACTCTTGAGCACAGTGGAACCAAAATCAGCTCGACTCCTGGAGGCCATATCCAACTTGCAATGTGAAATGAAGGTATGAGGAGTGGCCCATGTGGCTGCAGCACAAATAGATTCTATCGGAAGTCTAGCCTGAAAAGCTACCGACGTAGCCAAAGCTCTGGTGGAATGAGCTTTTGGTTTTGTAGGGAGTTCTTTATGTCTCAGTTGGTAGATCAAGGTAATAATGGAGGCCAGCCACCTGGACAAGGTTACCTTAGAAACTGGCAGGCCCTGCTTGCCCTCAGCATAAGACAGGAAGAGTTGATCTGATTTTCTTGCCTGTTTGGTCCTATCCAAATAAAAACGTAATTGCCTGTCAACGTCCAAACAGTGTAACTTTTGTTCAGCTCTGTTTGAATAACTAGGAAAAAAAGACAGGAAGATCAATAGCCTGATTGCGATTTGTCTCTGAGGGTATTTTGGGTAAAAAGGAAGGATTAGTCCTGAGTGAAACTCTATCTTTGTGAAAAATAAGATAAGGATGACGAATACAAAGGGCTTGAAGTTCCAAAACTCTTCTGGCTGAGGTGATGGCTACTACGAAGAGAGTCTTCCAGGAGAGTAACTTTAAGGAACAAGAAGCCGCATGTTCAAAAGGAGGGAGAATCAATGAAGTTAATATCAAGTTCAAATCCCACAGAGGGGGGGGGGTCTTTAACCGGAGGTCTAAGTAAAAAAGTCCCCTTAAGAAAAGCCTTACAAAGTTTGTGGGACATGATACTGGACTCTGATATGCCAACATGAAAATTTGCAATAGCAGCCAAATGGACCCTAATGGTGGCAGACGAGGAACCTGCTCGAAAAAGTTCCGCCAAAAAATCCAAAATATTATGGACAGAGGCTGTAAAGGGGTCTATCTTTCTAGCCTCTGCCCAGAAAGAAAAACGTTTCCACTTACTAGCATAAGTCTTCCTAGTAGAAGATTTGTGCAAAGAAAGTATGATTTCACGCACTGGCTGAGAAATATGTGGAAGCCTGGCTAAGGTTGGAAGTGGAGCAACCAAGCTGTGAGGTTGAGAGAGTGAAGGGATTGGTGCAGCCCGCCCGACTGATGGATCAAGAGGTCTGGCACTGGGTCCAGATTCCAGGGCTGCTCCAGCAGGTGACTATGTAGGAATGGGAACCAAATTTGTCGAGGCCAGTAAGGAGCAATGAGGATCATCCTGGATCCCAAAGTGGTCGCTTTCTGAATCAGTTTTGGAATTAAGGGAAAAGGAGGGAATGCACAGAGAAGACCCAGAGGCCACTCGTGAACTAGAGCGTCTCTGGGGGAATGGCCTGGGAGAGGGAAGAGAGTGAAGAAGTCGCTGCACTTGCTGTTGGGTTGCAAAAAGGTTGCAGCAAGGTAGACCCCATCCGCAGAAAATTTTGTCCACTACTAACTGATTGAGAGACCACTCGTGAGGCATAAGGATTGCTCTGCTTAGCCTGTCCGCTATGACGTTGGACCTCCCGGGGATGTGTGTTGCTATCAGAAACCGTTGAGAGGTGATCACCCACTGCCAGAGTCTGAGTGCTTCTCGACATAAGGGATAGGACCTGGTTCCGCCCTGCTTGTTGATGTACCACACTACCGACATATTGTTTGTCTGAACTTCAATAGTCCCGGTAGGTAGAGAGTCCTGAAGAGCTGGCAACGATAAAAGTACCGCTCTCATCGCCAAGACGTTTATGTGCAGATGGTACTCTAGGGGTTGCCAAGTGCCCTGGACAGTCCTGCCCTGAAAATGCCCACCCCCCCATTCAATCAGGGAGGCATCCGTTGTCACCGTGGCAACCGGAGGAGGAAGGACAAACGGTCTGCCCTGAAAAACTTGAGGGGAGACCATCCACCAAGAAAGGTGGTCTTTGCATGATTGGGTGATTATTATGTTGTGAGACATTGGGAGCTGTTGAAAGGACCATTGGGTAAAAAGCATCCATTGAAGAATCCACAGGTGAAAACGAGCCAGGGGAAGTAATGTGATTGCTGCTGCCATGAGACCCAAGGTTTTCAGTACAAATCTGGCCTGAAATCTCTTGCACTGTAGTAACGTTTGGACATGTCGGCGAATGTCTAATACTCTTTCTAATGGAAGTTTTGCCGACAGTTCTTTTGTATTTAATATGGCATCTATAAAGGTTATAGATTGACAAGGCGACAATGCAGACTTTTCGAAGTTTATAGAGATACCTAGCTCGGAGCAAGTTTGGATGGTATAAATCCATGGCTCGGATCAGCTGATGCCTGGTGGAAGCAGTTAGGAGCCAGTCGTCTAGATATGGAAACACCTGGAATCCTCGCCGTCTCAGGTGAGCCGTAACCACTGCCATGCATTTGGTGAACACCCTAGGGGCTGTGGTGAGACCAAAGGGCAGTGCTCTGAATTGATAGTGACTGGCTCCCAGCCGGATGCGGAGAAATCTCCTGGAGCATCTGTTCATTCTTATATGGTAGTACACATCCTGAAGGACTATGGAGCACATCCAGTTGTCCGGACCCAAAAAGGGTAGAATGGACTGAAGCGTGACCATCCGGAACTTCGTTCTTTGAACAGAATTGTTTAACCTGCTGAGATCCAAAATGGGTCTCCGGTGCCCTGTTTTTTTTGGTACCAAAAAGAACTTGGAGTAAATCCTGGATCCTTGCTGGTCTGCTGTGAATGGCTGGATGGCTCTTTTTTCTAGCAGTTTTGAAACTTCTAGTACTGCTTGTTCCCTTAGACCGGGTGGAACATCTGGAAGGGATCTGATTGTTTGCACAGGAGTGTGGACAAAGGGGATTTTGTAAACCTCGGATATGATAGACTGTACCCATTTGTCTTGTGTGAGGATGCGCCAGGCTTCTGGGTACTGTGACAATCTTCCCCCGACTGCCTCCGAGGATGGACAGTCGGGCAGCCCCTCAGGGGTGCTGAAAGGGTTTGTCAGAGAAAGCTTCCCTGCTATCCTGATTTTGTGGAGCCCCCTCTGCCCCTCGGACGGCTTCTATTGTTGTTCCCTCCTCTGCCCCTGGAGGGAAACTCGCCATGTGTGTCAGGCACGACCCCCTGGGGTTTGCGAAACCACATTTTTCTACTCTTCTGACCTTTAGGGTATGGTCTAGAGGGAATAGAAAAACAGACTCCCACAGCAGAGAGAGTCTTGCCTTCCTGCTCACACCTGGTAAGGGTATCTTCCACCTGTGGTCCAAACAAAGCCGAACCATCGAAGGGAGTATTGGTGAAGGACGCCTTAAAGGGGTCAGCAAAGTTACATAACCGCATCCGGGCATGTCTTTTCAAGGCCACGCCTGTGCCTGCGGCCCTACTCGCCCCATCGGCTGCATAAGAAATGAGCCGCATGGAGGAATTGACTACAGAGTTAAGGGTCGCCAGCTGGGAGTTAATCTTTTCCTGAGACCCCTCAGCAGATGGATCCTTAAGGGTATTACCCAATTCCAGGAGATCCCTTTGAAGGCGGGTGAAATGGCACAGAAAGTTCAGCGACTGCATGGAAAAGGTCGCTGAAGAAAACATCCACTTCCCGTACCTGTCCATTGTCCTAGATTCTTTATTAGGTGGATGGGCAGGTACAGAAGGGTCAGCCAACTCCTTCTTGGTGGCTGCTGCAACCACCATGGCATCAACAGGGACACCCTTTGTAAGAAACTGTTTGTCAGACGTGGCTGTAACGAATTTTGTGGGCCTGCGGGGAGTTGGTTCCACTGTGTCCAGGGCCATCCACGCCTTCCGAGCCACCACTTCCATGAGCGGGTCGAAAGGCGGAGACACCCAGGAGGTAGAAGGGCAAGAACCAAATGCATCCAGGTACACCGACTCGTCCTCGGAAGGGTTAAGGGCAGTCCAGTTCCCCCTCTGCCTAAGGATCTTAAGGATGTCTGAGAAGGAGACATCCTCAGAGGGGAACCTTGGGGACCCTTCCGAATCCTCCAAGTCGGTGTCTCAGGTGACTTGACTCGGGGGAGTCAACATGTTTCCTCTTACATTTTCTCTTCCGAGGGGGTTCCTCTGAATGATCAGGGGAGGCCTCGGAAGAGGAAGATACCCCCAATTTGGCTACCTGGAGCACCTGTTCTCCACGCTTGGGGTCAGGAGGGTGGACAGAGACTGATGCAGGCACCATAGGGGGAGGAGCCAAAGGAGTCTATCGCGGAGCTAACATTGGAGTCAGCATGCTCCTCATGACCTCAAAGGCGACCCTATCAGGCAGAGAAGAGGGTCCCCGCTCCGAAGAGACGTGAACCCCTCCCGGCACCGAGAGACGGCTCCGAGGCCGATGTTGGGGCCGAGCTCAACTGCGCCGAGGCCCTGAGAGGGAGAATGGGGTCTGACAAGGGTCCGATGCCACTCGCCCCCTCGGAGCCGACGAGGGAGTCTTGGCGCCCGGATCTCTCCAAGGACGGAAACACTGAAGAGATCGGAGCCGAAAGGTGTGGTATCGGCTCCGATGTTCCGATGGTTCGAGCCCCAACAAGCTCCGGCTCCGAACATCGTGGTAGAGTCGGAGGAGGAACTGTTGAAGACACAGGGATAGCCACAGTCTGTTGAGAAGGGCTAGTCAACATTTTGGCCAGTGCCTGCGACTTAAGGAGCCTACTGACCACCCTCTCCAAGTCATGATCAGATAGCCTGGAGGACCGAGAGGAATGGGATCTATGGCTCCGCTCCGATTGGAGTAATGGAGACCTGGGAGCCGAACGAACGGACTCTAACGAGGGAGACCTCGAACGCTTTCGGGTCAGAGAAGGCTCTGATAGCAAGGTCGGAGCTGACTGAGGTCTCGAAGTGTCGGTTCCAGCCAGAACCGATGAGGAGGCAGAAGCTCCGCTCGGAGCCAACGGTTTGGCGGGCTTTAAGGATTTCCCCGACGAAGGCTTGGCTGGGGATCCTTCTAGCTTTAACAAGCCCCTTAAAATGAGCTTATTCCTATGCTCCTGCAGGACTCTCGGACTGAAGGCATGACAGACCGAACAGGAGTCCTGCAGGTGTAGGGGCCCCAAACAATAAACACAAGATGTGTGACCGTCTGTCAGAGACATCTTCTGACAGCACGAGTCACACTTCTTGAAACCTGAGACCTTGGTATCTTTAGACATATTACTGAAGAGATACCAAGGAAAGTTAACTAGTGCTTAAAATACACACACACACACACACACAAACAAACACGCGTGCACTAAAACTAACAGTAATAATACCACTAAAACCACAATAGTTATCACTAACAAAAAATATATTATACAAGATAACTATAATACTATAAAAAGGCAGTTAACTAGGCCTAACACTACCCTAAAAGGGTGGGAAGAAAACTCTATAACAACAGAAAAAGGAGTTTCTAAGTGGGATCTAAAGGGGTACACGATCTAATTAAACTAATAGGGAAGAATAACTAAATATTACACAATACTGACAGCAAAAAATACAATAAAGAATTATACAACCTGGAGCCGGTAAAGAAACACAACCTCGTAGCTGAAGCGGCAAACGAGATCTGGGTATCTGACGCCTAGCATTGTGAGATAAGGGAAGGCCTCGAGCCGGTAAATAGCTCTCGAGCTTTAGTAAAAGGCCGAGTCGGAGCCGTGGATCAGCTCCGAACCCATCCAGCAAGAAAGAAGGCGAGATAGACAACTTAACATTGAACCATTTTCAGCAAACCTTCTGACAGCTGGGAGGAACAATTCCCCAACATTCTGGATACAAAACCCTACTGTTGAAATATCAGTCACCACACGAGGGTAATACGATTTTTTGAACTTTAGGTATGGCATATATGACAGGATGTAGATTATTTTTTCTAAACATATAACTTCTCCGCATCCCTGCATTACAAAAAAGAGCTTTCACAGTTTTACAAGATATAAAAAATCTGACTTTTATAATACCTCAATGGGTATCCTTGTCCAAAATCAAAATATACCCAATTATCCCCATTCACAATCAGTCAGGAATGAATCAAAATCCTCAACTACCTCATCATGATAATTTCCGTCCAACTGACATCTCATTTGAATCAATATTAAACAGAGGTATTCAATAATTTAAAATCAAATCATGTTGAAACATTCTTCCCTACTTGTTTACTGTTAAAGAAGATGTTTAAATACAGTCCTTCCCCCCAATAATTATTTATACTTTGTTAAACAAGTTACTCCCACTAAGCCAAGGCCTCTTTTTCAGGGACACTTCAGCTGGTATTCATACTAAGTAGGGGAAATTTGGTCAGGAGCAACCCCCTATTCTTTCTGATATGTGCCACGGATATTTTACATTCACCTTAGCTACCACCCCATCAGGCAGACAGGGCCTCAATTTGATGCGTCATCTGAAGGATGGTATAAATATCTACTAACAACTCTACATAGTACAGAGTTTGCATAGGCTTAAAGCACATGTCTAACTGCACAGATTCCATGGCATCCATAAGATGCAAAGAAGAAAGAGCTATGATTATTAAACTTTCCTTTTGTTGCCACATTTGTGGTGCCCACCTCGGTTGGCACTTGGCTTAACTTGAGGTGGCTGGTTACTTAAAAGTTTCAATCTGTTCATAACAGATGGGTAGAATCCCAAAGCTAAAAAAGGGGTGGCAGGCACTAAGTGGAAAGTACAGTTTTGTACCTACCATAAATGTAGATGTTCGAGTGCTAATACAGCTGCAGTCATAACAGATGGGTTCTCCTGCCGTCAGGCGGGTCCTCAGTCGGCCGAATTCCAAAGTCTAGGTCCGGCGTCGGTTGTCGTCGCTTTCTTTCCTGACGTCAGTGCAACAGGGGTATACAAGACACAGTCGACGCCATTTTCTTCAGTCTTTCTTGCCCCAGATGTCAGGTGCCCCCAGAAGGAAGGCAAAATATATAAAAATATATATATAAATATAATATATAATCATGCATTGCAATATAATCAAAAACCAGTAGTTGCAAGCAAATACACCATAGAAGGATAACCCAATCAAGTTGGGAGATGAGGAGTTAGCTAGCCACTAGGTCTGTACCCAGAGGGGAAGGAGGGAGGGAAACCTGGACTGCAGCTGTATTAGCACTCGAACATCTACATTTATGGTAGGTACAAAACTGTACTATGTTCATTGTGCATACAGCTGCAGTCATAACAGATGGGTAGAATCCCAAAGCTACGCACAGGGTGGTAGGCACTAGGTGGAACTGGGAGGAGCCAGAATGCCCTGCAACACAGCAGTGGCAAAGCCTGCTCTAGTTTTGGAGTATAAAGGTAGGTGGTAGTGTTTAGTGAAGGTATGCACAGAACTCCAAGTGGCTGCCTCCAAAATATCTTTGGTAGGGACTCCTCTGAGGAAGGCTGCAGAGGTAGCTGTGGCCCTTGTGGAGTGGGATCTGATGCCTGCAGGTACAGATTTACCATGAAAGGAGTAACAAAACCGTATGCAGTGGCCTATCCATTTTGAAATTGTCTGTTTGGAAATTGGCTTCCCTTGAGCTCCTACAGCATAGGACACAAAGAGTTGTTCTGATTTCCTGAAAGGCTTTGTTCTGTCCAAATAGTAATGTAGCTGTCTATGGATGTCTAAGGAATGTAGCAGCCTTTCCCCTTTGTTTTGAGGATTGGGGTAAAAGGCAGATAAGTGTATGGCCTGATTTAAAGCTACCCTGGATACTACCTTAGGCATAAATGACGGGTTGGTTCGTAAGGAAACCCTGTCCTGATGGAAGATGAGAAAGGGCTGCACAGCCATGAGGGCTTGTAGTTCCGAAACCCTACGAGCTGAGGTAATGGCCAGAAGGAAAGCTGTTTTCCAAGACAAATATTGCAAATCTGTTGAGGCAGCTGGTTCAAAGGGAGGCAATGTTAATTTTTCTAGAATGTAATTAAGATCCCAGGCTGGTATTGGTTGCTTCCTTGGAGGTCTTATATTCTTAGCCCCTCTGAGGAACTGTCTTAAGAGTGAGTGGGAGAATAATGGTGGATCAGTGTTGTATTCTGCAGAAATGGCTGAGGCATGGATTTTGATGGAGGAAAATGAAAGTCCACTGTTCAACAGCTCAGCTAGATGGTGTAATATCTGAGGTAAATTCAGTTTTCTAGGATCCTGGCCTTTTTTCTCATTCCAAGCGCAAAACCGTTTCCATTTTGCGGAGTAAGCCTTTCTAGTAGATGGCCTTCTGGCCTCCAAAATGACATCCTGCACCTCCTTGGAGAGTAGGGTCTGTTGTGGTGTTAAGGAATTTTCCATGCAGCCAGATTGAGTGTTTTCAGCTGACTGTGAAGAGTTTTGTAGCTGTGCTGAGTCAGTAGAAGAGGCATTAGAGGTAGGGTCCAGGGAGGAGAATGTGTTAGGCTCCTCAGAATTGGGTACCAGTGTTGTCTTGGCCAGTCTGGAGCGATCAGTATCATCTTCGGTCTGTCTGCTCTTGCTTTCAAGAGCACCTTGGGCAGAAGAGGCAAAGGTGGGAAGGCGTAAACTGTCCGTGCTGCCCAACTGAAAGAAAGGGCGTCCACTCTCCAGGCCTTTGGATGGAATGTCCTTGAGCAGAATTTTGTCAATTGATGATTCCTGTGGGAGGCAAAGAGATCTATGTCTGGCCTTCCCCACGCTTGGATTATCTTTGTAAACACTTGAGGATGCAACTTCCATTCGTGCGGGTCTGTCATATTTCTGCTTAGATTGTCTGCCAGCGTGTTTTCCAAACCTGGCAGGTACTGTGCTTGAAGTTCGATTTGCCATTCCAGAGCCAAGTTCCAAAGTGACATGGCCAGCCTGCACAGGGGGTATGAATGTGTTCCTCCTTGTTTGTTTATGTACCACATTACTGTGGTGTTGTCTGTTCTTATCAACAATTGCCCTGGATGCAGGAGGTCCTTGAAAGCTGTAATTGCATTTATCACTGCCAGCATTTCCTTTTGATTGATGTGAAGGTGCTTTTCCTTTTGGGACCATTTGCCCTGAATGCACCTGTCTGTCATGTGTGCCCCCCAGGCGTAGTCTGAAGCGTCTGTTGTGATGACTTGATTGGCTTGAGGCTTGCAGAATGGTAGGCCTGTGTTTGTTTGGCATGCTTGGGCCCACCATAGAAATTCCTTTTGCAAACATGGGATTAGTGGTATTATTGTTTCCAAACTGTGGCTGTGTTGAGACCATAGGTTTTTTAGGTACCATTGAAGTTTCCTCATATGCAACTTTGCACATGGGATTAGAAGAATGCAAGATGCCATTTAGCCCAGAGCCTGCAGGATTTTCCTTGCAGTTAGCCTGGTAAAATTTGCTAGTATTTTGAAGTACTGAGTTAGTTGCCCCTGTTTTTCTGGCGTAAGATAGGCCATCTGGGTGTTTGCGTCCAAGTTGGCACCCAGGAAAATTATTTTCTGAGATGGTGTTAGCCTGGATTTCTCTTTGTTGACTGTGTATCCCAGAGAATTCAATAACCGTGTTACATAAGCCAGATGTTCCAGAAGTATGTGTTTGCTGTCCGCTTGGATCAGGCAATCGTCCAAATAAGGGTAAATTTGTATCCCTTGAAGTCTGCAGTAGGCAATTACTGATGCCAGGCATTTCGTGAATACTCTGGGCGCAGTAGATAAGCCAAAGGGCAATGCAGAGAATTGATAGTGGATTGAACCTGCAAGAAATCTGAGGTATCTTCTGCAGTTTTGTCTGATTGGGACATGCAGGTATGCCTCCTTGAGGTCCAATGTTACCAGCCAAGACTCCTTGCCCAGCATGGGAAGAAGCTGCTGTAAGGTGAGCATCTTGAATTTTGGTACGAGTAGAAATGTGTTTAGGATGGATAAGTCCAAAATGGGTCTCCAATCGGTTCCCTTCCTTGGTACCAGGAATAGTCTGGAATAAAAACCTTGACCTTGTTCGTGAGTAGGTACCTCTTGAATAGCTTTCATGTCCATGAGCTTTGAAATTTGTATTTGAGCCTCTGCCCTTTGATTGTGTGGCAGGTTCGGCATGCCTCTCATTTTTGGAAGAGTGTGAAAATGAAAGCTGTAGACTCTGTTTATAATGTCCAGGATCCATTTGTCTGTTGTGATAATATGCCAATTTTTTGAAAATAATGCCAGCTTTCCTCCCAAGGGTGCTGCCAGCTGAGACTTGCTTGGCATGCATAAGGGGAAAGTCACTGGGTTTGTTTCCTGTATTGTTGTGCACTGTCTTCGCCACCTCTTGGTGCTGGAGTTTGCCATTGTCTGCCTCTATATGATCCTTGAGATTGTCCTCTGCCCCTTGTGCGCCTGTATCTACCTCTTTGGGGCTTGTCCGTGGCTGGAAATGACCAGTTTTTTGAAGGCCAATTTCTGCTAAAACGTGGTGGTTGTACCTGTAGAAAAGCTTTGACAGTTTGCATAGATTTAGCTTTTTCTTCCATTTTCCGTAGTATCTCCTCAGCATTAGTACCAAATAATACATCCTTTTGTAAAGGAGCATCTAGTAGTTTAGCTTTAACATGATCAGGCAAGGTTTGTTCCCTAAGCCAGGCATGTCTACGAATGACTGATCCTGTAACAGCAGCTCTACTTGAGGCCTCTAGAGCATCATAGCCACATTGTAAGGTGTGTTTACCCACTTGTTCTGCACTATGCATCATATCCTGCAACTCCTTCAAATCTGGTTGTTCAGGTTGTGACAGCTTATTCCTTAATTGTGATAACAGAAACTGCTGATATTTAAGCATATGGAACTGACAATTTAAGGCCCTCATGGCTAGGGAGGCCGAGGTATATACCTTTTTTTCCCCCCACCTTTCTAAGGATCTAGACTCTCTTTCGGAAGGTAATGGATTCTTAGCAGTAGAGGCCTTCATTCCCTTGGGGCCTTGAGAAATGGTTTCAGGGTCAGCATTATGGCTTTTGTAAAGAAATTGGTGTGAGTTAGGAACTCTGTAGTACCTATCAGGCTTGACTGGGGCAGGAGGCAGGGAATCCGGATTAAGGCAAGCCTCCGAGTAAACATCATCAAGTATGTCCAAGACAGGAGGTATCGCCAGAGGTCTGTGCTGAGGTAGCAAAAGAAATTCCCTAAGTCTTTTCTTGGAATCTGAAAAATCTTGGCCTTCCCAATGGAAGTGTTCCCTCAAGGTATGCAAGGTTTCCTCGAAAGAAAAATCCTCTGGGGGAGATACAGAAGGAATGGACTGCTCTGCATCAGAATCTTCAAAAGGGGAGTACGAGTGTTCCTCTTCAACAGAATGTTCTGAAATAATGGAGCCCTGGTCAGAAGAGGGAGAATCTTCCTCCACTCTGGGTCTCTTGTCCGGAGGGGGTTGGGAACCCCTGATAAGAGTAATTAAATCCTCAGCCATTTTGAGCATCTGCTTTTTAGGCATGGGACCTGGAGATGGGCCCTGTGCAACAGTCCTCTTGGGATGCATGGCTGATTTGGACTTAGTAAAGGCCTTTACGGAAAAGGAAGATGAGGGTCTGAAGACACCATGGGTGGAAGTGGACCTGTCCACATTAAGAGGCTCAACACTCACAGTGGCTTCGATAGCTGTAGTCAGGGTATGGGCCGAGGTACCTGCGGTCTCGGTTACAGAAGACACCGCCAGAGAAGTGTCGTCGGTAGTCAGGGGCTGCGTAGGTGCCTCGCTGACAACCGGACCACGTGTAGCCGGTTTTGGCGTGGTTTCGATGGAGACCGCAGACCTCGAGTGTCGGTCTTTGTCCTTGCGTTTTTTGGACAAAACGGTAGTCGGAGTCTCCAATGACATTTTATAATCAAAAGCTTTACCAAAAAAGTGCTGGGCGAACTCCGCCTGGCACTTAATAGTGCGTTTATTGAAAGTAGCACAAAAGCGACAGCCCGAGACGTCGTGGTCTGGGCCTAAACAAGGTATACAGAGGGAATGGAAATCCTTATGCGGTATTTGCTTCCCACAAGAAATACAATTGTTAACTTTGTCTGACATTGGTCTGAGGCAAGAAAAGTTTCCCCAACGGGGTACTTAGCTTTAAAGAAGACTTCGGTTTCCAAATTTTCATAATTTCAGGAGCTGGCCGACCGGCACTTGCGAATTGCTTCTGCTTCGGGCACCGCGCGGCAAAAAAGACTGAAGAAAATGGCGTCGGCTGTTTCTTATATACCCCTGTCGCACTGACGTCAGGAAAGAAAGCGACAACCGACGCCGGACCTAGACTTTGGAATTCGGCCGACCGAGGACCTGCCTGACGGCAGGAGAACCCATCTGTTATGACTGCAGCTGTATGCACGATGAACATCTAGGAGGAGCAAGGATGCCCTGCAAGACTGCAGTGGCAAAGCCCACTCTAGATTTGGAGTATAATGGTAGGTGATAGTGCTTGGAGAATGTATGTACAGAACTCCAAGTGGCTGCTTCCAAAATATCTTTGGTAGGAACCCCCCTGAGGAAAGCTGCAGAGGTAGCTGTGGCCCTTGTGGAGTGAGATCTGATGCCTGTAGGTACATTTTTACCATGAAAAGAATAACAAAAGCGTATGCAGTGGGCTATCCATTTTGAGATTGTCTGTTTGGAAATAGCCTTCCCTTGAGCACCTGTAGCATAGGACACAAATAGTTGCTCTGATTTTCTGAATGGCTTTGTTCTGTCCAAATAATAACGAAGCTGTCTGTGAATTTCCAAGGAATGTAGTAGTCTCTCCCCTTTGTTTTGTGGATTAGGGTAAAAGGTAGGTAAGTGGATAGCCTGATTCAAGGCTACCCTGGATACTACCTTTGGCATAAAGGAAGGGTTGGTTCATAAGGAAACTCTGTCCTGATGGAAAATGATGAAAGGCTGCACAGCCATGAGGGTTTGTAGTTCCGAAACCCTGCGTGCTGAGGTGATAGCCAGAAGGACGGCTGTTTTCCATGACAAATATTGCAGTTCCGTTGAAGCAGTTGGCTCAAATGGAGGCAGGGTCAGTTTTTCTAGAATGAAATTGAGGTCCCAAGCAGGTACTGGTTGCTTCCTTGGGGGTTTTATATTCTTAGCCCCTCTGGGGAACTGTCTTAAGAGAGGGTGAGAGAATAAAGGAGGATCAGTGTTGTATTGAGCAGAAATGGCTGAGGCATGGATTTTGATGGAGGAGAATGAAAGTCCACTGCTTAGCATCTCAGTAAGGTACTGTAATATTTGAGGTAAATTCAGTATTCCAGGATTCTGACCCTTTTTCTGATTCCAGGCACAAAACAGTTTCCATTTTGCGGAGTAGGCTTTTCTAGTAGAAGGCCTTCTGGCCTCCAAAATGACATCCTGCACCTCCTTGGAGAGTAGGGTCTGTTGTGAATTTAAGTAATCCTCCATGTGGCTAGATTGAGTGTTTTCAGCTGACTGTGAAGAGTTTTGAAGTTGTGCTGAGTCAACAGAAGAGGCATTAGAGGCAGGATCCATGGTGGGGAATGTGTCAGGCTCCTCAGGAGTGGGTACCAGTGTTGTCTTGGCCAGTCTGGAGCAATGAGAATCATCTTTGGTCTGTCTGCTCTGGCTTTTAATAGAACTTTGGGCAGCAGAGGAAGAGGTGGAAAGGCATAAACTGTCATTGTTGTCCAACTGAAAGAGAGTGCGTCCACTTTCCAGGCCTGTGGGTGATAGGTCCTTTTGTCAATTGGTAATTTCTGTGGGTAGCAAAGAGATCTATGTCTGGCCTTCCCCATGCTTGAATTATCTTTGTAAAAACTTGAGGATGCAACTTCCATTCGTGTGGATCTGTCATATTTCTGCTTAGGTTGTCTGCCAGCGTGTTTTCCTTGCCTGGCAGGAATTGTGCTTGAAGTTGGATTTGTAATTCCAGAGCCATGTTCCAAAGAGACATGGCTAGTCTGCACAGGGGATATGAATGGGTTCCTCCCTGTTTGTTTATGTACCACATCACTGTGGTGTTGTCTGTCCTTATCAATAGCTGGCCTGGATGCAGTAGGTCTCTTTCTGCGCTCTGACTTTTCTTACTGCTCTGATACTTCTCTTGTTCATATGAAAAGTCTATTTTCAGAATCCTGTATGTCTCATTTATTTTTCCTTTTCTGCAGGACTTCTTTTTCTCCAATTTATATCTTAAAATATAATTCATTCGTTTGTAAAATTCACTATGTACAGATGTTAATAAGGATCCTTACAAAAAAGAAATCTGCTATTTAACACAATCTCTCATGATTCCAATTATTTCCACTAATTACCATTTTAAGAAAACCAATACTTTTCTGCAGAAAAATCTCTTTCCATCACTTTTTCAAATGAATTGGCCTCATTCTAAAGATCTGCTGCTTTATACCCTCTAGGTGTAGTATCAATTATGTAATTCTCTAAATTATGTAACATAAATGCACATCCTCTCTCACTGCCAAAGCAGTTACTCAAATTTTAGAAAGGCATCATCTACAGCTTCGGGTAATAGCTATGGATCACTCTAGGCAAACCTACTATTATTTCTTTTTTGGATAATATCATTAAAAATTATAGTCTCTCCTATGTCACTGGGATTTTTCAATCCCCTAGGATACTCATGCTCAAATCCCAAAGTTGTAACAAAACAGTAAAACCATTAATGAAACACACACAAAAAAAAAAAAAAAAAACAGGTTTTTGAGTGCAAATGTGTTCCACACAATCTGGTACTTTCGTCATTCACCTACTGCAGATTTAATGACTTCTTCTAAAATACATTACAGTTGTGCAAGATCTTACCGTAACAATAGATGTTTCTCTTCCGTGCTGCAGTATTCTTAACATGAGGGAGATCGCTGCAGCAGGTGACCTGACATTGACCAGTATACAAAAGTCTTTCACTAGTGTAGGATGTGATGTGTGGTACATACATCAGCCATAAAAGTGACGTACGCACTCATCTACCTCAGAACTGAATTGCCCCAGGAGGAAGCCAACCTAAGGAAGGTAGGGTATGACCATCCAAGAAAATGAATCAAATCACCAGGGGGGAGGAGGAGGGAGGGATTGGAATACTGCAACAGAGAAAAGAAGGACACCTATCGTTATGGTAAGAGTTAACACAACTATTCTATGTCCTTCTATTCATCTGTTGCAGCATTCTTAACATGAGGGAAAATACAAAAGCTCATGAAGAGAGGGTGGAGAAAGACAGTGAAGCACTTCAGGAATCCATTGAGTATAAACTCTGGCAAACCCTGCTCTGGACCTAGAAATGCCACCCAATTTATAATATTTAATGAAGGTATGTACAGAGGTCCATGTAGCTGCTCTGGGAATTGAGCTAGTGTCCAATCCCTTGAAGAAAGCACCTGACGAGGTTACAGCCCTAGTGGAATGGGCCTTTAAAGCAGAATGAAATAGCGCCTTAGAAATCCAAGTAGAAATAAGTCTGCTTGGAAATGGGCAATCCCAGACCCTGGGATGAAAGGAGACAAACATCTGGTTTGATTTTCTAATAGCTTTGGTCTTGTCTAAGTAAAATCTAAGTTGTCTATGACATCCACGGTGTGCAACACCTTCTCACTATGACTTTGTGCAGAAGGAAAGAAAGCAGGCAACTGAATGGATTGGTTGAGTGACAAGTCATGAACTACCTTGGGCATAAAGGAAGGGTTGGTACACAAGGACACCCTGTCTTTATAGAAAACAAAAAAGGGGACAGGCCATAAGGGCCTGGAGCTCAGACACACAGCTGGCTGAAGTCACAGCTAGCAGAAGCACAGTTTTCCAGAAACAATGTTGTAAGAACGCTAATGAAGCTGGGTGGAGGAATAGGTTTCATGCGAGGTCTAATGTGAAGGACATAATTAAGAAACTGCTTAGTCTCAAACTTGCTAGCTACAGGGGGGATACAGACAGACAGGAAAACAATAGCTGACATATGGGCCTTCACTGAAGAGTAGGCCAAACCAGTATTGAGCAAGTCACACAAACAGGAGAGAATCAGAGGGATTTCCACTGACAGTGGGTCCTGGTTTTGTGAGAAGCACCAGACAATCTCTTCCACTTGGCTAGGTATGACTTGGCTGGTACTGGGTTTCCTGGCCTCCTGCAGAACCCTATGCACGTCCTCAGAGAACAGGTGTCTAAAAGGAATTAAAACCCTATCACCTACAGAGTCAGCTGAAGGGTAGACAAGTGGGCAAAGATGACCGTTCCCTTTATCTAGTGTGAAAAGGTCCACCCAGTGAGGTAACTTGTGGTGATTGCCCTTGGCTAAATACATGGGAAGACAGAACCAATGCTGTCTTGTCCAAAAGGGGGTCGCCAACAAGATTTTTGATTTGTCTTGCTGAATTTTAAAAAGGACTTTCAGAAGGGGAAATGCATACAGAAACATCCCCTTCCCAGAGAATGAAAGTGTGTCCACCTTCCAGACCAGAGGATGAGGGACTCTGGCACAAAACTGTGGACATTCTCTGTTCATGGGGGAAACAAAGAGATCTACTTGAGAATAACCCACTGGTGGACAATGTCCAGAAACATATCCCTCCGAACATCCATTCATGGGACTGTGTTAGGGACTTGCTCAAAGTTTCTGCCATGCAAATTTGGTTGGATGGGATGTACACTGCCTGGAACGTCACCCTGTACTGGACTGCCAACTCCCAAAGTTGGAGTGCCTGCCTGCATAATTGGATTTGGTCCCTCCCTACTTGTTCACATACAAGAGGACCGTCATATTGTCTGACCAGTTTTATAGGGTAGGGGACGTTTTGACCCCAGACAGTTTAACCCATAATGAAAACATTCAAAATACAGCTCCAAAACAGTATAAAGACAAAAAAGGGCAGACCAACATGTAAAAATAAAGAAATGGTCAAAAAAAAAAAAAAAAAAAAAGCTACTTTCACTACCAGAACTAACACTACAAATTGAAATGCAAGTTAAATTAAAACATGTAACGCATAAATGGAAAAATAAACAAAGTAATGGAATGAAATCATCCTAAATTACAAAAAAATAAAGACATAATTAAATAGCTCATAAAGGGAATCCATGGCCTCTATGCGGACAGGCTCAAATCACTACCACACTATTTGGTATCATACAGATTGCTCAGGGGTGATTTGTGTTTCACCTACAAGGCAATCGCAGACCCTGCCCTATTACAGATGTGCCATATCTGTAAGTCTAACTCCTTACGCATTACCTACTCGAAAGGCCTGAATCTTATATGCGACATCAACAAAACCTGCTGGAGAGACAGGTTTGTTTTCCAGAGGCTGCCCAGTCTCTTGAATAGACTTCCCATACATGTCAAACACAGCACCTCACTGAACCCTCTTCAAGCACAACCTTGATGAGTGGATGGGAAACCACAAATTTGTCCCAGGGATTCCACCTGGGTCCCTCACTGACAGGGGCAACAGGTACTGAATGAGGTTTCTTTTTGGGGATAAATTCTTGGCTAGGCTTGTAAGGGCCCCAGGGCCATTAGCCTAGTAACCTCCTATGATCCTAGCATTCTTATTACTTCTAAAGTAGAGATTCATCATGGCGGACTAAAAATACAAGACTACTGCCACCTGTTAGTCCCCACTGAAATGGCATGGCAAGAAAAAATAAACCACACACAATATGACAAAGAAAAAAAACATTATACAGTTATTGAGACAATGTGATTACCTCAAAAAAAAAAGTCACGAGGATATTATATATATAGGTCTATATTAAATTCTCGAAGAAGCATTACATCGAACGCCTCTTAAGTAACATGTAAACACTGACCGCACTAAACTGCAAACATTCAAAACAGCGATTTCTTTTCCTGGGAAAGAAATCACTAGCACCAAAAACACATACACACAATTTAAAACATAACTAAGTGGGGAGGCTTCACCCCCCACACACCTCCCAACGTGGGGGGCTGTGCCTCTCACACACCCCCAACTAAATATATCAACTCTGAGATCGCACTACAATGGGTTAAATGGCAATGTCATGAATCAGGCCAAGTAATTTTTCTTTCCTTTGGGGGGGCGGGGGGGATATAACAAAAAAAATCGCTGACCTGAGCCTTCTCTATTTTCAGATTTCGGTCTATATGTGTCGGCAAAACGGCATTCGATGTAATGCTGTTTTGCCAATCTAATATAAACCCATATAGATATATATATATATATATATATATATATATATATATATATATATATATATATATATGGGTTCACTTCAGAATGTTGAAGTTTGAAAACTTCGAATTTCATATGGTCGGGACCATATGATCGCAGTTTTAAACCTTTGAATGTTCTGAATGGAGATCCGCATACAGTGCGGAATGGGAAATGTTTCCTTTTCCTCGCTGTAGTGCGATCTCAGAGTTGGTACATTTAAGTAGAGAGGGGTGCAGGGGAGCTTGTCCCCTTTGCAAAAATGTTTAGGAACATGGTTTTGTTTCTTTCTGGATGCATTACAGAGTTTCGAAGTTATGAAATTTCGTTATGGTCTCGACCACATGAAATTCGAAAGTGAATCAATATACACACGCACACACATATATACGGATATATATAGATATATATATATATATATATATATATATAGATACATATATATATATATATATATATATACACACATATATATGGGTCTTATGGGTCTAGGACTAATGGTCGAAGACACATTTCCTTTCCAAGAATCAGAAATGGCTAAGCAAAGTTTCGCAAAAGTGATTTTTCACCGAAAACACACTTTAGCGAAACTGTACTTTAAAAAAAAAAAAAAAAAAAAAATGAGGAAATGTCTGTTGCTGAGACCGTGGCACAGTGGGGATAAGGGAATATTCCCTTTTCCCCACTGTAGTGCAATCTCAAAGTGAGAATTTAAAAGTAGGGGGAGTGTGCTGAGCACAGCCCTCCATGTGGGGGGTGCAGGGGGCTTGCCCCCCTGCTTAAACATGATTAGGTTTTTTTTTTTAATGTTAGGTGTTTTGTTTTTTTTTCCACTTGAGTTTTGCAAAAGTACTTTTTCAGTTAGGTGTTTTGTTATTTTTTCACTTCAGTTTCGCAAAAATGCTTTTTCAGTGAAAAAGCACTTTTGCGAAACTGTGCTCGGCCGTTTCCAATTCGTGGAAACGTGTCGTTCATAGGTTCATAGGTTCATACTAGGCTATCTGCCCGAGGGCATTTACAAGCCTAGCCCATAGTTTTGTGGCTTACGCCACCCCTTTAGTATGGGGAACTATACCCATTATTTTGCTGTGCCTCTGTCGAGCAGTGACACTGAGGTAATCCCTGGGGTATATCTGCAATCTCCCATCCATTGGTCAAGATTTCTCTTGAACAAGGCCAGCGAGGTGCTCCGCCTCACATATACCGGGATTTTATTCCACAGCATAGGGAGTCTTTGGGTGATGAATCTATCCCTCCAGCACGTCCTATTAATAGCCGTGTCGAGTGCTTTAAGCATTAGTCCTAGATTAATATACACACACACATATATATGTGCATATAAAACTGTTTAGAACTTTTGTATATCAAATACATGTATTATTAATGTTAATTTAAAATATCGATGTTTACAATATTAAATAATACTGATTTTAAAATTAGCAAGTTAAAAAATTAATTAAATTAATATTTACAAATTAAATAAAAAGTCAAATAACCATTTACATATAAAAAAGTTAAATAATATATTAAATTCCTATGGGAAAAATTATGATTGAAATATTAAGCAATAAAATGCTTTTACAAAACTATAAAAACGTTTTTTTTTTTTTTTTTTTTTTTGCATAATTGGAGTCAGAGAGTCTGGAGTCTGTAAATTTAAACATGAAAGTGTGTATAACTGTACTGGAGTCAAATCATCCGGGGCAAACTGTCCTGCTTGTTTTACAAGTCCTGGGAGGAACTTCCTGAATGGTTCCTTGACTCCACAGGTCTAGAATTACCTCTGGAAAGGAGGGTAGTCGTTCCTTTGGTGGTTGGGGAGTGCCCTTGAAAAAAGACAGGGAGTCCCACAACAGGAAGTATCCTTTTTGAATGATGGAGAGAACCCAGGAGTCTTGAGTTATGCTTTCCCAGACTGACAGAGAAAGGCGCTGGGAAAGTGGAATGTGAGTGGGGTGAACAGAAGTCAGAGGGAACCAGGCTTGTCTGGAAAGGGCTGCTTCTGGACCAGAGTTGCAGGGGCAGCCCAGGACTGTTGAAGCCTCCCCACCATCTTTTTTAGTTTTAGGTGGAGGGTGTGAGTGCCTATGTACAAAAGTAGTCTTTGCTGGGTAATTTTGCTGGAACTTGGGCACTGGAGTGACAAAAATGTGCTCTAATTCTTGCATTTTTTTTCCTGAAGAGACTTAAACTAGCAGCTGCAGGACCAAATTACAGCGAATTGTCCAAAGAGGCATCCATAAGCTTGGATTTAACATCCTCGGGTAATGGCTGAAGTCTTAAATCAGAAGAATCTCCTTAAGACAGAGCCAGAAGCAGTCGCCCTGCCTGAGGTCTCTGCAGCATCATAGCTGCATCTGATGGAGTGGTGGACTACCTGTGAGGAAGCTCCAAGCAAGGATGCAGCCAAAGTCTTACTGTCTGAATCAGGTAAATCTGAAATGACCTGAAAGAGTTTGAAGAGAAGGTCTAAGGCAAATTTGGTCATGTGTGTCTGGTAGTTAATGGCTCTAAATTCCAAAATGACCGAAATGTACACTTTCTTGCCTAGTCTTTCCAGATTCCTTATGTTCTTATCTGAAGGAAGGAGAGAGACTGAAGACAGTAACCTGGATGGTTTGTCTGAAGTCACTGAAATCACCAATGGATCTGTTGAAGGACATTTAAACAAGAACTTACAGTCCTCAAGGACATTGTAAAACCAGTCAGGCTTCTTAGAAGCTGGTGGCTGGGAGTCTGGAGCCTTGGAAGCTGAGGCAAAGGCATCCAGGAAAGCAGGAAACATAGAAGGAACAGCTGAAGGACTGGGCAACTCCACCTGCAGAAGGTCGCAGTAATGTTTTGTACTTCAGATACCCATTTGAAATATTCTCTCATTTTGGAGAGTTCTTCCATGGGTGAGGTAGTTCCATTGGAATCCTCCAGCGGGGAAGCATAATCTAGACAGGATGGGATCTCTGAGGAGTAGCCCTCAGATTCCTCTCCTGAGGAGGCCTTTTCATCTGAGAAAACATTTCCGTTTACTCTTTTTTGTGGATATACTGTGGATAGTGGTGTAAGGACTGAAACCCCTGAGGGGGGCGTAAGGGCCTTGTAAAGACCCTGGATGAACTGTTTCCAGTCACTATGAGGTTCCTTTGGATTGGAAAGATGTTTTGTTTTTTGCTTTTCCTTTTCATGCAGGTCTGCCCTATGTACACTCAATGATAGAGTGAATTTCCTCCCGCACCAGGATCTGAGGTATCCCTTTAGGGCCTTCGGTTACTACAAGCTTTGGTTCCCCTGTAAATCCTGGACGGATGCCTGCTTAGTCTCGGAGGACGAGCCAGTGGTCAGGTCGAAGGCGGCCTCAACATCTGGCTCGACCTGTGATTCAGAACCAGAAACCAGCCTAACTTTCGGTTCTCATCCACCTTGGGATAGATGTCCATATGAAGATGTGCAGCAGCTTCAGGCCTCAGCTTTTTGGCCTTCTGCTTAGCGACTGATTCTTCCTTGGGCCAGAGGATCCCTCCACTGCACCCTTCTCCAATAAATAAGTGCTGTTTTTTCAAGTAAATGGCTAAGGAGGAAAGCCTACTTCTAAGAGTCTTTGGTAAAAAGACCTGGCAAATGGGACAGGATTTGTGATCGTGGGTAGGCCCCAGAACAACAGGCACTGAAGATGGCTATCTTTTTGTGGAATTTGTCTTCCACACTGCCATTTGCCTTTTTGGATGACATGAACCCCACCACAAAACAGTTGTAAAAGAAACAAGATATCCCCCAAAGGGGCACTTATGTGAGAATTTGCAGAAAACAGCAACGGTTTGGAGAGCAGATAGACGTTCAAGGTATGGACTGGCAGCAGAGAAGTTCTGTGGTTGATGTGTGCATACATCACTTATGGCCAACGTGAAACAGCAGCCTATATGTGACGTACCACACATCTTACAGTAGTGAAAGACTTTTGTATACTGGCCAATGTCAGGTCGCCTGCAGGGGAGATCTCCATCATGTTAGGAATACTGCAACAGATGAATAGAAGGTCATCCCTCTTACAGGGTTACACATCCAATTATTTAATTAACAAACTCAAGCACATCATTAAAAATGAAGCATCTCAGTACAAACAATTGCACTTTTGAAAACGTATAACATGCACATTAACAGAAAGCTATAATCACATATGACTTTTATTTGCATCAAATCTGTCACATTAATTTATGATTCAGTACCCTAGGTATGAGGATCTTAAATTTATTTTTTCCTAAAGTCAACAGAGCTGCCTGCATCACTAAAAGTAGATCAATTTCCCTTTGTGGTAATCAAAACAATGAACTGCCACTTGGTTATTCAATTTTATTCCTTACATCCTCAAAATGTGCTGCAATTCTCACTTTATCCCTTTTTTTGTTTTGTCCCATGTACTACTATGCATTTTCACAACTGCAGCCTATGATATAAAAGACATTATACAAATCACAATTATAAGTACAACTGGATCTCTGTCTCACTCCATTAATATTCACAGTGTAAAAATGCCTTATCCTACAACACACCTTACAAATTCGACAGGAAAAAAAATATTTTTGTCAACTTTTACAAGTTCCAACACCACAATGCGACTTGGGTACTCCATAACATTCCTGCCCACTCTTGTAAGAAGAGATCAGATACACGTGAAGGCACCTTGCAGTTCTGGGTCAGAAGCCAAAATATGCCAATTTTCTTTACTAAAGCCCCCACAGTGAGACAGAAAGCAGTATGTGTCATAACAAAACATGCTACCTCACAGTCATCTCTCTCCTTGTGTTTCTCCTGTAAACTTTCTCAGTAACCTCTGTCTTTCTTCATGTTTTTACCCAAATTTTCTTCTCTAAATTTTTTTTAACTGTTCTTTTTTTTTCTAAGCAAGAACCATCTTTATTCAATTATCACTTACGGCATAAGCAATCGTACATTTACATAAATGAAAACAAACCACATTGACATATTTTTGGTTGACATTATACATCACTTATAACCTATCCTATTCACTGTCAAATATTACATAGTTCATTCAAAATTCTTCCTTCCTTTAAAACTCAGTCCTTCTCCGAAACAATATTTTGAGTGTATTGTTCCCACAATTCCCATTTTTTCTAAGCAATTTGCTATCATTTTCTAAAGCTCTATTTCTATTTGTTTTCTCTCTGTTACTATATTCACTACTTCTAGGACACCTGGTTTAAACTTTGATTTCCATTTTCTAACGGTTGCTTTTTTGGCAACCACCATAATTAGAATCAGCAAAAAGTACAGTTGTGTACACTTACCACAAATGTAGATGTTAGAGTGTATTCACTGTTGCAGTCATCGCATTTGGGTTATCTGCTTACAGGTAGCCCTCAGTTGGCCTGATTATCAAAGTCTTGGGTCCTGCGTCGGTTGCTGTCTCATCTTCCATGACATCAGGTAGTCAGGGGTATAAAGCATGCAGCCGACGCCATTACATCAATTTTTCTTGCCCCAGATGTCATGTGCCCCCATAATGGGAAACAATTATATACAAGGTTACACCACCAACAAAAAAGCAAATACACCAGAAAGCTTTAAGCATAGCAAGCAAGAATAGAGGTATAGTCAACAGAAGTCAGGGGGCTGGAGGGAGGGTAACCAGGACTGCAACAGTGAATACACCCGAACATCTACATTTATGGTAAGTGTACATAATTGTACTATGTTCTTCTTGTTTCACTGTTGCAGTCATCACATTTGGGTAGATTCCCAAAGCTAAGGATGGGAGGAGGCAATTAGATAGCATTAGGACCAGCTATAAGGCCCTGCAAGACTGCAGTGGTAAAGCCAGCTCTGGATTTAGAAAAAAATTGGCAAGTGGTAATACTTGGTGAAGGTATGTACAGTACTCCAGGTAGCAGATTCTAGGATATCTCTGGTAGGGACACCTCTGAGAAAGGCTGTAGAGGTAGATAAAGCCCTGGTGGAATGAGGTTTTACCCTTGCGGGTTAGGTTTTCCATGGTGCTTATTAGCAGAAATGAATGCAATGGCCTATCCACTTAGAAATGTTTGCCTTGAAATGGCCTTCCCCTCTGCCCCTGTAGCAAATGCAACCAGCAGCTGTTCAGATTCCTGAGAGGCTTATTCCTGTCCAAGTAAAATCTAAGTTGTCTGTGCACATCCAAGGAGTGGAGGATTCGTTCCCCTTTATTCTGTGGATTAGAATAGAAGGTTGGCAAATGAATGGACTGATTAAGGGCCACACTGGATACCACCTTGGGCATAAAGGAAGGCTTGGTCCTAAGTGACACCCTGTCCGCATGAAAAATGATGAAAGGCTCCACTGCCATGAAGGCTTGTAATTCACACACCCTTCTTGCTGAAGTGATGGCTAGAAGGAAGGCTGTTTTCCAAGAAAGGAATTTCAACTCTGCATTTGCAGCTGGCTCAAAGGGAGGTAGAGTGAGCTTTTCCAATACAAAGTTAAGGTCCCAGGCTGGAGTAGGGGTTCTCCTGGGTGGTCTTACGTTTTTGGCCCCTTTAAGGAATTGCTTCAGCAGTGGATAAGAGAAGAGGGGTGGCTCAGTATTATAATGTGCTAAAATGGCCGAGGCATGAATTTTGATGGAAGAAAAGAAAAGGCCCTTGTGAAGCATTTCAGTTAAGTATTGAAGAATATGGGGTAAATTGGGCACTGTTGTGCCCATCCCCTGAGTCTGGCTCCAGGAACAGAATCTTTTCCATTTTTCAGCATAGGAGTTTTTGGTACTAGTCCTCCTTGCCTCCAGAATGACATCCATCATTTGCTTACTGAGGGATGGTAACGGAGAGATCAGGTAATAAGCCAGGCTGCAAGGTTCAGGGTTTGAAGCTAAGAGTGCAGAATCTGGCCCTCCTGCTGGGACAGCAGAGCAGGGGTCTGAGGCAGGTGCCATGGTTCCAGCAGTGATACACTCTGCAAGAGGGGGTACCAGTGTTGGTGTGGTCAGTCTGGTGCAATCAGTATTGTCCTTGGTTTGTCCTGTTTGACCTTTAGTAGCACTTTGGAGAGGAGGGGCAGAGGAGGAAAGGCATAAACTGTTGAGTTTTTCCAGGTGAAGGACAGGGCATCCACTTTCCAAGTTTGTTTGTGGGGAGTCCTTGTGCAGAATTTGTCCAATTGGTAGTTATGAGGGGAGGCAAACAGGTCTATCTCTGGGCTCCCCCATTTGTTTGGCAACATGTTGAATATCTTTGGTTCCAGTTTCCACTCGTATGGGTCCATGCGATTTCTGCTTAGGTCATCTGCCAGTGTATTTAGCTTGCCTGGCAGGAAATGAGCTTGTAGGTGCACTTGGTAGCTCAAGGCTGTGTTCCACAGAGCCAAGGCTAGTCTGCAGAGAGGGTATGAGTGGGTTCCCCCCTGCTTGTTTATGTATCACATAACCGTGGTGGTGTCCGTCTAACAATAATTGTCCTGGAAGAATGTGGTCTTTGAAGGCTGTCAGAGCATTCTGTACAGCTAACATTACTGTTTGATATGCAGGTGCATTTGACTTGGATTCCATTTGCCCTGAATACACTGCCCTGCCAAGTGAGCCCGTCATGCACAGTCTGATGCATCTGTTAGGGATTGGACGGCAGGGGGTAGATTGAATGGCAGTCCCTTGTTTTGGTGGCAGGTCTCTGGCAACCAAAGGAACTCTATCTTTAGACAAGGTATGACAGGAATCATTGATTCTAGGTCCTGAGAATGTTGACACCATAGGCTTTTTAGATACCATTGTAGTTTCCTCATATGCAGTCTTGCAAATGTAATTAGTAGAATGCAAGAGGCCATGAACCCCAGAGCTTGCAGTATTTTCCTTGCAGATTAGCTGGGTCATTGTGGCCAGTAGTTTGAAGTAGACTGTCAAATGAATTTGCTTCTCTGGCATGAGGTAGGCCACCTAGGAAGTTGTATTCAAGCTTGCTCCCAGGAATACAATTTATAGGCAGGGTACTAGATGTGATTTCTTTTTGTTTATGGTGTATCCCAGAGAAGTTAGTCAATTCTTTACAAATGCCAGATGATTTAATAGTATGTCCTGGCTTTCTGCCTGAATTAGACAATTGTCCAGGTATGGGTATATTTGAATATTTCTTTGCCTGCAAAAATGCAATGACTGGAGCTAGGCACTTTGTGAATACCGTGGGTGCAGTAGATAAGCCAAAGAGCAGTGCAGAGGACTGATAGTGCATGTAGCCTACTCTAAAGCGTAGGTATCTTCTGCAAGATTCCCTTATTGGGATGTGCAGGTAGGCTTCCTTTAAATCCAATGTTGCCAACCAGGCATTTTTGCCTAATATGGGAAGCAGCTGATGAAGAGTTAGCATTTTGAATTTTGGGATTACCAAAAAAGTGTTTAGGATAGACAGGTCCAGGATAGGACACCAGGAACTGTCATTTCTGGGTACCAGAAAAAGTCTTTAGTAGAAACATTGCCCCCATTCTTCTTCTGGGACAGGATGAATAGCCCTGATGCTTAGAAGAGCGAGAACTTGCTTTTGAGCCTTTGCCCACTGATTTGGCGGTAGGTCTGGCCAACCGTTTGGGGATGGTATGGAGTGGAAGTGGAATCTGTATCCTTGGGAAACTATATTTAAAACCCATTTGCCTTGGGTAATGAGTTCCCAGTTTTTTGCATGCAGGGCGATTTTTCCCCCTAAGGGAACAGTCAGCTGAGCAGGGCTTGGAAGGTTTAAAGTTAAGTCATTGTGACAGTTCACCATAGGGGGTGTCTTACTACTTCCAGCTTTGGAAGTGGGATCCCCCCCACTGCTTAGGCCTGTGAGTACCTTGGGACTGAAGCCTGGGTGTTCTGCTGGTCCTGGGTTTGGACAGAGAAGACTTGGAAGAGGCAGGAAAGGACCAATTCTTAGAAGGCCAATGCCTACTAAATCTGGGAGGCTCTACTTGCAAGAAATCTTTAACAGTTTGCATAGATTTATCTTTTTCCTCCATCTTTTTAAGTACTACTTCTGCTTTGTTACAAAACAGGCGGTCTTGGTTTAAGGGAACATCCAGTAACTTAGCTTTAACATGATCTGGCAAAGATTGCTCCTTAAGCCAAGCATGCCTTCTAAGTACAGACCCAGTGACAGCAGCCCTGCAAGATGCCTCTAATGAATCAAAACCACACTGCAAAGTATGTTTTCCAACTTGTTCAGCAGAATGCATTAAATCCTGTAATTCTTTATTTTCAGCACGGTCAGGAATCAACATACTTTTCTGTTTAAGCAATCCAATAATATGCTGTGGATACTTTAACATATGAAACTGGCAGTTTAAGGCCCTAATGGCCAAAGCTGCAGAAGTGCATACCTTCTTACCCTATCTATCCAGGACCCTGGAATCTCTATCAGAGGGGGTAGGGTTTTGGCAGAAGTAGCCCTAATGCCCTTGGGTCCCTGTGAAATGGTCTCAGGATCCGCAGTAGGATTCTTAAAGAGGCACTTGTGAGAGTCAAGTACTCTGTAATACCAGTCAGGTTTTCTGGGAGCCAGAGGTAAAGTGTCAGTGGCCAGGCTAGATTTCGAGAAGGCATCATCTACAATGTCCAGTACAGGAGGGATAGCTAGAGGCCTGTCTTGAGGTAGGAGTAAAAATTCCCTAAGCCTCTTTTTGGAGTCAGAGTAATCCTGGCTTTCCCAGGGGAAATGCTCCCTAAGAGTATGCAAGGTTTCACCAAAAGAGAAATCCTCTGCAGGGGAAGCAGAGGGAATGGAGTCCTCTGCATCAGAATCCTCACAAGTAGATAAGGGCAACTCCTGGTCATCAGAGAAAACAGAAATTTCAGAATCCTGATCAGAAGGAAAATCAGTCCTAGGTCTCTTAGAGGGAGAAGGGTGGCTTCCCCTGATTAGAGTAATAAGGTCTTCAGTCATTCTTATAATTTGTTTTTTAGGCATGGGGCCTGACCATGCGGTCTGGGCATCAGTTTTCTAGGTAAGGATCGAGTTTTAGGCCTTGAAGAAGAAGATAGCGTTGGTTTAATATGCAAGTCAATAGGCCTGAATACACCCTCAGAAGCCGGTGCTTGCACAGTGGCATCGGACCCATCCAAGGTAGAGACATCCACAGGTTCCACAGTCGAAGAAGCATCTTGCAGCATACCGGACTCTGAATGGGTCTCAGTAGAGGCCTGCGAATCTGAAGTAGTGGGTATCAGGGGCTGCGAAAGCACCTCACTGAGTACTGGTGACTAGCTTAGGAAAAGCGTCGTCAGCAGCTTTGGACCTATGCGGTCTGTCTCTGTCTTCATCTTTGCGTTTTTTGGAATGTCGGTAGTCAGATGGCTTACCGAAGCCTTTTCTGGATAATTGAACCGAGTAACAAAATATTTAGATGCGAAAATGAACTGACGACAAATAGTTCGAGGTTTGAATAAGGCACAAAACCGACATCAAGGTACATCGTGGTCTGGGCCTAAGCAAGGAATGCAGTACAAATTAAAATATTTATGAGGTATTTGCTTTCCAGAAGAAATACAAGTGTTAACTTTTACCGACATCGGTTTAGAGCAAGAAAAAGGATCCCCAACGGGGTACTTAGCTTAGTTGAAGACTTTGGATCTGAAACTCGAAAACAAAAGTTTCAGTAGTCAGCCGACTGGCACTTACAAACTGCTTTTGCTTCGGGCACCATACGGCAAGAAAGACTGATGTAATGGCATCAGCTGCATGCTTTACACCAGACTACCTGATGTCATGGAAGATGAGAGACAACCGACGCAGGACCAAAGACTTTGATAATCAGGCCGACTGAGGGCTACCTGCAAGCAGATAACACAAATGTGATGACTGCAACAGTGAAACACAAAGAACATCCTTAATGTCTAAGAAATTCTGATTCTGTACTGTAGCACAGAAAAATAATTTCCTTAGTTATACCAATTTGCTCACCCAGTATTTCCAACAGAGTAGCCTGTAGAGAATTTTTAAAATCTGCCAACTCATTCATTCAATCGATTCCTCACTACATCTACTAAGCTCACTCTTGCTACTGCATTTCTTATCCCTTCCCTCCTTTATGGTGCCCCTCTGCTAACAAACCTACAATCCTCTCTCAAAACAAAACTGTCCTCTTATTATAATAAAATTGCCAAATTTGCAACTAGCCACAAATCATCTACCATCACTGTGTATCTCTCCACAAACTTAACTGGCTAGAGCTTCCCAACCATCTCTCCTATACTCAGCTTACTTTTACTCATAAACTAATTTTTCATCCCTCTCTCTGTCCCTCTCTCAGCTCTACCTTTAAAATGCACCTGCCACAAAGACTCCTAAGATCTAATAACCAAAACCTAATAGAACTGTACAAACCCCGTCAATCTCCAGGACAAAACCTCCTGTCCTTTGCCCTGGCAGGCCTATGGAACTCCCTCCCTCCCTCCATCCGTATCACCACCAACCTCCCTGCTTTTAAAAAAATCACTGCACTCACATCTAACATCCTCATGGGAATG
This sequence comes from Protopterus annectens, assembly GCF_019279795.1. Classification (NCBI taxonomy): domain Eukaryota; kingdom Metazoa; phylum Chordata; order Ceratodontiformes; family Protopteridae; genus Protopterus; species Protopterus annectens. Next base: position 1,170,630,723 of record NC_056745.1, read on the forward strand.
CTCCTGCTCCCACCCCTCCTATCCTATTCTTCACTTCCTATGGGCAGCTTTACCATATATTACCAGACACCAAATAATAAGCCAACTGTAATGACATCTTATAATTCTTTTATTCTACTATTTCACTCAAGAAACTATATATTTACTGCAGCAATGCTTTGTTTTTCTACAAAATGTAACCTTAACATTTTTATTATACCTGCTTAAATCTTAGTTTTTCTACAAAATGAAAATAAATTCCTTTGTAAATGCTTAATCTTTGTTCTGTCTTAAACCCACAAATTACCACAATTGTAAACTGCTGTAATCTTTTTTGTTACCAATGTTTTAAAGCTTTGTCTTTAACCCACAAATTATTGAAATTGTAAACTGCTGTAATCTTTTTGTAACCTTTGTTTTGGAGTTTTTCTCCCCAGGACTCCATTGAAAACGGGTTCTTATTGGCCCAATGGACTATCCTGGTAAACCAACTGCAAATAAATAAATAAATAAAATTACACTCCAATTATGTTCCCAATTACCTATTTCTTCTTCCCCATCACACCTTCAACATTCGCTATCTACCTGAGGAAAAATTCTTTAGAGTTCACTTTGGGTATAAAAATACATATAGAAACACTTCCAAAGATCCTAAATCTTCTAGACTTTTCTGCATATCTGAGAGTCATACATACATTCCCCCACTGTTGTTTTGTGAATTGCTTGTCCAATCTCTCTTTCCAATCCTTTCTAACCTCCTCTGATTGACTCAGTCATCATGCAATATTTACATACTCTACTAATTTAACATTTGTTTACCAGAAATGTCCGACTGGGACAAAGCCTATTTTCAGTTGAGGCCTGGGGAGAAATGCTCCAGATGCATATCTTTGGAATGTGGGAGGAAACTCATGCAAATGCAAAGAAGATGTTTAGACTTTGTACAGAAGACACCCCAACTGAGAAATGAAAAAACTGGAGAACCTCTTACTGTGAAACAGCAACACTAACCATTGCCCCACTTCGTCGCCCTAAAAATGTGTCAACCAAGCCAGGCAGGAGTTGAACCTGCAATCTTCTGATTCACAATCAGAAGCGTTACCTATTGCACCACTGAAAACATTTTCACAGGTTTAAAATAGGCTGGCTGTCCTTATGGGCCTAGCCAGCTATACTATGTAAGAATCAAACCCTGCACCCTTTGTCTGTAGGGTAAAACACCTGAATAATTTTGCTGACGGTGTGTGTTACCCATTTTTTTAAACAGCAGGTTCTGTTCTAGATTCTACTTAAAACTCTACCAGTGCTGGTCTTTCACTTATGATCCCCTCCCTATTGCTTTCTTTTTGTCTATACTCCGAAATCAAGCCTTGATGAGAAAAGCAAGTTCTAGCCTGCAGTCCTAATGAATTCTTGGCATCTGCCCATTCTATTTCCTTTCCCTCTAATTATTTGCTCCAAATGCCTTGGTTTCTTTCCCATTTTTCTCCAGAAAATATCAAGCCCCTCTTGCCAATTGTCTGCATTCCTAATTGCAGTCATCCCTATCAGCAGAATCTTCTTTCTCCATTCCTGTGTTGGCTTAGTTCTTAGAATAATTTCTGCTACTTTACTAATCAAATGTTTTTTTCTAATTTCTCCAAGTCTTTTGGGTTTCTAATATCTTGAAGAGAATGGACCCCATTCCTACGTCAAAGAACGATTAAAGTTCATGAAATTAGTATTGTTTCAATATTTCATGTCAGCCAGAAGCGCCCTTCGAAGCACCCTTAATGTGCCCAGTAATGACTCCTTCTCCAATTTGTATGGGGTTACATGTATTGGAAACGCATCTAAATACGACTGTAGACTCTTTTTTACAAGACCCGTTGTTCCTACTACTATCGGAACTGTCTGGGTATCTTTCTTCCATATTGTTCTTGTTTCTCCCTGCAAATCCTGATATTTTATGACACTCTCTCTCCCTGTATGCAACACACTGTAGTCACTGGGTGTGGTGATTTCAATGATCAATGCTACTTTTGTCTTCTTTTCATGGACCACTATATTGAGTTTTCTGGCATCTATATTTTGAATTGCTAGTAATGGCTGATCCCATGTGATGTAGATCATCATTTTCTATGATGCTTTGTGGCTCATGTTTCCAGTGTTTTTCAGCCACTTCAATACCATAATGTCTGCACAATCCAAAGTGCAACAGTCTTGCCACTTTATTATGCCTTTCAGTATACAGTCCAGTCCTTCTGCCATTAGTATGTCACAACCAGCAAAGAGGTGTGCAACTGTTTCCAATTCGGTTTTACAAGACCTGCGTTTGTCTGTTTCTCCCACATGTTCGACAGACTTTGCAAACCAGCGTGTATGTAGCGCATTATCTTGGGCCACCAATATTAACCTTTCATCTCTTGGTTTGAATTTGCTTCTCCTTAAACATTCCAGCATTTGTTTCTGATCATGAGGTTCTTCCAGACGTTTTCTATACTTGCAACTATATTTATTCATTTTCCACATTTCTTGCCTTCTCATCTAGGCCTTCACCTTATATTCTTTTTGTTTTTTGGTACATGCAGTTGGTGCCTGATTTTTATCTACTTCTGGTTTGATTTCCATTCCTGCTTGACACCAATATGCTTCTGCTAGATTAAACAGAGACGTCATCTTAGATTTATTTTCCACGTTTCAAAACTTTCACTACATTTGGGTCTTGTGAGGTCAGCAGATACGTGTGGAGTCCCATGATTGCAGATCCATACATGTAATCAATTTCAAGGATGGCCATCCCTCCTTCAGAACGGGGAATATATAATCTTGGTATGCACTGATTTTTGTAAATCTTTTGGTAAGCATGAAGCATCCTTCTTGTTTTCCTATCTAATCTATCCAACACGTTTTGGGGCCAGTCAATCACTCCAAAAATGTAAGTTAGGACAGGAAGAGCAAACTGGTTTATAGCTTGAATTTTGTTCCTAGATGTCAACGTTGTTTTCAGGATTAAGTTAAGTCTTCTAAAGTATTCCTTAAGTTTTATTTGCATTTGTTCATGTTTTACTGTTGATCCTTCATCAGTTCCCAAATATTTATACACGCCCTCTTGCTCAAGTTCTTTTACATCATATTCTTGTCCCAAACTGTTGTTTTCTTTGTGCTGCAGTTTTCCTGCTTTAGAGGTTGCTTCTGTACATTTATCAAGACCATATGACATTATATCATCTGAAAAAGATCTGACAACTTGCAGTTGTGCTTTCAGTTCCTCATCTGATGAGCTATACAGTTTTAAATCATCAACAAAGAGAAGATGAGAAGTCTTTACAATTTGATGTTTTCTAGGACCAAATTATAGCCATTGGCCTAAGCTGTTAAGTAGACAGCTGAATAGGTTAAGGGCAAGGCAGAACAACAGTGGTGACTGAGACTCACCCTGGAATACCCCCTTTGACTTTTTAGCCCTGGAATAATAATTTATCCTTTATTATGGCTTAATGCAAAGTGGTCTGCCACTGTTTCACCGTCACTGTAATGTAGTTGATCAGTGTAGGTTCATAGGTTCATACTAGGCTATCTGCCCTAGGGCATTTATAAGCCTAGCCAGAGTGTGTTTGGCTTTCGGCACCCATTTTAAATTAATTTTGCTATGCCTTTTTTTGAGGTTAGTATACTGTGCCTCTGTCCAACAGTGACACAGAATTGATAGCCGGGGTAAACCTACAATCTCCCATCCACTCATCAAGATTCCTCTTGAAGAGAGTCAATGTGGGACTGTGCCTAACCTGGACTGGGATTTTATTCCAGAGTGAAGGGAGCCTCTGGGTTATGAATCTGTCCCTCCAGCATGTCCTATTTATTTCAGTGCTGAGGTTCAAGTCTCTCGAGCACATAGCTTGATGGGATTTGGATTTTCTGAGGTGCAGCATGTCCATTAATTCCGGGTTGGACATGGCTTTATACGTCAGGCACAGATCGCCTCTGAGCAGGCGGTATGCCACTGAGTAGAGATGGAGTTTCTTTAACCGGGCAGCATATGGCATCTGTTTGAGCCCTTTGATCCTCTTGGTGAGGTATTTTTGGGGTCTTTCCAGTTGCTGCAGGTGTCTGGTAAGGTACATCCCAAAGGGGGCAATGTACTAAATTATGGGCCTGATGAGGGGAGAGTAGAGGCACGATGACCTCCCCTGATCTAGATGTGAATCCCTTCATGATTAGGTGAGCTATATAAAATGTTTTTCTAACCACTTTGGCCCCGTGGTTGTCAAATGAGAGATTGCTATCAACTTGGGTCCCCAGGTCCCTAATGACTTCTTCTGTACTTAATGGATTACCACCTATGTGGTAATTTGTGGGCACTTTGTTTTGCCAAAGGGATGACTATACACTTTTGGCGTTTAGCTTGAGGCCATGGCTCTGGCACCAGTTGTCTGTTTCTATGAGGCCCTTTTGGAGGATGCTTGTGTCGGCTGGAGAGTTGATTATGGCGCCCAGTTTGCAGTCATCTGCGAACTTGGTCAGCCACAGTCCTTCCGTGTTGGCCTGTACCTCCGAGAAATATATACCGAACAAGAGAGGTCCCAGGACTGAGCCTTGTGGGACGCCACTTGTAACTGGTTTGGAGTCTGACATGGCTCCAGCAATTCTAACCATGTGGGTTCTGTCCTTGAGCCAGTTTGCAACCCATCTAGTGACATAGGGGTTTATATTTAAGCTGGTGAGCTTATCTATAATGCCCGAGTGGGGTATTGTATCGAAGGCTTTTGCGAGGTCCAGGTAGACTGTGTGGACCACCTTCCCCTCGTCAATGGCCTTGGTGACTGTTTCAAAGAAATCGACTAGGTTTAAGAGGCAGGATCTGCCCTTAGCAAAGCCAAACTGGGTAGGATCCAGTGTCTGTAGGTCCCCAATATCTTTATTTATGAGGTCCATGATGATCCTTTCCATAGCTTTGCAGACCAAGCTAGTCAGGCTTATGGGGCAATAGTTTCCAGGATCCGTTGAGGCACCACCTTTGCGGAGAGGGACCACTGTTGCTGTACCCCACTCTTTGGGTACATATCCTGTAGTAAGGCTAAGATTGAACAGTAGTTTTATGTTTGGGTTTAGCTCTTCTTGGAGTTCATGTAGCGCGCAGCCGGGACACCATCTGGTCCCATTGATGCTGTGTTTTTGCTTTGGAGAGGCGGCTCCTACCTGAGCATCTGAGGTGTCTGGGGTTAAGCACTCTGTTGGAATAGATATTTGCCCTTTTGGTGGGGAGGGGGGGGGTTTGCACTGAACCTGTCAGCTAGGATGTTGGCAATGTCTGTGGGCTCGGTGTATTTTTTGTCATTTTGGACGAATTCTGAGCATATCTGGGAATTCCCACCCAGGTTCCTAACATAACTAAAGAAAGCCTTGTGATTATCCTTAGTGTCCTGTGCAATTTTTCTCTCGAAGCTGGCCTTAGACGATTTTATGAGTGCCCGTAGTTTTTTGCTAATACTGATCAGAGATGCCTTCCCTTTTGGGATTTTGCTCTATCATGTAGTAGCTTCCTCCTTCTATTGTACAGTTTGTTTATGGCTAGGGTCCACCAGACAGGACATCTGCCTTTGGAGGATTGGGTCTTGGTTTTATTTGGGATTGCATGATCTATGCATTCCTGAAGGTGTTCATAGAATGCGTTTATAAAGGATTCTGCGGTCTGGGCCGTATTTTCCACAGGCCTGGTTTTATTTGGGATTGCATGATCAATGCATTCCTGAAGGTGTTCATAGAATGCGTTTATAAAGGATTCTGCGGTCTGGGCCGTATTTTCCACAGGCCCGGGGGCTTTGAAGGATTTCTCCATGGTTTTGAGGTGTGTGAAATTTGCTTTAGAGAAGTTTTTCACTGTGGTTTTCTGGGCAGGGGGTGGGGTTGGGATGTGAATATCCAGTGAGATTAGTTTATGGTCTGATCTTACCAGTGAGGGATACACTTCTGGTCTGGAGCATAGTGTCCCCATGTTGGTGATGATCAGGTCCAGTATGTTTTCCCCTCTTGTGGGAGTGGTAACAAGTTGTTCCATAGCATTTGAGTTTATAAATTCTAGGAACCTTTGGGCTAGGGTGTTGGAGCTAGAGTAATGCTCCCAGTCTATGTTTGGGTAGTTGAAGTCGCCCAATATAATGGTGTTTGGAGAGACCTTCATATTTTCCAGTATTCTCAGGAAGGCCGAGTGGGGTTCCTGTGTTTGGGAGGGTGGTCTGTAGCAGGCTATAAACTGGAAGGCAGTTTTACCCACAGTTAGTTGCACATGGATAGTCTCTGATGCTTCGTGCTGTGCCACTAACCTGGAGGTGTGGGTATCTTTGACGAATATTGATACTCCCCCTCCTTTTGTGGTTCGGTCCAAGTTTTGGGGCCGAAAAGCATGGTATGAGGTATAACCTGGTAGTGCTGGGGTGCTCTCGGGAGCCTTGAACCAGGTTTCTGTTACTGCACAGATATCGATGTTCTCCATGCTAAGGAGAGTTTTGAGTGCGTGCATCTTGAGGTTTAGACTTCTGGCATTGAGTAGCATTACTCTTAGTTTCTTATCCCTTGTGATACCTATGGAAGTGTTTTTTTGTCTTTTGAGCCTTGCCTAAAAAAGGCACTATGGGGGTAGCAAGAGCCTTTGCCAATATCGGAAAGCCCAGGGGTGATAGGTGCAAGACGTCCCTAGCGAAGCATTGTGGCTTGTCGAGCATGTCATCCCAGGCTGACAGGCACTGGATCCCCTTTGAATGACACCAACACTTAAGCCAATTGTTGAAATTGATCATCTTGTCTTCATATTGTGGCATCATTCTTGGTGAGGGTAAGATGCTACTCAAGGTCAGGGTCATACCGGCCTGGGCTACATGCTCAGAGAGCTCCTCTATGTCTCTTTTCATGTAGTCCAGGGAGGTACGTCTCAGGTCATTCACACCAGCATGGACAATGACTGAGTCATATTTGTACTTGCCTTGGAGTGGCCTGAGTGCTTGTGTTATGTGGCGGATCCTAGCGCCCGACAGGCAGTTCACCGTGACCTTCTCCTTGTTCAGCCTGGTGAGCGGGACGTCAGTGTGCCTGACGATAGAGTCAGTAGGGTGTATCTTACACAATTTTAAGAACTCTTATCCATGAATGTGGGATACTACTGAATGCTTTTCTATAGTCAATCCATGCCATACTTGGATTCTTCCCCTTTTTTTTTACAGTTCTTCACTTTGACTATTTAACAAATGATTCTTTGTTCCGTATGACTTTCTTTTATTGCCCTTTTGTTCTACTGCCATAATTGAGTTTTCTTCTAAATAATTATAAACTCGGTCAGCATCAATTCCAGTGTATAGTTTATATGTCATCTGAAGGCAAGTTATTGGTCTATAGTTTTTAGGGTAGCTTGCAGGTTCACTCAAGTAGTAGCATTGTTTTTCCTGTTGGTGCTTGTTCAGGGTGCGCATATAAATAGTTCTTACTCATAGCTAAATCTTCGTGCAAGGATGTCAATACTTTTAACCACAAGTTAGGTACTGTATCTGGGCATGGGGTTTTCCAATTGGAGGCTTCTCTTAACTTTGTTTCAATCTCTCTGGCTGTTACTTCATCCCATTTCATATCCTGTACCTTTAAACTTCTTATTCCTTTACTATTTCTGTTGATTTAGCTTCTTTTTTATGTTCCACAGAATCTTCATAATACTTCCTCAAAATGCATCTATTTCTTCTTTTTTGGTGGTCTTTCCATTCCTTTTACCTTATTTCCCAACTCTCTATAGAACTTTTTGGGTCATCAATAAATTGCTTATTTTGTACTTTTCCTTCATATTTATCTGTGTATATTCTAAGTTTTTCCACCTGTGTTGAGATTTTTAGCATGTTATTTGCAATACTGCATGATAGATCCTGGTCTGTTCTAATACTGCGCATAGCTTTTATTACATCTATCTTTCTTTAGTATTTTTGTTGATATGTTTCCTCTTCTATATTCTTCTAACAATGACACTACTTGTTTCAGCTGTTTTATAGTTTTCTCTATTCGATAATTCCATGATGGTATTCGATTTTTCCCCTTGTTTTCCCTCACTACCCTGTGTTCTTGCAGTATGACTTTATCTTAGCTTCACAGTAATATATCCTGTTTACTTCTGTTATATCGCATGGATCTCTACGGACAGTCCTAATTACTGTGTTCATCTGTTTTATCAAACTTCTGACTTTTTGGGTTTTATTGACCTTCTGCAGTCTATTTATTTCATTCATCTTAATATGTCTATCTAGCTCTGTATGGTTATTGTTCTTCTTAAGGATCTGTATCCAAAATCCCACTCTCTCCTTGTTTCTTGAACTTCCCCAGTTTCATAATCATCCCTTTCCACTTTGAATTATAGCTTTCTGCTTCTGCTACGTATAGGAGCCTCAACTTTGTGGCTCTGAAATACCCCTTCAAATCAGGTAATTCCCAAACACTTAGTTCTACTGGAAGGATTGGCTTACCCCACTTGACTCATGCCATCTTCCCCGTCCAGATAAAATCATTCAACTATTAATTGCAATCCACAACTTCTCTTCTGGTTGATAAAAGTGTGCCTGACCTGTGTACAAAACTAAAGGGACTAAAATTATTTTGAGTTTTTTTTATCTTGCTAGCCATAGCCATAAGAGTTTTTCCAATTTCTCAGTTTTTGTATCATCTTTTAGTCTCTGCCCACATATCCTGAGCTACTATAACAAAATTCTTTTAATCCACACTCCTAAGTACTTCATTTTATCATGTCCGATAAATATGGGTATCGCTGAACAAATTTGTGCAGGGGTACATAGTTTACAGCTATTGCCTCCGTTTCATCTTCATTAATTTTTTTATCCCAAAATGATTTGAAACAGTCTCAATATGTTCCAAAACACTGAAATGTCCTCTTCTGGTGTTATCAGGTGTAAAATAATACCATCTGCAAATAAAGTCAGTTTTCGTGACTACCATACCAACTGTATCTTTAAATTTCCAAGTCCTTCATTTTCTTTGCCAATGTTTCTATATAGAACACAAATAAAGGGGAAAAGGGACACCCCTGCCTGGTTCCTCTGCTCAAACAACTTATCAGAGAGGAACTCACCCACTTTAATTTTCTCAACCTAATCAGCCTTATGATTTTATCAGAGATTATTAAATGCTTCCCTTGCCCTACTCAAAAAATCCCAGCTTTCTGAAAGCTGAATGCTTTTTCTGCATCAAGACTCCTCAACAACAGTGTCATTTTCTAACATTCTGCATCCCTCTGGCTCATGATCGCCCTGTTAATGTTGCCATATGTTTACCTCACCTCTACAAAAAAAGAAGTTATGTACTCACCATAACGTTCCATGTTTGTTGTCCATCTCGCCATTCATTCTTACTGGTTGAGTTCAGAGCCGATCCTTGGCTCCTACTCTCTACCACATACTACAGCTCGAAGTCTTTCACTCGGCTCGTGGCTGAACAACTATCCCATCATGCAGTGTGTGTGATTTCCCCAGATCATGTTTGCTGCTATTCATAGTCATATGTACACATTAGTCCTACAATAAAGGATACCAAAAGGAAAGAAAGCCAGAAGAGCTCCTGTCCAAGGATGAAATCCTCCAGGTTCTCTAGGAGTCTTAGGCAGGGGGAAGGTGGGAGGCATCGTAAGAATGAATGGCGAGATGGACAACAAACATGGAACGTTATGGTGAGTACATAACTTCTATGTTATGTTGTCCTATCTCGCCTTCATTCTTACTGGTTGGGACAGAGTCCCTAGCACCATATTCCCAGGGTGGCTCATGGGAGTACACTTTTCAGCAGAGTGGAACCAAAGGAGGCCCTGTCCCTGGAGGCCAAATCCACTTTGTAATGAGTGTTAAATATGTGAGGTGTTACCCAACTTAGCAGCAGCACAATTATTATCCATTGATAGTTTAGCCTGGTAAGCAAATGACATTGCCACAGCCCTAGTAGAGCGACCTTTGATTTTGAAAGGTAGTTGTCTGTTGCAGGAATTGTAAATAAAGGTAATACAATTTGACAGCCAGTTTGAGTGAGACTTTAGAAAATGGCATGTCTTTTTTGACTTCTGAAAATGAATCAATTGATCAGACTTCCTGAAATATTTGGTTCTATATAAATAGAAGTGAAGTTGTCTATGCACATCTAACTGATGTAGCTTGTATTCTGCCTTGTTGCAATGATTAGGGAAAAACACTGGCAGCTCAATAGATTGGTTTAAGTTATGTTGTAAACACATCTTAGGTAAAAATTATGGGTTTGTCTGGAAAGATACCCTATCCTTATGGAAGATTAAATAAGGATGTATGACTAATAAAGCTTGCAATTCCGAGATTCTTCTTGCAGAGGTAATAGCAAATAAGAAAATTGTTTTCCAAGACAGAAATTTGAGGTCACAAGATAAGGGTTCAAAAGGGGGCAAGGTCAGATATGTTAGAACAAAATTCAAGTCCCAAGGCAAGAGTGATTCTTTAAGGGGGGGGTCTTAAACAGGCATCCTTTGTAAAGGCTTTACATAATCTGTGTGACATCAGGTTAGAAGTTTGTCTCTTATATGAAAATTAGAAATTGCAGCTAATTGCACCTTGATGGTAGCTGTCGCTGAACATTGTTGAAAAAGCTCTAAGAGGAACTCAAGAATAGAAGAGATTGGAGCAGAAAAGGGATCGATGTTTTTTACTCTGAGCCCAGAGTGAGAACTTTTTCCATTTGCTAGAAAAAGAAGTTATGTACTTACCATAACGTTCCATGTTTGTAGTCTATCTCGCCTATATTCTTGCTGGATGGGTTGCTCCGACTCGGCCAATACTAAAGCTCGAGAGCTTTTATTGGCTCGAGGCTAGCCCCTATCCCATGGTGCCTCACGGCAATTCCCCAAATCTAGTTTACAAGAAAGTAATAAATACCTATCAGGTAATAATAATACAGCAAAGGATTAGAAACATAATCCATTCCAGGTGGACAATACAGAGCAAAGTCAGGCAGCCCCAAAAAGTGGTCCACTAGATCCCACAGAAACAGGAAGGGGGTTGGAGGGAGGGACGCAAGAATATAGGCGAGATGGACTACAAACATGGAACGTTATGGTAAGTACATAACTTCTTTATGTTATGTAATCCTATCTCACCATAATTCTTGCTGGATGGGACAGCGTCCCTAGCACCTTTATCCCGGGAGGCTCAAGCGAAGAGACTCTTCAGCACAGTGGACCAAAAGGATGACCTGTCCCGGGAGGCCAAATCCAATTTGTAATGAATAACAAATGTAAGTGGTCTTGCCCAAGTAGCTGCTGCACAAATAATATCAATTGGGAGCCTAGATCTAAAGGCACATGAAGTAGCTATAGCTCTAGTAGAGTGACCTTTAGCTTTTAACGGTAATTGTCTACCAGCTTGTTGATAAGCAAAGGATATCAAATCCGAAAGCCATTTTGAAAGAGTAATTTTTGAAACAGGTAAGCCTTTCCTTTTGTCAGAAAAGGAAATGAAAAGTTCAGATTTCCTGAATTCTTTGGTCCTGTGTATATAGAATCTGAGTATCCTGTGGACATCTACCTGATGAAGTATATACTCTGATTTATTAGAGAGGTTTTGAAAAAACACAGGTAGCTCAATGGTAGTATTTAGGTTGTGTTCTGAGCATACCTTGGGAAGAAAGGAAGGGTTTGTCCTGAGAGAGAGACTATCCTTGTGAAAGATAATGTAAGGAGGTCGAATAGTAGGGGCTTGAAGTTCCTAGACTCTCCTAGCCGATGTTATAGCTACTAAGAACAAGGTTTTCCATGATAATTTTAAGTCTGACGACAAGGATGGTTCAAAGGGTGCAGACATCAAAGATGAGAGGACTAAATTTAAGTCCCAGGGTTCTAATGGTTGTTTTATTGGGGCCCTAAGAAGAACTCCTTTTAAGAAGGTTTTACAGAGGGAGTGTTGCATGATTGGATTTCCCATGAAACCAAAATGGAAATTGGCAATGGCAGCTAATTGAACTCTAACTGTAGCGGCTGCCGCTCCTTCATGAAAAATTGTTGTTAGGAAGGATAAAATGGATTCTAAAGGAGCTGTATATGGATCTAAGCCCCAATTCGTAGCCCAAAGGGAAAACCTTTTCCATTTGATAGAATATTGTTTCTGAGTGGAAGGTTTATGGGATGAAATTAGGATGTGTTTGACCGCTGGGGATAAGGGAATGCACCTGGCTATAAGTGGAATTGGAGCAGCCATGCTGTCAGTTTGAGGGTGTGGATGGAGGGGTGGAACTGCCCCGATTGATGAATCAGGAGGTCTGGAGATGGGTCCAGAATCCATGGTTCCTCCAAAAGGTAGGGCCATGGGAAAGGAAACCAAACTTGTCGAGGCCAGTAAGGAGCAATGAGGATCAAGGAACTCCTCAACTGTCTTGCTTTCTGTATTACTTTGGGTACGAGTGGAAAGGGAGGAAAGGCATAGAGAAGTCTCGGGGGCCAATTGTGAACTAGAGCATCCCTGGGTGACATCCCCGGATGGGGAATGAGGGCAAAGTAGCTGCTGCATTTGGTGTTCAGGTGAGTGGCAAATAGATCGCAGCAAGGCTGGCCCCATTTGTGAAAGATCTCTTTCGCAACCATTGGATTCAGGGACCACTAGTGAGGCATCAGAATTGCTTGGCTGAGTTTGTTCTCTATTACGTTGGATTTCCCTGGGATATGCATTGCTATCAGGAGGAGTTGAGTATCCATCGCCATTTTCAAACTCTTAAGGGCTCTCTGCAAAGCGGGTAAGATTTGGTTCCTCCTTGTTTATGTACCACACGACAGACATGTTGTCTGACTCAATCGCAATCGTTCCAGTGGGAAGGGAGCTGTGAAGTGCTTCAAACAGATATAGCACCACTCTCATCTCCAGAACACTGATGTGCAAGTGGTTCTCGTGGCTTTGCCAAGTACCTTGAACTGTCTTTCCCAGATAATGCCCCCCCCACACCCTATCTGGGAAGCGTCTGTGGTCTAAACTGCTTTCTCTTGGGGAGGAACAAGTGGACGACCTATGACAAGTTGCTTCATGTGTAACCACCATGTCAGATCCCTTTTGCATGCGTTTGTTATCAATATCTGGTGAGACAATGGAAGGTCTTGCATCGACCATTGTGCAAACAGCATCCATTGGAGAATCCTCATATGTAGGCGAGCAAGACGAACTAATAAGATGGGGGAAGCCATAGTCCTTAGGACTTGGACTACTTTGGCCTAGACTCTCTGTTTGTTTAATAAGGATCTGATCTGACTGCATAGAGATTCCACTCTTTCCTGTGTTAGCTTTACTGACATGGTGGTTGTGTTTATTTCTGAGCCTAGATATACAATATGCTGCGACGGAGATAAGACTGACTTTTGCCAAGTTGACAGTGATGCCTAGGCTGGTGCACAAGGATAGATTCTCATCTCTGGTCCTTATGAGTTGATGCTTGGTGGTAGCAGTGAGGAGCCAGTCATCTAGGTACGGAAACACCTGGAATCCTTGACGTCTCAGGTGAGTCGTTACCACTGCCATGCATTTGGTAAACACTCTGGGGGCTGTAGTGAGGCCAAAAAGCAGTGTTCTGAACTGAAAATGGCTGGCTCCCAGCCAGAAGAGTAAGTCTCCTGGAGCGCCTGTTCATTTTGATTTGGTAGTATGCATCCTGGAGATCGATTGAGCACATCCAGTTGTCTTTCCTGATAAAGGGAAATATAGACTGCAGAGTGACCATTCGGAACTTTGATTTTCTTACATGCTTGTTGAGCCTGCTGAGATCTACAATTGATCTCCAGTCCCCTGTCTTTTTTGGAACTAAAAAGAATCGAGAGTAAGTTACGGATCTTACATGCTCTGCGAGGACTTCTTGGATGACTCTTTTGCAGCAACGAGATGACTTCTGATGTTGCACGGTCTAGTTGGATGGGTGGTACGTCTGGAAGAGACCTGTTTGTTGGGGGTTCGGAAATAAAGGGAATCTGATAACTTCTGGATATTACTGTGTGTACCCAACGATCTTGAGTGATAAGTTAGCCAGGCACTTGGGTACAGCGATATATGAACCCCGACTGCCTCCAGTCGGGCAACCCTTCAGGGTTGATGGAAGGGACGTTCAGAAAAAGCTTCTCTGTCTCCCTGATGTTGCGGACCTCCTCTGCCAAGAGGGTGGCGTCTTCCATTATATCCTCCCCCTCTGCCCCTGGGGGAGGGCTGACCTTGTGCCTGAGGAAAACCTTTTTGGGATTTGCGGAACCATATTTTCCCTCCTGCAATACCCTCAGGATAGGGTCTGGATGGGAGAGAGAAACACACTCCAACGGCAGGTAAGGTTTTTCCTTCCTGCTCGCACCTAGTCAAAATCTCTTTCACTTGGGGTCCAAAAAGAGATGAACCATCAAAGGGAACGTTAGTGAAGGAAGACTTGAAGGATTCTGTAAAATTACAAAGATGCATCCATGAACGTCTCCTGAAGGATATTCCTGCTGCGGCTGCCCTGCTCGCTCCATCTGCCGCATATGAGATCAGCCTCATGGAGGAGTTAGCTATGTAAGTAAGGGTGGAGAGCTGCATGGAAACCTTGTCCATGGAACCCGGAGCTACTGAACTCTGGAGGGTATCTCCTAACTCTTTCAGGAGATCCCTCTAAAGACAAGTGAAATGAGTCAGGTAATTCAGCGATCTTAGTGTAAATGCCGGTGAAGAAAAAGTACGCTTCCCGTACCTATCCATTGTCCTGGACTCCTTGTTAGGAGGATGGATATTAGAAGACATCTCAGATAATTCCTTCTTGGTGGCCGCTGCTACCACCATAGCATCAACTGGAACTCCCTTCCTAAGGAAAGACTTGTCCTCAGGTGTTGTCATAAATTTGTTTGACCTCCTCAAGACGGCTTCCACTGAATCTGGAGAGGTCCATGCTTTCCGCAAAATGACCCCCAAACGTTGGTCATAAGGCGGTGTCAACCAAGAGGTGGAAGGTCGGGAGCCAAAGGCCTCAAGATACACCGATTCATCCTCAGTAGGGTTAGAGGTTTTCCAATCTCCCCTCTGTCTAAAGATTTCTAGGATGTCAGAAAAGGAGACATCGTCAGAGGGAGATCTAGGGGACCCTTCTGATTCCTCTAAATCAGTGTCTGATGTGACAGACTCAGGGGAGTCGACATGTTTCCTCTTAAATAACCTTGCCTGAGGGAGCTCTCCAGTGGGATAATCTGGGGAGGTCTCAGAAGAGGGGGCACCTCCAATGGGGGCTACTTGGGCCTCTGGTTCCCTACACTGTGGGGGTGGCAGGGGGGAAGAGGTTGCTGCCTGCTGCTAGTGGGACACAGGTACCAAAGGAATGTCTTTGGTAGAGGAAAAAGCCTTCTCCATATCTTCGAAAGCCTCCCCCCCACCACTCCAAGGGGGGGCGGATGGTCGACTCCTAGCAATAGGGAATAGGGAATGGATCTGAAGCAGAAGTGGAGCCGAGCTGAGTCGAGCCGAGGCTCCAAGAGGTAGGGTAGGTGCCAAAGAGAACCCTGGTCCCCCTCGGAGTCGACATGAGAGCATCAGCTCCCAGAACCCTCGGCTCCAGACTGAGCCATCGAGGATAGAGTAATTGGCTCCAAGGAAACAGGCTGAATTCCCGGAGCTGAAGGGTCGAAGACAGAGGATCCTGACGTAATAGGCTCCGAGAGCGAAGCAGTCGGAGGAGGAATAGTGATCGGTACAGGGGACAGCTCTGAGACCTTTGGGTCTGGAAGGATCAATTTTCTAGCCAGAGCTGGATCCGAAAGCAACCTCTTCACCACCCTCTCAATGTCCTCATCTGATAGGGTCCTGGAGGATCTGGTGGAGACTGAAGGAGACCTTTCCAAAATAGGAGATCTCAAATTAGAAGACACAGTCTCGATGTCGGGCAAAATCTTTGGTACCGAAGACCGTCTTGCAACTGGTGTGGCTGTCTGTAAGAGACATTTTCTGCGCACACCTGTCGCATTTTTTGAAGCCCGAAGGGCGATGATCCTTGTCTTTATCTTTAGGCATTGTTAAGCAATAAAATAAAAGTGTATGGATGAAGAAAAGTTTTTTTTTTTTTTTCTTATAACAGTCACACACACACACACACACACACACACAGAGAGGAAAGGCCCTCTAACTTAACCGGGCACTACAGCCCTCTTATTTAAACAGGCCATACAGTCCTAAGGGGGGAATAGGGGTTGAAAACTTTCAAAAACAATCAACAATACAAAATAAACTATTAAGATATATATAAGATAGAAAAAGGTAGTAGAAAAGGACTAAATAAGTAAAAAATCGTTTTATTTAGCCAATGAGCCAGTAAGACACAACCTTGCAGTTTTCGCGGCAAACAAGATCTGGGGAATTGCCATGAGGAACCATGGGATAGGGGCTAGCCTCGAGCCAGTAAAAGCTCTCGAGCTTTAGTATCTGCCGAGTCGGAGATGAATATCGGCTCCGAACCCATCCAGCAAGAATTACTGCGAAATAGGATTACGTAAGCCATACTCTGGTATTCGTGGTATTGACCGATGGGACTACCATAGACTAGACTGCATCAATGGTGGGAAGAACATCATTATAGTTTCCTAGTTGTAGCTTTGTGCGAGCATACCATAATGTTCAAAACTACTGGTGTAAAATTGTGAAGACCGACTAAGTTGGGAACTGGAGCAGCCATGCTGTCAAATTGAGGGTTTGGAGGCAGGGGTGGAGGGTTCCCTACATATGAGTGAGAAGGTCTGGAACTAGGTCCAGAGTCCAAAGTTCCTCCTGAAGCTGAGGCCAGAGGAAGGGAAAGCAAATCTGATGAGGCCAGTATGGAGCAAATAGAATCATCCTACTTCCCAACGAGTAGGCTTTCTGAATGACTTGTGGTATTATGGAGGAATGGAGGAAATGCATACAGTAGTCCCGAGGGCCAATCGTGAACAACAGCATCCTTGGGTGACTCCCCCAGAAGGGGGAATAGGGCAAAACAGCTGCTGCATTTGGCATTCATGGGAGTGGCAAATAGGTCGCAGCAAGGCTGACCCCATTTCCAGAATATCCTTTCCGATATCTCTTTCTTTAGAGACTGCTCGTGAGGCATCAGAATTGCTCTGCTTAGCCTGTCTGCTATCACGCTGGATTTCCCTGGGATGTGCGTTATCAGAAAATGTTGGGAAGAGATTGCTCACTGCCGTACTCTGAGTGCCACTCGGCAAAAGGGGTAAGATATGGTTCCTCCTTGTTTATGTACGAAACCGACATATTGTCTGACTGAATTGCAATTGTTCCTAGTGGAAGAGAGTCCTGAAGTGCTTGCAATGCCAACAGCTCTGCTCTCATCTCCAGGACATTGATATGCAAATGGGTCTCTACGTTCCTGCCAAGTCCCTTGGACTGTCCTCCCCAGATAATGCCCCCCCCCACCCTATCTGGGAGGTGTCAGTGGTCACTGTTGCCAGAGGTTGTTGTGGAGTAAAGGGTCGACCTGATATGACATGACTGGAGAGGAGCCACCATCTTAGATCCTTCTTGCAAGACTCTAATTCTGATCTGGTGGGATATGGGAAGTTCTTGTAAAACCACTGAGAAAAGAGAAGCCACTGAAGAATTCTCATGTGCATCCTGGCTAAAGGAACTAGGGTTATTGTTGATGCCATCGTCCCTAGACCATTCAAGACTGTTTTCACTGTTACTTTTGTCTTTGGCAGGAGATTGGAAATTTGCTGTCTGAGTACCAAAACTCTTTCTGTAGGTAATTTTGCTATCATGGAGACAGTGTCCAACTTTGCTCCTATAAAGGTAATATGTTGACAAGGCAACAAGGGAGATTTCCCTAAATTTATTATCATCCCTAATTGAGAACAAATTTGTAGGGTTTTGTCTCTGCACTGTTGTAGTAGATGCTTGGTGGTGGCAGTCAGGAGCCACTCTAGATATGGAAGCACCTGGATTCCTAGCCGTCTCAAGTGAGCCGGGACTACTGCCATACATTTGGTGAACACACTGGGGAATGCAGTGAGACCAAAGGGCAGAGCTTGAAACTGATTATGACTGGCTCCCAGCCGGAAGCATAAGTGACTCCTTCATGCTCTGTCCATTTTTGTGTGGTAGTATGCATCTTGGAGGACTACTGAGCACATCCAATCGTCTTTCCCTAAAAAGTGAATTGACTGCAGTGTCACAATTTGGAACTTGGACTTGTTTATGGATTCATTTAGTTTTCTGAGATCCAATATGGGTCTTTTGTCCCCCCTGTTCTTTTTAGCAATAAAAAGAATCTTGAGTAAGTTTCGAATCCTACTTGGTCTGTGGGGACTTCTTGGATGACTCTTTTTGTCTAGCAACTTCTGAATCTCTACAGTTGTCTGTTCCCTTAGACTGGGTGGAACATCCGGGATCCTTCGGAGCTATGGTGTGGGACGGGAAGTGAATAACCTCTGGATATTATACTTTGTACCCACTTATCTTTTGTGATATCTCACCAGGCTTCTGGGTACAAAGATAATCATCCCCAACTGCCTCCAGAGTAGGACAGATGGGCCTCTTTTCAGGAGAGCTGAAAGGGTTGGCCGCGAAATGAATCACGGCCACCCTGATTTTGCGGACCCCATCTGCCTCGTGGATGGCATCTACCATTACCTTCCCCCTCTGCCCCTGGGGAAAGATTCATCACATGCATCTTGAAAAACTCCCTGGGATTTCTTGAACCACATTTTTCCACCTTTCTGACCCTTAGAATAGGGTCTGGAAGGGATGGAAAAATGCACCTCAATGTCACAGAGAGTTTTCCCTTCCTGCTCGCATCTGGTGACTGTGTCCTTGACTTTTTGTCCAAAGGGTGAGGAACCATCAAAAAGGGCATTGACAAAAATAGACCTAAAAGGTTCCACAAAATTACACAAGCGTAACCAGGAGTACCTCCTTAGGGAAACTCCTAAACCCGCTGCCTTGCTCGCTCCATCCGCTGCATGTGATATCAGCCTCATGGAGGAGTTAACTATGGAATTTAAGCTGGATAGCTGAGAGGTCACTGTCTGAAACCCCTGCAGCTATTGAACCTTGTACAGCATCTCCTAACTCCTTCAGATATCTTTGTAGCCTAGTGAAGTATGTAAGGTAGTTCAGCGATCAAAGGGCAAAAGTCACTGACAAGAAAATACACTTCCCATATCTGTCCATTGTTTAAGACTCCTTGTTCAGTGGATGGACAGATGAGGACCTTTCAGAGAGTTCCTTCTTGGTGGCTGCTGCCACCACTATAGCATCTACAGGGACGCCTTTAGTAAGAAAATCTTTTTCCGCTGGAGCTGTTATGAATGTATTTGGTCTCCTAGGGCACCTTCCATAGTGTCTGGTGACTCCCACGCCTTTCGACTAACCAATTTGATCAGTTCATCAAAAGGCGGAGACAACCAGGAGGCTGAAGGTTGAAATCCAAAGGCATTCAGGTATACCGACTCCTCATCAGAGGGGTTAATGGGCTTCCAGCTGCCTCTCTGCTTCAAGATTTCTAAGCTATCTGCAAAGGAGCTATCTTCAGAGGTGACCATGGGTACCCTTCTGACTCCTCGAGGTCACTATCTGAGGTGACTGACTCATCAGGTGAGTCCATACGCTTCCTCTTGTATGTTTTCTTCCGAGGAACCTCCTCAGAAAGGTATTCTGGGGAGGTCTCGGGAGAGTGGGACTCGTCTAAAGGGGCTACCTGAGGCCCTGAATCTCCACTGTCCTGAGGATGGGATAGTGTCGAGACAGGCACTGGGTGCCTTAGGGGAAGACTACCAGTACCCTTGTATAGAGCTGTATGAAGGGACAGCACACTCATCAGCTCAAAAGCAGGTCCCCCTGGCTCCAAGGATGCCTCCCGTTCCAAAAAATAGAAGGAATCCCCGGCTCCGAGACCAGCTCCAAACCCGATGTAAGAGCCAAGCTCACCCGTGCCGAAGCCCAGAGAGGTAAGCTTGGAACAGAGGAGACTCTGGTCCAAGTGTCCACCCCAGAACCAACTGGAGAGCTTCAGCTCCTAGACACCTCAGAAGACAATGAGGGTGTCAGAGCAGACAATGGTTCAGAAATCTCCTGGACAGGTCTCGGGACTGAAGGTTCTACATCGAACAGTACTCGGCACTCTGGCTCCGAAGATCAGGTCTGGCTCGGAGGAGGAATAGTCATGGATGAAAGAGAGTCTTATTTGGCTCCGGAACTGGTTGGGTCTGATTGGAAAACAATTTAGCCAGTGACAGCTACTTCAGAAGTCTGTGCACCACCCTATCCACATCATCGTCCGGTAAGCTCCTAAAGGACCCGGAGGAAAGGGTTGGTGAGCAAGACCTCTCCAATATGGGAAAACCTTAAAGTAATGGAGACCGGTACTAACTCAGTGGACCGGCTCTGAAATCTAGTCTCTTTCGGCTCTGAAAGCTGTGGAGCCAAAGGACTTGAGTTGTCCAATTAAATGATCTCTCTCGGTTCCGAGTCCTGTGGAGCCGAAGAGATTGCTTTGTCCAAGATTTTTAATACTTTTTGAGGTGGTTCCAAATGAGCAGATGAGGAGAAAGAGGAAGATGGTCTCTTTGTAGGTTTGTCACTCCTTGAAGAAGGGGACTTAGGTTTAGAGGAGGTACTCGAGCTTTCTAAAGCTTTAGCTAAAGGAGTTTTTAGGAGCCCTCTGACTATCAACTTTTTCTTCCTTTCCTGCAAAACACAGGAACTGAAAGAGTGGCAGAAAGTACATGACTCCTGCAGGTGAATGGCCCCCAAACAATAAACGCATACACTATGCCCGTCAGTTAGGGACATTTTTTGTGAGCATTTCTGACACTTTTTAAAGACCAGTGGTTTAGGCTCCTTATCTCTACTTTTCTTAGACATCACGAGAAGGAAGCACAACTACCAATACAATAAATGTAAGACACTAACTACACAAAATACAAAAAGTAGAAAAAACTAACACACGCAATATACATCTAATAGCACACTATAAAAATAAAACAAAGTACATCTATTTGAAGATTATATAACAAGAAGAAAAAATACAGCTCTGCCCTCCAAGTTAAATGGGCGATGGGCCCTTTAACTTATACAGACCTAGCACAGCTATAAACAAGGGAACAAAATTCAGTTAAACCCTCTTACTTAAGCGGGTGCTTAGCTCTGTAACTCAAATGAGCCAAGAATCACAGACAAGGAAAATACACACTAGACAATGGATCTACACTAAAGTTCTTGACGGGACAGAAAGAAAATAGACCTTGCAACTACAACGGCGGCCAACAAAGCAACAAACACAGTACAGCAAGATTAAACAGTACACGCAGAACAGCAGCAGAGAGAAAACTATCTATATAAAAAAATCTATCACTACTTGTAGACAAAAAAATAATTAGCAAAAATGCAAGAAATATAAGTTTTTCAAAAACTTAGCCACGACCAGGAAGAGCATCTGCTCTTGTTGAGCGGCAAACGAGATCTGGGGAATCACACACTGCATGATGGGATAGTTGTTCAGCCACGAGCCAAGTAAAAGACTTCAAGCTACAGCATGTGGCCGAGTTGGAGCCGAGGATCGGCTCCGAACCCAACCTGTAAGAATGAAGACAAGATAAGACAATATAACATCCACGTTTTCTAAACAAGAAACATCTTTATTAAAGTATCACTTATGACATAGGCATTCATACATTTATATAAATGAAAACAAATCATATTGACAATCTTAGTTGCAAGCACTATACGTCACAGACCATATTAGCAAAAATGTAGTTGCAAACATTATACATCACTTATCTACCCAATCACTGTCAGTGAGACATTACTTAGCTCATTCGAATCCTACCTTCTTTTAAACCCCATTCCTCCCCTGTATGTATTATTCCACAATTCCCATTTTTTTCTATGTAATTTGCTCCTACCCATTTCTAAAGATTCCAATTGCAGTTGTTTTACCTCGGTTACTATATTCAGTACTTCTAGTACAGTTGGTTTAGACTTATTTCCATTTTCTAGTAATGCATTTTGACAGCCACCATAATTAGACTCAGCAAGGCCTTACTATGACCAAGCAATTCCGAGTCTGGATCATAGTTTAGAAAAATAATTTCCCTAGATGCACCAGTCTGCTCACCCAGCATCTCTTATACAGGAGTCTGCAGGGAATATGAAGTCTGCCAGCCCATTACACTTCCATAAAATATGTTCCCATGTATCCCTTTCTTCCCCATCACTCCTCCAATATTTGCTGTCTACCTGAGGAAAAATTCTATGGAGTCTACTTGGGGTATAAAAATACCTATGTTACCATTTCCAAACTAAAGTCCTAAATCTTCCAGATTTTGTTGCACATTTGGGAGACATACATATATCCCCCCACTGTTTCTTTGTGAATTGCTTATACAATTGCTCTTTCCAACACTTTCTAACCTCCACTGATTGACTCTTATAGTTATGTAATATTTTGTGTGTTTTACTAATTATTCCTTTTTAGCAGCAACTTCTGTTCTAAATTCTACTAAACTCTCTACCAGTGCTGGACTTTCGTTTAGGACTCTACTATTTTCTCTTTGCCTATACCCTGCTATCAAATCCTTGATAGGGAATGCAATCTCTATCCTGCAGTCCAAACAAATTCTTGTCATCTTCCCATTCTATTACCTTTCTCCTCTCCAGTTATTTTCTCCCAATAACCTTGGTTCCTTTGCCTGTTTTCTCCAATAAACTCCAGCCCCCTCTTCTTTATTGTTTGTAGCCCTAACTGCAGTTATCCCTACTGGTAGAATTTCCCTTCTACATTACCTTGTTGGCTTAGTTCTAAGAATATTTTCTATTACTTTATGAATACAATATTCTGCAGAACTATTATGCTCCTTAAAGATTTGAATCCAAAATCCTAGTCTCACCTTTCTTCAGTTTCCACCCTGTACTGTCACCCCCTTTGCACTCTGAATTATAGTTATCCGCTTGTGTTATGTACAGGAGCCTTAACTGTGCAACTCTGAAATACCCCTTCAAATGGGGTAATCCCAACCTGCCATGTTCTGTTGGAAGAATCAGCTCATCAGATTTGACTCATCTTCCCCTCCCAGATGAAATCCTTCAGCTCTTTGTTAACTATCCAAAACTTCTCCTTTAGTTGATAAAAATATCCCTGACCTGTGTATAAGACTATAGGGGCTAAAAACATTTCAACTGCTTTTATCTTACTATCCACAGCCATATAACACAGCTTCCAATTTCTCAGTTTAGTATTATCTTTTTAGTCTCTTCCCACATTTCCTTAGCTGCCACACCAGAATAATTTTTAATCCATACTCCTAAGTACTTCATTTAATCATGTCCTCATAAATATGGATACTGCTGAATCAATTTGTGTGTGGGTACATCATTTACGGCTACTACCTTTGTTTTAGCTTCTTTAATTTCGTATCCTGTAAAGATCTGAAACTGTCTCAAAATGTTCCACAACACTAAAATGTCCTTTTCTGGTTTTATCAAGTATAAAATAGTATCAACTGCAAATAGAGACAGCTTTTCTCAACTAATATACCAATTATATCCTTGAAATTCTAAGCCCATATTTTCTTTGGTAACGGTTCTAAATAAAATGCAAAAACAAAGGGGAAAAAGGACACCTCTGGCGGGTTTCTCTACTAAGCAGAAATGATCAGACAGGAACCTACCCACTTTAATTTTCACCTCCAATCCCAACTCCTAATCAATAATTTTATCCGGAAATGGAAATGCTTCAATTGCCCTGCTCATAAAGTCCTAGCTTATTCTGTCAAAAGCTTTCTCTTCATCAAGACCCACCACCAACAGTGGTTATTTTCTTACATTCTACTTTCCACTCTGAATCATCAGTGTTCTGTTAATGTTGTCAAAAGTTTGCCTCTCCTCCACAAAACCACTATGATCCACATCGATCAATTCTGGCATCACTTTTGCCATTCTTTTAATCATTATAGATATATGCACTTTATAATCATGGATTAGAACTGAAATGGGCCTGCATCAAGCTGGATCTGATGGGCTATATCTTCTTTAGGTACTACAGGCACCAGTGTTTTTTTCCAGGATGCTGGTGTTTTTCCTTCTCTTAAAACACTGTTAAACAAAACCGTCTAGGTCTTTATCAGCATTTCCCTTTTAGCTTCCAAATTTCCACTGGAATACCATCAATTTCTGGGGACACTCCTGTGGTTTGGTTATACAGCAACCATTGTTATCTCATCTTCTGTCTTAGCTGTTAGTAATCGAGCCTCATCTATCTCCAACCTTGGCATATTTAATTCTTCCATAAACATTTCCATTTATACCTTTTCTTGATTTCCATATTTCTCTGCTTTATACAGACTTTCATATAATTTCCAAAATAATTCTAGTACCTCTACATAATCTCTTGTTATGTCCTTAGTTACAGGTTCTCGAAGCTTGGCGACAGACTTTTCTACTTTACCAGAATCATTGTGGTAAAATTTTTGTGCTCTAGATTTATTATCAAAAACAGTTGCTTAAATGCAATCTTTCTAAACTCTCACACATTACCACGGTAATCCCTTATTTTCTGTTTAGCGGTCTGCAGTTGCACCTCCTCTTACTCTGTCAAATTTCCCCTATTCTGCAATACTTTAACATGTGTTAGCCCCTCCAAATAATACTTGTTACTTCTTAACCATATTTCTTTCATTTCCACCCCATTTTAAAACTTCACTATAATTTTATCCCATTCCTTAGCTAAATTTTCATAAGAAATTTCTATATTGTGTAATAGCCCCTGAATAATGTCCACTACTCATTGTTTAAAGTCTTCTCTTTTCAACAGACGGGTAGGAAAGTGCCAGAGCTTCATTTTTATTTCATTACCCTGTGTTTTTATTTTAGTTATTATTGGGGCATGATACAAAATAGTAATTGGATGCATATCAAAACTTTCAATTACATGCACATGTTCCTGTGAAATGTAATTTCTCTCTAGCTTAGCCCAATTTTTGTACCTTGGGGAATAATACGTAAATTCACTATGAATTCCCTCTACTGAATTCACATCTTCCATCCCAAATGATTTCATAAATTTCTTCAAAAATCTACCCTCTTTTGTTAGCTTTCCAAATACATCTTCACTGCTGCAAATCAAATTCCAGTCCCTGCTTTATAAGTAATATTCCCTGTTGAAAACAGATTTTTCCCAGACTTTTCTTATGCTCTATTATAGCAGTTTTAGGTGGAATATACATGTCAGTGTAATCCTCCTCCTGTGCCAGTAGCCCCTTAGTACTACAAATCTATCATCTTTTTTCTCCTCTATCACTACTGGAGCTCCTCTCACAATTAATATATGTACTCCCCTTTTCCTTTGTCCCAGATATTCTGCTGAAAGTTATGTACATACCATAATTTGTCATCTGTATTGCCCGTTTTCATTCTTCCTCACGAATGGGTCTAGGATCCGGATCGGACTCTGCTGCCTCTGACTTCAGATCCAAAACTTGAGCTCTTTCCTCTACCCATAATACTCTAGTCCATCCCCAACTCCTCAGATCAAGTTTGCTGCCTTACCCCAATCTGTGTTACACAGAACCAACACAAAGAAAGATTGAGGCTGAAACCTGGAACATGATGGTTCCAATATCATCCAACGATACTTCTAGGAGTGACAGGGCTGGGAGATGGCTAGGAAGAATGAAAATGGACAACACTGATGCCAAGTTATGGTATATACATTACATCTAAATCTGATGTTGTCCTTTTCACTCTTCCTCACGAATGGGTCAGAATTCCCAGTTATGTAACTCTGGGGAGGCCCTCAAGGAGGACATGCTGAAGTACTGTAAAGCAAAAAGAAGCTCTGCTTCTGGAAACAATGTCTAACTTCTAATGCATAGCAAAGATACAAGTCTTGGACCAAGTGGCTACAGCACAGATGTCATCAATTGAAGTTCTTGAGGAAAAACCATATAAAGTAGCCATTGATCTAGTGGCGTGAGCTTGAGGAGGATGAGGCAACTCCAAATCTTTTTGAGAATAAATCAGAAAAATACAATCAGTGATCCATTCAGCAAGAGTACCTATGGAGACTGCTTGACCCACGCGGTTAGGAGAAAAGGACACAAACAGCTGATCAGACTCCTTGTACGGTTTTGTTCTGTGAAGATAAAAACAATAATCTGTGATCATCAAGCAGATGTAGCAAATATTCACCTTTAATAGCAAAACTTGGAAAGAAAACTGGTAACTGAATGGTTAGCCTCAGTAGCCACTTTTGGCAGAAATGAAGGGTTGATTCGAACAGACACCCTATCCTTATAGAAAATGATGTAGAGAGGCCTGGCCAATAACACATGGAGCTCAGAAATTCTTTTTGTTGAAGTGACAGCTACTAAAAATATCGTCTTCCAAAAAAAGTAAGTTCATATAGGTTCATAGGTTCATACTAGGCTATCTGCCCTAGGGCATTTATAAGCCTAGCCAAAGTGTGTTTGGCTTTCGCCACCCATTTTAAATTAATTTTGCTATGCCCTTTTTCGAGGTTGGTATACTGTGCCTCTGTCTAACAGTGACACAGAAGTGATACCCGGGGTAAACCTACGATCCCCCATCCACTCAAGATTCTTCTTGAAGAGAGTCAATGAGGGACTCTGCCTAACCTGGACTGGGATTTTATTCCAGAGTGAAGGGAGCCTCTGGGTTCTGAATCTGTTCCTCCAGCATGTCCTATTTATTTCATTGCTGAGGTTCAAGTCTCTCGAGCGCGTAGCTCGATGGGATTTGGATTTTCTGAGGTGCAGCATGTCCATTAATTCCGGGTTGGACATGGCTTTATACGTCAGGCACAGATCGCCTCTGAGCAGGCGGTAATGCCACTGAGTAGAGCTGGAGTTTCTTTAACCGGGCAGCATATGGCATCTGTTTGAGCCCTTTGATCCTCTTGGTGAGGTACTTTTGGGGTCTTTCCAGTTGCTGCAGGTGTCTGGTAAGGTACATCCCAAAAGGGGCATTATACTCAATTATGGGCCTGATGAGGGATGAGTAAAGAGGCACGATGACCTCCCCTGATCTAGATGTGAATCCCTTCATGATTAGGTGGGCTATATAAAATGTTTTTCTAACCACTTTGGCCACGTGGTTGTCAAATGAGAGATTGCTATCAACTTGGGTCCCCAGGTCCCTAATTACTTCTTCCACATTTAATGGATTACCACTTATGTGGTAATTTGTGGGCACTTTGTTTTTGCCAAAGGGGATGACTATACACTTTTTGGCGTTTAGCTTGAGGCCATGGCTCTGGCACCAGTTGTCTGTTTCTATGAGGCCCTTTTGGAGGATGCTTCTGTCAGCTGGAGAGTCGATTATGGCTCCCAGTTTGCAGTCATCTGCGAACTTGGTCAGCCACAGTCCTTCCATGTTGGCCTGTACCTCTGAGAAATATATACCGAACAAGAGAGGTCCCAGGACTGAGCCTTGTGGGACGCCACTTGTAACTGGTTTGGAGTCTGACATGGCTCCAGCAATTCTAACCATGTGGGTTCTGTCCTTGAGCCAGTTTGCAACCCATCTAGTGACATAGGGGTTTATATTTAAGCTGGTGAGCTTATCCATAATGCCCGAGTGGGGTATTGTATCGAAGGCTTTTGCGAGGTCCAGGTAGGCTGTGTGGACCACCTTCCCCTCATCTGTTCACTGGTTCAAAGGGTTTCTGAGTTAACCCTTGAAGGATCACTGTGAAATCCCAAGGAGGAGAGAGATCTTTTACTGGAAGTATAAGGAGGAATACTCCCTTCATGAAAGCTTTACACAATTTGGAAGGTACCAGAGATAATGACTCATTTCCTGCATGGAAGTTGGACACAGCTGCGCACTGAAGTTTAATGGTAGAAAAACTAGCTCCTTCCTTAGTGAGAAACAGGAGAATGACTGAAGTTGAAGCTAAAAAGTGGTCAATATTCTGACTGGAAGCCCACACAGAAAATCTTTTCCAATTGCTGCTGTAAATTTTCTTTGTGGAAGCTTTCTGAGAGGCTAAGATAATGTCACAAACTGGAGAAGTGAGCCTGGACCGCCTATCACTGGAAGTGAAGAAACCATGCATTCAGTTTGAGGGCACAGAGATTGGGATGTTGAATTCCTGATGGATAAGTCAGGAGATCCTGAGTGGGTTCCAGTATCCAGGAAGGGATACTTCAACTGAGACCAGAGGAAGGGGAACCAAACCTGTCGAGGCCAGAAGAGGGCAATGAGGATGACTGAACACTTCAGCCTGCTTGCTTTCTATAGGCACTTCGGAATCAGAGGAAGAGAGGGATAGCAGTAGAGGAAGACCTGGGGGCCAATCGTGAATCAGAGCATCCCTCGGTGACTCCCCTGGAGGGGGGATCAGAGAGAAGTACTTGCTGCACTTACTGTTGAGTGGAGAGGCAAACAGGTCAAAGCAAGGCTGGCATCAGTGGCTGAAGATCATATTCGCTACTGTTTGATTGAGGGATCACTCATGAGGAATCAGAATGGACCTGCTGATTCTGTCTGCCAGCAGGTTGGTTTTCCTCAGTATGTGTGTTGCAATAAGAAAGTGGTCTGAAAAGATAGCCCTTTCCCAGACCTTCATGGCCTCTCTGCACAACAGATAGGAATGCGTTCCTCTCTGTTTGTTGATGTACCAGACTACTAACATGTTGTCCGTATGGAATGCAATAATCCCCTAGAGGGGAGAACATCCTGAAAGACTTGCAACATTAGGAGAACTGCTCTCATCCCAAAGACAGATATGCAACTTGGTCTCACAGAGTGATTATGTACCTTGGACCATCTTTCCCATGAAATGCCCCCATCCCCCCTACCTCAGTTGGGAAGCACCCGTGGTCACTCTTGCTATTGGGGAAGAAAGAGAACGGTTTGCCCAGAAAGCGGTCATCTGACTAGATTCACCAGCTAACATGATGTTTGCAAACTGTTTTATGGGAAATGACAGAGGCTGGTAAAGAATGGACCAGTGAACCGCCAGTGTCCACTGAAGGATTCCCATAAAGAATCTTGCAAGAGGAACTAGAAGAATGGCAGCTGACACGGACCAAAGAGCTTGTAACACTAGTTTTGTTGGAGGGGATGGACAAGACAGTAAGTCCCGTACCTGACTTCTCAATGATATGATGTGATGAAGAGGTAATGATACCACTTGAGTCATAGTATCCAGCTGAGTTCCTATGAATTTGAGTCCGTAAAGACATCAACTACGATTTGGCAAGGTTTACTGTAATGCCTAGGGAGTTGGAAATCTAAAGCAAGTAATCCATGGCTTGTTCATAGGTGTGTACTATGCTAATGGCCCTGGAGCCTTTACAAGCTTAGCCCATAGAAGTGCCCTGGCATTGTGCCACCCGATGTTAGTTCCCAGTGCCTCTATCAAACACAGCCACTGGAGTGATCCCTGGGGTGAACTTTCTATTGAAACTTTTCTTGAAGAGGGACAGTGAGGTGCTCTGCTTGACATGTATGGGAAGTCTATTCCAGAGCATGGGCAGTCTCTGGGTGAGGAACCTGTCCCTCCAGCATGTTCTGTTGATTGTGGTAATGAGGTTGAGGTCTTTGGAGTGTGTGGTGCAGAGGGATTGGGATTTCTTTAGATGTAGCACTTCTAACAGAGCTGGGTCAGACATGGCTTTGTAAGTCAAGCAGAGATCGCTTCTAAGTAGGCGATGTGAGACAGAGAATAGCTGGAGTCTTTTGAGCCTGTGTAGGACATGTGTTTAACACCTAGGATCCTCTTCATGAGGTACTTTTGTGGCCTCTCCAGCTGTTGCAGGTGTCTAGTGAGGTACAGGCCAAATGAGGCATTATACTCAATGATTGGTCTAATGAGGGAAGAACAGAGAGAGAGAGAGAGAGAGAGAGAGAGACGATGACCTCTCTCTTCCTGGATGCAAAACACTTGGTAATGAGATGTGCCACATAAAAAGGACTTTCTGACCGCAGTGGCAATGTGGTGGTCAAAGGAGAGGCTGGTGTCAACCTGCGTCCCCAGATCTCTTATAATGCCTTCAAGTGTTCAGTGGGCTCCCATCGATGTGGTAATTATTGGGAACTGAGTTTTTACCAAAGGGGATGGCAACGCATTTTTTGATGTTAAGCTTAAGGTCATGGTTTTGACACCAGTCATTGGTCTCAGTGAGGCCTTTCTGTAGGATGTCTGCATCACTTGGGGAGTTAATAATGTCTCCCAGTTTACAGTAGTCTGCAAACTTAGTCAGCCAGAGTCCCTTTGTGTTGGCCTGGACTTCTGAGAAGTAGATGCTGAACAGGAGAGGACCCAGGACCAATCCCTGTGGGACTCCACTCATGACTGGTCGGCAGTCTGACTTGGAGTCCGCTACTTTCACACTGTGTGCTCTATCTGTGAGCCAATTTGCAACCCACCTAATGATATAGGGATTGATGCCTAGTTTGGTGAGTTTATCAATACTTTCTGAGTGAGGAATGGTATCAAAAGCCTTGGCCAGATCGAGGTAGGCTATATGCACTGCCTTACCTTCATCCACAGCCCTGGTGACTGACTCAAAGAAGTCAACCAGGTTGAGCAGGCATGATCTCCTTTCACAAAGCCAAACTGCACGGGGTCTAGAGTTTGGAGATTTCCTATATTTTTGTTAATCAGGTCCATGATGATGATGATGCACTCCACAGCTTTACATATCAGACTAGTCAGGCTAATGGGGTGATAATTCCCAGGGTCTATAGTCGCTCTCCCTTTATGGAGAGGGATGACAGCAGCAGTGCACCATCCGTTAGGGACAAAGCCTGAGGTGAGGCTGTGACTGAACAGGGGACACAGATGTGGTGCCAGTTCACTTGGTAGTTCATGTAGAACACAGCCAGGGATATTATGGGGTCCCATGGAAGCTGTATTCCTGACATTGGAGAATGCAGCTTTAACCTGTGCTGCAGTAATGCTGGATGCCTGGTATTCTTCCGGTATTGTGATTGCCCCTTTTATGCGGGAGAGAGGGGTAAAGTTGGCACTGAATCTGTCGGCCAGTATGTTGGCAATATCTGTTGGCTCAGTATAGGAGGTACCATTGTGCAGTAACTCCGAGCAAATCTGGGTATTGCCGTGGAGGTTCTTGATACAGCTATAGCAGGCTTTGTGATTGTTTTTAGTGTCTGCCGCAATTCTGCCTTCATAGCTGGCTTCAGAGGATTTGATGAGGGATCTCAACTTTTTGTTGAGGCTAATAACAGAGTTTTTCCAGTCTTGTGATTTCACCTTTTTCTGCAAAAGTTTCTTCCTTTTGTTGTAGAGTTTATTAATGGCAGGGGATCAACAGACTGGCTTCCTTTTTTTGGAGGAGAGCGTCTTGGTTTTGTTGGGTATGGCTAGTTCCATGCATTTATGTACATGTTCGCACAGTGCGTTCATGTATGATTTGGCAGTCATGCAGCTATTTTCCATTGGCATGGGTGCCATGAAGTTAGCCACCTCTGTTTTTAGGAGTCCAGATTCAGCTTTGGAGAAGTTTTTTAAGGAAGGTACCTTTGTGGGTTTGTGGGCGAGATGTGGATTTAAATGGTAATTAGTTTATGGTTGGATCTGATCAGGGAGGGATTGACTATTGATGTAGAGCAATGGTCGCCCATGTTAGTAATAACCAGGTCAAGGATGTTGCTTCCTCTAGTGGGGGTCAGAATGAGTTGGTCCAAGGCATTGAAATTGATGAATTCCAGGAAATGTTGGGCAAGTGTATTGGTACACGAGTAGTTTTCCCAGTTGATGGAGGGTAGCTGAAGTCTCCTAGTAAGAGAATGTTGGGTTGGACCTTGATAGAGTCCAGGGTGCTTAAGAACGTGGAGTGAGTCTAAGGACATGGCTGGGGACCTACAGCAGGCTATGACCTGGAGTTTCTTGCAGAAGTTGATGCCTAGCTGGGGCGCTGAGGAGCCAACTGTCAAAAAAGGGAAACACCTACAATCTTTTGAGTGTCAAGTGAGCTTGCCATGACTGACATGCATTTGGTGAACACCCGGGGGCTGTGGTGGAGTCCAGAGGGCACTGCTCTGAATCAGTAGTGACTGGGTCAAAGCTGAAAGCGCAAGTGTCTCCTGAAGCACCTGTCTAATTCGATACAACAGTACACATCTTGGCGATCTATACAGCACAGCCAATCGTCCTTGTCCAGAAGGGGCAGGATGGACTGAACCATAACCATTCTGAACTTTGACTTCTTTGCATACTGATTCAGATTGCTTAGATCCAGAATAGGTCTCGGATCCCTTATTTTCTTTGGCACTAAAACAAAGTGGAAGTAAGTTCAGAATCCTATTTGTTCGGGTGGCACATCTTGAACGACTCTTTCGTAGCAGCTTTTGAATCTCTTGAGCTGTGTACTACTTCTGACTAGTTGAAACGCCAGGGAGTTTCTTCCTTGTGACAGGAGGTGGAAGGGAAAAGGTTAAGTAGTAACCTGTGGAAATTGTACTTGGCGCCCATACATTTTTTGTGATCTTTGTCCAGGCATCCAGGTGCAGGGAAAAATAATCCCGAACTGCCTGCAGAGGTGGGCAGTTGGACAGAGCTTCAGGAACGGTGATAGGACATATCTGAGAAGGAGTCTCTAAAGCCCTGGTTTTGTGGACCCCATCTGCCTCTGGTGCGTCTGCCATTAAAACCTCTGCCACTGGAGAAAGTATCTCCATGCAAGTACTGGAAAGGTCCCTAAAATTTCCAGAACCACATTTTCTTACCACCTCCCCGATTCCTAGAAAAAAAAAGTTGAGGGGTAAAAAACTTGATACCAATGGCAGACAGGGTCTTTCCTTCCTGCTCGCTGCAGGAGTGCACATCTGACACTGAAGACTGAACAAGGAGAAGCCAAAGTGGGCATTAACAAAAGACTCCTTAAAGGGCTCCGTAAAGTTGCATAGCCTCATCCAGGCAGATCTCCTAATGGCTATGCCTGAACTGGCTGTTCGTGAGGTGCCCTCCACTGTATGGGAGACCAGCCTCATCAATGAATTGGCAATGGACGAAAGAATAGCCGGCTGAGGAGAAACCTACTTAAGATCCTCCGCAGACATGGACTCAGATGGAGAGGTTGAAAGCTCCTTGATCAAATCTCTCTGTAGATGAGAGAAATGTTCTAGGCAATTTAAAGATGTCAGTGCGAATGTGGCTGAGGCACATATGCACTTTCAAAATCTGTCCATCACTCTGGACTCATTGTTCAGTGGATGGACAGAGAAGTTTTGCACTGCTAGTTCCTTCTTAGTGGCCACTGCCACAACTATGGCATTCACTGGGATTCCCTTACTCCAGTGATATCCATCTGATGGGGGAACCAAAAACTTATCCA
The DNA here is from genome assembly GCF_019279795.1 of Protopterus annectens. Taxonomy (NCBI): domain Eukaryota; kingdom Metazoa; phylum Chordata; order Ceratodontiformes; family Protopteridae; genus Protopterus; species Protopterus annectens. The sequence continues at coordinate 1,170,664,024 of NC_056745.1, forward strand.
GGCGCATGGGGATGAGCTTGACATTGTCCGGTTCCTTCAGAGGCCGGTGGAGAACCAGGTCAATAAGTTTATCTGCCAGGAGGAGGGGTTACCCAAGACATAGATGGGCCAGCTCCAAAAGTCTCCAGAAACATCAACTCATTAGAGGAGGAGTTTGGGAAGAACAGCCACCTTTCTGCTTGAGGATTTCCAGGATGTCTCCAAAGTAATCATTATCAGGCAGCAATCGGGGATCCTTGCCCCTCATCAAAATCAGTGTCTTCTGAGACAGACTCTATAAAGGAATCTATGTGCGTTCTCTTACATGCATTACTCTGAGGGACCTCTTCAGTGGGGTGTTAGGGGGAGGTGGTGGAATAAGGGGGAAATCCCTCTGGGGAGGGAGCATGGAGCTGTCCCAGAGCTGGCTGACCTTGAAGAGCACAACTGATATGCTCAGAGCTAGGACCCAATGAGGGTAGAGTGGTAGGATCTGAGTTGTGAGAGGACAGCTGTCTATGCAAAGAGAAGGCCCTTTCCACTACCTGGAAGGCTGTCAGACCTGGAGGCACCTCTCCACCCCTCCTCACAGCCAAGGATGGAAGATCAGGGCCAACTTCGTTTCACAGCCCTCCAGAGAGAATCGGATCTGAGCTGAGAAGAGCCGAGACAACAAAAGGAAGGGATAGACCCGGCAAAGAAAGAGTGGATCCCAACCTCTGGGATCCAGCACTGACTTCTCAGATCCAAGACCTGCCCTGATCCAATGGTATCGCATAAGGGCTGGTCAGGGAAACCATGGGAGTCAAGGACGGGAGCTTCCTTGGATCCAACGCCGACTCTCTTAAAGATCTTGGATCCTGGGACTCCGAGACCACAGGAGGAGCAAAGGAGGATATGGTACTGGCAGGGCAGGTGAACTCACAGATCTGAGAGGGGACGGAGTTGGTAGGACCCCGATCTGGATAGGTGCACTCATGGATCCAAGAAGGGATGGAGTTGCCAGGACCCTCATCTGGATCTGAACCTTGAGAAATCTCAGCATCATCCTATCCATAACTGCCTCTGTCAAGCTCCCTGAAGATCTGGATGAAGCAGGCCTAGAAAGCATCTTTGGGGATTAGAATAATTGTGAGGGCAGGGCCGGAGAAAAGTACAGTTGTGTACACTAACCATAAATGTAGATGTTAAGAGTGTATTCATTGTTGCAGTCATCACACTTGGGTTATCTGCCTCCAGGTAGCCCTCAGTCGGTCCAAATACCAGAGACTTAGTATGACGGCATCGGATGCTGTTGCTCAAGGACTGATGTCAGGTCTTCAGGGGTATAATAACAGGCAACCGACGCCATTCCATCAGTTTTTCTTGCGCCAAATGTCAGGAGCCCCCCAAATAGGGAGCTAAGTTATGGTTGGGAAAACACCACCATTAAAAAGTAAATACCAAGAGAGAAAAAACAGGGGGCTGGAGGGAAACCAGGACTGCAACAGTGAATACACTAGAACAACTTCATTTATGGCAAGTGTACATAACTGTACTATGTTCTTCGTGTTTCACTGTTGCAGTCATCACACTTGGGTGGATTCCCAAAGCTGAAGAAGGGTGGAGGCAGTCAAGAAGAGATAGGGCTGGCTAGTATGCCTTGCAGGACTGCTGTTGAAAACCTTCCCTGTATTTCGAAAAGATAAGCAGTGGTAATGCTTGGTGAAGGTGTGTACAGAACTCCAGGTAGCAGCTTCCAGGATGTCCCTGGTAGGGACTCCCCTGAGAAATGCTGTAGAGGTAGATTATGCCCTATTAGAATGTGTTCTGACCCCTTGAAGGGTTGGTTTCTCATGGTGCTTGTAGCAGAAATGGATGCAGTGTGCTACCCATTTGGAAATTGTTTGTTCTGAAATGGCCTTGCCCTCTGTCCCTGTTGCAAAGCTGACTAGTAACTGGTCAGACATTCTGAAGGGCTTAGTCCTATCAAGGTAGAATCTGAGATGTCTGTGCATGTCTAAAAAGTGTAGGATCCTTTCCCCTTTATTATGAGAATTAGAGAGGAAAGTTGGCAAATGGATGGACTGGTTGAGAGCGACACTGTATTCCACTTTAGGCATAAAGGAATGGTTAGTTCTGAGGGAAACCCTGTCAGAATGAAAAATAATGCAGGGCTCCACAGCCATAAATGCTTGTAGCTCAAACACTCTTTTAGCTGAAGTGATGGCCAGAAAAGTACAGTTGTGTACCTACCATAAATGTAGATGTTCGAGTGTATTCACGGTCGCAGTCATTACTTGAGTTATCCTGCTGGCAGGCTACCCGCAGCTGGCCAGAATTCCAAAGTCTAGGTCCGGTGTCGGTTGCTGTCGCCTCTTCCCTGACATCAGTGCACCAGGGGTATAAAAGATGCAGCCGACGCCATTTTCTTCAGTTTTTCTTGCCCCAGATGTCAGGTGCCCCCAAATTGGTAGGCTGAAAAATATGCCAATAAAAATGCATGCACAAAAATAACATTTACTTCATCTACAAGCAAATACACCAAATAGGTTGTATAGGATAGAGAAGTGCAGATAAGTCCCAGCAAAGAAGAGGGGGGGTGGTGGGTGGGTAACCTGGACTGCAACAGTGAATACACTCGAACATCTACATTTATGGTAGGTACACAACTGCACTACGCTCATTGTGTTTCACTGTTGCAGTCATTACTCTTGGGTTGAATCCCAAAGCTGAGGAAGGGTGGCTGGGCTAAATAGGATTAGGAGAGGCTATGAGGCCCTGCAGAACGAGGTAAGTGGTAGTGCTTTGTGAAGGTGTGCACTGAACTCAAGTTGCAGCCTCTAAGATATCTTTGGTTGATACTCCTCTGAGGAAGGCTGGTGAAGTGGCTGCTGCTCTGGTGGAATGAGGCCTAATGCCCTTAGGCACTGATTTGCCATGCTGACAATAGCAGAAACGGATGCAATGGTCTATCCATTTAGAAATAGTCTGTTTTGAGATAGCCTTTCCTTGTGATCCTGCAACATATGACACTAAAAGTTGCTCAGTCTTTCTGAAAGCTTTAGTTCTGTCCAAGTAGAAGCGTAACTGCCTGTGTATGTCCAAAGAATGCAGAATTTTCTCACCCTTGTTCTGTGGATTAGGATAAAAGGTTGGCAAGTGAATGGTTTGGTTAAGGGCCACACTGGACACCACCTTAGGCATAAATGTAGGGTTTGTCCTCAGAGAAACCCTGTCTGGATGAAAAATGATGAAAGGTTCCACAGCCATGAGTGCTTTTAACTCCGAGACTCGCCTTGCAGAGGTTATTGTTAGGAGCAGAGCTGTTTTCCAGGATAAGAATTTTATATCTGCTGTTGATGCTGGCTCGAAAGGATACAGTGTGAGTTTTTTCAAAACATAATTGAGGTCCCAGGCCGGAATTGGTGCTCTCCTTGGAGGCCTAACGTTTTTGGCCCCTCTGAGGTACTGCCTTATTAAAGGATGAGAAAAGATAGGTGGTTCCGGATTGTAATGGGCTGAAATGGCAGAGGCATGAATCTTAATTGATGAGAATGAAAGGCCGTTGTTCAGCATCTCAGTTAGGTATTGTAAAATCTGAGGGATATTTGGTACACACGTGTCAATGCCTTGTTCCTGGTTCCAAACACAGAATCTCTTCCATTTTTCTGCATAAGATTTTCTGATGCTGGGCCTCCTGGCCTCCAAGATAACATCCATAACGGCTTTTGAAAGAGGAGTGTCCTGAATGGCTACATTATCTGCCATGCTGCCAGATTTAAGGTCTTGACTTGGCTGTGCAGGATCTGATTGTTTTGTTGGGTCAGCAAGTGAGAAGTTTGAGGCAATATCCATGCGGGACCTTGAGACAAGCTCTTTAGGATTGGGTACCAATGCTGGCGTGGCCAGTCTGGTGCAATCAGTATCATTTTTGGCTTCTCTTGTCTGACCGTTAGGAGTACCCTGAGAAGGAGAGGCAGTGGGGGAAAAGCATATACCGTTAGATTTTTCCAGCTGAAGGATAGGGCGTCCACTTTCCATGCTTGCTTGTGATAAATCCTTGTGCAAAATCTCTGCAATTGGCAGTTGTGAGGGGAGGCAAATAGATCTATGTCTGGGCATCCCCATTTCCTTATTATCATGCTGAAGACTTGTGGATCCAGTTTCCATTCGAGGGGATACATGAGGTTTCTGCTTAGTTCGTCTGCTAGAGTATTTGTTTTTCCTGGCAGGAACTGTGCTTGCAGGTGAATTTGAAAAGCCAATGCTGTGTCCCATAAGGTCATTGCTTGTCTGCAGAGGGGGTAGGAATGTGTACCTCCCTGCTTGTTTATGTACCACATGACCGTAGTGTTGTCTGTCTTTATAAGTAACTGTCCTGGATGAAGTAGGACCTTGAAAGCTGTCAGGGCATTTTGAACAGCTAGCATCTCTTTTTGATTGATGTGAAGATGCATCTGGTTTGCAGGCCATGTGCCCTGAATACATTTTCCTGCCATATGTGCCCCCCAGGCATAATCTGATGCATCTGTTGTCAGTGTCTGTCTGGCTGTGGGTAAACTGAATGGCAAACCTTTGTTGTGGTGACAGGCTTCTGCCCACCATCGAAACTCCTGTTGCAGGCAGGGAATGAGTGCAATTACTGTCTCCAGGCTGTGGCAATGCTGAGTCCAAACACTTTTTAGGTACCACTGTAGTTTCCTCATATGCAGTCTGGCATATGGAATTAGTAGAATGCAAGATGCCATGAAACCCAAGGCCTGCAGGATTTTCCTTACAGATAAGTGGTTTTTTGTTGTCAATCTCTTGAAGTAAGTAGTCAGATGCTTTTGTATGGCGTGAGATAAGCCATCTGGGCAGTTGTATTTAAGCTTGCACCCAGGAATGTTATCTCTTGATAGGGCACTAGTTTTGATTTCTTTTCGTTTACTGTGTATCCTAGGCCAATTAGTAATCTTTTTACAAACGCCAAATGCTTCAGAAGAATGTCTTTGTTCTCTGCTTGAATTAGGCGGTCGTCCAAGTAGGGATATATTTGAATTCCTTTTTGTCTGCAAAACGCAATTACTGGTGCCAGGCATTTTGTGAAGACCCTGGGCGCAGTAGATAAGCCAAAGGGCAGTGCAGAGAATTGGTAATGCATTGAGCCAGCTATGAATCTGAGGTATCATCTGCAAGATTGTCTGATTGGGACATGCAGGTATGCCTCTTTTAGGTCCAAAGTTACGAGCCAAGCCTTCTTGCCCAGCATGGGCAGTAGCTGCTGTAGAGTCAACATCTTGAATTTTAGAACTTCCAGAAATGTATTTAAAATTGACAGGTCCAGTATTGATCTCCAGGTTTTGTCCTTTCTGGGTACTAGAAAAAGTCTGGAGTAAAATCCTTGCCCCTGCTCTTGTTGTGGTACTTGCTGAATGGCCCTCATGTCCATGAGGGCTGTAATTTGCTTTTGTGCCTCTACCCATTGATTGTATGGCAGGTCTGGCATACCTTTTGACCTTGGTAGGGTATGAAAATGGAACCTGTAGCCTTGGGACACTATGTTCAGGACCCATTTGTCTTGGGTAACCATTTGCCAGTTTGATGAAAAAAGTGCTAGTTTTCCCCCTAAGGGGGCTGCCAAAAGAAAAGTGCTTGGATCTGGTAGAGGAAAGTCATTGGGACTGTTTCCTGTAAGGTTGTGATTTGTCTTCTCCGCTTTTGGAGGTAGGAGCACCCTATTGTTTAGGTCTGTATGAGCCTTGGGGCGAAGATCTGCCTCTGGGTCGCCTGTATCTGCCTCTTTGTGGTCTGTCTGACACTGGAAAAGACCAGTTTTTAGAGGGCCAGTTCCTGCTAAACCTGGGTGGCTGCACCTGTAAGAAATCCTTGACTGACTGCATGGATTTTGCTTTATCCTCCATTTTTTTAACACCTCTTCTGCTTTAGTACCAAACAAAGTATCATGCTGTAATGGTGCATCTAATAATTTTTCTTTAACATGATCAAGCAGATTCTGTTCCTTTAACCAAGCATGCATTCTAATAACAGAACCTGTAACAGCGGCCCTGCAAGAGGCCTCCAGTGAATCATAACCACATTGCAAAGTATGCTTTCCCACTTGTTCAACTGCATGCAATAAATCTTGCAATTCCTTGTTCTCTGAACTTTCAGTATTTGGCAACAATTTCTGTTTAAGCAGTGACATTAAATATTGCTGATATTTAAGCATATGAAACTGACAATTTAAAGCTCTTACAGCCAGGGTAGCAGAGGTGTAGACTTTTTTCCCCCATCTGTCTAGAGCCCTAGAATCCCGATCAGAGGGGACAGGGTTTTTTTGCAGTGGAAGCTTTAACCCCTTTGGGACCCTGAGATATAGCTTCTGGGTCAGCAGCTGGGTTTTTATATAGAAATTTATGAGAATCCGGGACCCTGTAATACCTGTCTAGCTTAGCAGGTGCAGAGGGTAGAGAGTCAGGGGACAGGTCGGACTCTGAAAATACATCATCTACAATATCCAGGACAGGTGGAATAGCAAGGGGTCTGTGCTGAGGAAGTAGCAGAAAGTCTCTGAGCCTTTTCTTAGATTCAGAATAATCTTGGCTCTCCCAGTGGAAATGCTCCCTCATGGTATGCAGGGTTTCTCCAAAAGAATAATCCTCAGGAGGAGAGGCTGAAGGAATGGATTCTTCAGCATCAGAATCCTCATAGGGAAGCATGGAGTAATCCTGTTCAGAAGAGGAATCAGAGGAAATAGAAACCTGATCAGAAGAATCATACTCTGTCTCTTGCCTAGGCCTCTTATCAGGAGGGGGGATGGGAACCCCTGATCAAACTAATTAGGTCTTCGGCCATTTTGAGCATCTGTTTTTTAGGCATGGAAGTCTGAGAAGGAGAATGCTGTACTTGTTTCTTTGTCTTTAGAGCTGCTTTAGTCTTTGAAGCTGAAGATGGCTCAATATATAGTTGTGCAGGTCTGAAGACACCCTCAGAAGCAGATGCCTGCTCAGCGGCTCCGGACCCATCTGAGGGAATGATTTCAGAGTGTCCAATACCTTGAGTTTCCAGAGGCCCAGTCGGCTCCACGTGGGAGTCGGAAGCGGCCTGTGGCTCTGAGGTAGAGGGCACCAGGGGCTGCGAAAGTGCCTCACTGAGAACCGGCGACTGGCCTAGCAAAGGCTACATAGTCAGTTTTGGACCTCGGATGTCTATCCTTTTCCTTGTCCTTGCGTTTTTTGTAAACTCCAGTTGTCGGTTGGTCCAACGGCATTATATAATTAAATCTTCGGCCAAAGTAATGAAATGCAAAATCGAACTGATGCTTGATAGTGCGTTGGTTAAATCTAGCACAAAACAGACAGCTAGCAATGTTGTGATCAGGGCCTAGGCAAGGAATACAGTAAGAGTGAAAATCCTTATGAGGTATTTGCTTCCCACAAGAAATACAATTGTTAACTTTTTCTGACATCGGTCTGGAGCAAGAAAACAGTTTCCCCAACGGGGTACTTAGCTTTATGAAGACTTTGGTTCTGAAATTCGAATTTGAAAATCTCAAGAGTCGGCCGACCGGCACTTGTGAACTGCTCTTGCTTCGGGCACTGCGCGGGAAGAAAGACTGAAGAAAATGGCGTCAACTGCATCTTTTATACCCCTGGCGCACTGATGTCAGGGAAGAGGCGACAGCAACCAACGCCGGACCTAGACTTTGGAATTCTGGCCGACTGTGGGTAGCCTGCCAGCAGGATAACCCAAGAGTAACGACTGCAACAGTGAAACACGATGAACATCAAGGCTGTTTTGCAAGAGAGGAATTTTAACTTAGCTGACGCAGCAGGTTCAAAGGGTGGAAGCGTGAGCTTTTCCAGTACAAAGTTAAGGCCCTAAGCAGAGGTGGGTGCTCTCCTTGGTGGCCTTAAGTTGTCTGCCCCTCTCATGAACTGTTTGATAATAAGGTGCAAGAAGAGACGTGGCTCAGTGTTGTAATGAACCGAAATGACTGAGACATGTATCTTAATGGATGAGAAGGACAGGCCTTTGTGGAGTAGATCTGCTAAGTAATCCAGGATTAGAGGCAGGGAGGGCAGAGTTGTATCCTCTCCTTAAGACTGAATCCAGGAGCATTACCTTTTCCACTTATCAGCATAGGATTTTCTTGTACTGGGTCTTCTGGCTTCAAGAATGATGTCCAGCACCTGCTTGCTTAGGTTGCTGGGGGAGAAATCAAGGAATAAGCCAGGTTGCAAGATTTAGGGTTTGCAATTGTGGATGCAAAATTGTCCCTGCTGCTAAGAGAGCAGGGTTGGGTTCTGGTGTAGGTGTCAGGGTGGCACCAGTGACGGGCTGCGCAGGAGTGGGTACCAGTGCTGGCGTGGCCAGTCCGAGTCAATCAGAATTGTCCTTGGTCTGTCCTGTCTTATCTTGAGTAATACTCTTGAGAGAAGGGGCAGAGGGGGAAAAGCATAGATTGAGAGATTTACCCACTGAAAAGATGGGGCATACATTTTCCAGGCCCTGCTGTGAGGATTCCTGGTGCAGAATTTGCTGAGCTGGTGGTTGTAAAGGGAGGCAAAGAGATCCACCTCTGGGGTTCCCCATTTCTGAATCAGAAGGTTGAAGGTGCTGGGCTCCAATTGCCACTCGTGTGGGTCTAGGAGATTTCTGCTTAAGTCGTCTGCCACTGAGTTTTGTTTGCCTGGCAGGAAATGAGCTTGCAGATGGACTTGCATGTCCAAGGCCGTGCGCCACAGGGCCATGGCTAACCTGCAGAGTGGGTAGGAGTGGGTTCCCACCTGCTTGCTAATGTCCCACATAACTGTGGTGTTATCTGTTTCTATTAGCAGTTGTCCTGGAAAGAAAATGGATTTGAAAGCAGTCAGGGCATTCTGCGCAGCTAGCATCTCTTTTTGGTTTATGTGCAGATGAATTTGACTTGGGCTCCAGTGGCCCTGAATGCATTTACCGTCATGTGTGCTCCCCCAGGCATAGTCTGATGCATCTGTGGTTAGGGCCTGGGCGGCGTGGGGTTGAGAAAAAGGCAGTCCCTTGTTGTAGTTGCATGCTTCTGCCCACCAAAGGAACTCTGTCCTTAGACAAGGTATGATAGGAAGAAGAAGTTATGTCTTATAACGTTCCATCTGTGTTGTAGATCTTTGTTCATTCATTACTATTAGGACTTTGGTTCTGTCCTCGGAACCGATACGACCGTTTCCAAGCTCGCGTCAGCCAAAAACTCTCAGCCAAGACCTACCCATAATGCCCCTCTCCTAGTTACTCTAGATCGAGTTTGCCCGCCCCTATATAATAGATGTAGTAATAGAAAAATAGTAGAAGGCTCTGATTGAGCAAATGCCCCAACCAGGAGTTCCTAAAGTCCACCAGAAGTCTTTATCTGATGTTGTAAATCTTTGTTCATTAATTACTATTAGGACAGAGTCCCCAGCTACTTGAGTCATGGGTGGCCCTAAGGAAGGATATTCCTGAGCACCATAGAACCAAAAGATGCTTGTCCTCTGGAGGCCAAATCCAATTTGTAATGAGAGATAAAGGTACGAGGTCTTGCCCAAGTGGCTGCTGCATGGATATCATCCATAGAGGCTCTGGAATGAAATGCTACAGAAGTAGCCACAGATCTGGTAGAATGAGCCTTTTTTCTGGAAGGTAAGGACAGCTTATTCTGTTGGTAGATAAAGTTAATGACGTTTCTAAGCCCGGAGGATAAAGTCACTTTGGAAACAGGTTTACCCAATCTGGGTCCTGCAAAGGCCACAAACAACTGATCTGTTTTCCTGAAAGATTTAGTCCTGTCCAAATAACAACAAAGCTGCTGATGTGCATCAAGGGTGTGCAAAAGGTACTCCCCTTTATTAGAATGCTGAGAGAAGAAAAACCAGCAGGTCAATAGACTGGTTAATGGAAAAAACAGAAATTACCTTGGGCAAGAAAAAAGGGTTAGTACGAAGGGACACCCTATCTGTGTGGAAGATCAAGTAAGGTCTCTTGACACTCGAGGCCTGCAGCTCAGATACTCTTCTCGCTGAGAAGTGCTACTAGAAGTAAGGTTTTCCATGACAAAAAATGTACATCACACGAATCAAAGGGCTCGAAAGGATGACCTGTGAGAGACTAAAGTACCAAAGTCAAGTCCCAGGGTTCTAAGGGAGGCTTGACCAGAGGTTAACATGTAATAATCCTTTCAAAAATGTCTTGCACAGGCAGTGTGACATAACTGAAGAATTATCAAGTCCATTAAGAAAATTGGTGATAGCTGTTAAATGTACAGTGAACGTCGATGCTGAGGCTCCTGCATGCAAAAGTAATCAGGTATTGTAGGATCTTTTGAATAGACATAGAGAAAGGGTCTAAGTTCTGATCTTTGGCCCAAATAGAGAACCTAGTCCATTTACTAGAATAAACTTTCCTGGTGGAAGGTTTGTGTGAAGCCAGAAAAATTTCACGGACAGGAGATGGGATGTCAGGCAGCCTGGCAATCACTGGAAGTGGAGGTACCAAGCTGTGAGCTTGAGAACTGTGGAGGTTTGGATGAATAGGTCCCTGAGGACTTGGGAATGATCCAGGATCCACGGGCTGTGAATCAGATGAGGCCATAGAAATGGGAACCAGACTTGACGGGGCCAGTAGGGGGGCAATGAGGATCACTTTGCTTCTCAACCTCTGAGCTTTCTGGAGAAATTTTGGAATGTGGGGAAACGGGGCAAAGGCATACAGAAGACCCGGGGGCCAACTGTGCGTTAGAGCTTCCCTCGGGGGTTCCCCCTGAGAGGGGATCAGGGCAAAGCAACTTCTGCATTTGTAGTTTATGGGGGAAGCAAACAGATCACAGCAAGGTTTGCCTCAGAGATGGAAGATCTGATCCGCTGTTACAGGGTTGAAGGACCACTTGTGAGGCATCAGGATGTTCTTGCTCAGATTACCCACAATAAGGTTGGACCTCCCAGGAATGTGCGTTGCTATAAGAAAGCAGTTGGAAGCTATCGCCCAGTGCCAAATCCTCAGCTTCCCGACACAGGGGGGTAAGACAGTACAGTTGTGTACACTTACCATAAATGTAGATGTTTGAGTGTATTCATTGCTGCAGTCATTACATTTAGGGTAATCTGCTGGCAGGTTGCCCTCAGTCGGCCTGAATAACAAAGTCTTGGGTCCTGCATCGGTCGCTGTCTCCTTTTCCATGACATCAGGTCGTCAGGGGTATAAAACATGCAGCCAACGCCATTTTAATCAGTTTTTCTTGCCCCAGATGTTAGGTGCCCCCCAAATGGGGAGCAAAAATATATATATAAACTGTAAAAATATAAATGCACCTTAGAAACATAAAATTTACCTTCAACTAAAAGCAAATACACCACAAAGGCTTTTGAGTATAGTGAAGGAAAGAAAAAGGTATAGAATGGGGGATGGCGGGTGGGTAACCCGGACTGCAACAGTGAATACACTCGAACATCTACATTTATGATAAGTGTACACAACTGTACTATGTTCTTCATGTTTCACTGTTGCAGTCATTACATTTGGGTAGAATCCCAAAGCTATGGATGGGAGGATGGAACTAAACAGCATTAGGAGCAGCTACAAGGCCCTGCAGGACTGCAGTGGCAAAGCCTGCCCTAGATTTAGAGAAGGGAGGTAAATGATGATGCTTTGTGAACGTATGAACAGAGCTCCAAGTAGCAGCTTCTAGAATGTCTTTGGTTGGGACCCCTCTGAGAAAAGCTGCTGTAGAGGCAGCCCTGGTGGAATGGGATCTGATCCCCTTGGGCACAGGTTTACCATGGTGCAAATAGCAGAAATGAATGCAGTGGCTTATCCATTTAGAAATAGTCTGCTTTGATATAGCGTTCCCCTCTGATCCTGCAGCAAATGCTACCATTAGTTGCACAGAATTTTTTATAGATTTTGTATTGTTTAAGTAGAATCTTAGTTGTCTGTGTACATCCAATGAATGCAGAATCCCTCCCCCTTGTTCTGCGGATTTGGAAAAAATGTTGGCAGGTGAATGGTCTGATTAAGAGCCACACTGGATACCACCTTAGGCATAAAGGAAGGGTTGGTCCAGAAGGCCACCCTGTCTGGGTAAAATGTAACGAAAGGCTCCATTGCCATGACAGCCTGTAGTTCTGAAACCCTTCTAGCTGAAGTGGCTGCCAAAAGATAAGCTGGTTTCCAAGACAGAAATTTTATATCCGCAGTAGCTGCTGGTTCAAAAGGAGGCAGGGGGAGTTTTTCCAGCACAAAATTGAGGTCCCATGCCGGAGTTGGTGCTCTCCTGGGAGGCCTTAAATTTTTGGCCCCTCTGAGATGCTGTTTTAGCAGTGGATGAGAAAAGAGGAGAGGCTCTGTGTTGTAATGAGATGGCAGAGGCATGGATTTGTCAAGCATCTCAGTTAAGTATTGTAAAATCTGAGGAATATTGGGTTTTGCTGTGTCTATTCCTTGTGCTTGGTTCCAAGCACAGAATCTCTTCCATTTATCAGCATAAGATTTTCTAGTACTAGGCCTTCCGGCTTCCAAAATGACATCCATCACAGGTTTACTGAGAGATGTGGTTTGAATAATTAGTTGATTAGCCATGCTGCAAGATTCAGAGTTTGGAGCCGAGGGTGCAGAATTTGATAGTTTTGCTGAGACAGTAGATGAGGTGTTTGAGGCAAGTACCACGGAGGATGGTGTGACATATTCCTTAGAAGCAGGAAACAGTGTTGCCAAGGCCAGTCCTGAGCAATTAGAATCATTTTTGTTTTTTCCTGTCTGACTTTTAGTAAGACCTTGGAGAATAGAGGCAGAGGGGGAAATGCATAGACTGATAGGTTTTTCCAGCTGAAGGATAGAGCATCCACTTTCCATGCTTTTTTGTGATGAGTTCTTGAGCAGAATTTGTCCAACTGATAGTTCTGTGGAGAGGCAAATAGATGTCTGGGCATCCCCATTTCTGTGTTAACATGCTGAAGATTTGTGGATCCAGTTTCCATTCATGCGGGTCCATAAGATTTCTGCTTAGGTCATCTGCCAGAGTATTTTGCTTTCCTGGCAGGAATTGAGCTTGAAGATGTATTTGGTAAGTCAAGGCTGTGTTCCACAAGGCCATGGCTAGTCTGCAAAAGGGGTAGGAATGGGTACCCCCCCTGCTTGTTTATGTACCACATCACTGTGGTGTTGTCCGTCTTTATCAGTAGTTGTCCTGGATGAAGTAAGACCTTGAAGGCTGTCAGAAAATTCTGAACAGCCAGCTAGCATTTCTTTCTGGTTGATATGCAGATGTATTTGGTTTGGGCTCCATTTGCCCTGAATGCATCTCTCTGCCAGGTGGGCTCCCCAAGCATAGTCTGATGCATCTGTAGTTAGGGTTTGGGTGGCGGGGGGTAGAATGAATGAGTCCCTTGTTTTGCTGACATGTCTCTGCCCACCAATGAAACTCCTGTTGTAGGCAGGGATTGAGAGGAATCATTGTTTCCAGGCTGTGACAATGTTGACTCCATAACCTTTTTAGGTACCATTGAAGTTTCCTCATATGCAGTCTCGCATATGGAATTAGTAGAATGCAGGATGCCATGAACCCCAAAGCCTGCAGAATTTGTCTTGCAGATACCTGGCTTTTTGTTGCCATTTGTTTGAAGTATGTTGTCAATTGTACTTGTTTGTCTGGCGTGAGGTAAGCCATCTGGCCAGTTGTATTCAAACTTGCACACAGGAATGTAATTATTTGAGAAGGTACCAGTTGTGATTTCTTTTCGTTTATGGTGTACCCTAGGCATGTTAGAAGCCTTTTTACAAACGCCAGATGTTGAAGTAGAGTGTCGTTGTCCTCTGCCTGAATGAGACAATCGTAAAGATAAGGATAAATTTCAATGTTTGTCTGCAGAATGCAATTACTGGTGCCAGGCACTTTGTAAAGACCCTGGGCGCAGTAGATAAGCCAAAGGGCAGTGCAGAAAATTGGTAATGCAAAATACCTGCTTTGAAGCTGAGGTATCTTCTGCAAGATTCCCTTATTGGGATATGCAGGTATGCCTCTTTTAAGTCTAGAGTTACTAACCAAGCATTCTTGCCAAGCATAGGCAGTAGCTGTTGTAAAATCAACATTTTGAACTTTGGAATGTCCAGGAACGTGTTCAGAATCGATAAGTCCAGTACTGGACACCATGAATTGTCTTGTCTGGGTACCAGGAAAAGTCTTGAATAAAATCCTTCTCCCTTTTGTGGTACTGGTTGAATAGCCCCCATATCCATGAGGGACATGACTTTTTTCTGGGCCTCTGCCCACTGGTTTTGTGGCAGATCCGGCCATCCGTTTGGAATTGGCAGAGTATGGAAATGAAATCTGTACCCCTGGGATACTATGTTTAATACCCACTTGTCCTGGGTAATTAACTGCCAATTTTGAGCATGAAGTGCTAGTCCTCCCCCCACCCCCCCGCAAGGGGGCTGCCAAAAGATAAGCGCTTTGAGATGGTAGAGGAAAGTCATTGAGACTGCTTACTGTAGGGTTGTGCTTTGCTACCTCCAGATTTGGAGGTGGAGGCACCCCATTGCTTTGACCTGTAAGATCCCTGTGATTGATATCTGGAGGCTTTTGAGCACCTCAGTTTGCCTGAGTGGCTCTGGTGGACACAGGAAAGGACCAGTTTTTAGTAGGCCAGTGCCTACTGAACCTGAGTGGCTGCACTTGCAAGAAATCTTTAACAGTTTGCATACATTTAGCTTTGTCTTCCATTTTCTTTAAAACCTCTTCTGCCTTATTACCAGAATATCATGCTGCAAAGGGGCATCCAACAATTTAGCTTTAACGTGAACAGGCAGATTTTGTTCCTTGAGCCAGGCATGCCTCCTTATCACATATCCAGTAATGGCTGCCCTACAAGAAGCCTCCAAGGAATCAAAACCACATTGCAAAGTATGCTTTCCAACCTGTTCTGCTGAATGCAATAAATCCTATAACTCTATTTTCCACACAATCAGAAATCAACATCATTTTCTGTTTCAGTAAGCCCATAACATGCTGTTGATATTTAAGCATATGAAACTGGCAGTTTAAAGCCCCGATTGCAAAGGCTGCAGACGTATAAACCTTCTTAGCCCATCTATCCAGCGCCCTGGGAATCTCTATCAGAAGGGGTAGGATTTTTGGCTGTAGAAGCCTTAACACCCTTGGGACCCTGAGAAATAGTCTTGGGATCAGCAGCAGGATTTTTGAAAAGAAATTTGTGGGAGTCAGGAACTCTGTAATATCTGCCTGGCTTAGTAGGAGCCGGAGGCAGGGAATCAGAAGCCATGCTTGATTCCGAGAATACATCATCAACAATGTCTAAATCAGGAGGTATTGCCAAAGGCCTATGCTGAGGAAGAAGGAAATCTCTAAGCCTCTTTTTTGATTCAGAGAAGTCCTGACTCTCCCAGTGAAAATGTTCCCTTAAAGTATGCAAAGTCTCTCTAAAAGAGTAATCCTCAGGAGGAGATGCAGATGGGATGGATTCCGCTGCATCAGAATCCTCATAAGGTGGAATAGAAAATTCCTGATCAGAAGAGGAATCAGAAGAAATGGAAACCTGATCTGAAGATTTATAATCAGTGCCTTGCCCAGGCCTCTTAGCAGGGGGGGGTTGGGAACCCCTGATCAAGGTAATTAAATCCTCATCCATTTTGATCATTTGTTTTTTAGGCATAGGGGCCTGAGCACGTGGCTCATGTGTCAAAGTTGTTTTTGACCTGGTTTTTGTTGATGGCATCTGTTTAATTTAAAAATGTTGAGGCCTGAAAACACCCTCAGAAGCCGGTGCCTGCTCAGCGGCTCCGGACTCATCCAAGGGAGAGACATTCATGGGTTCAATACTTTGCGAATCTCACAGCATACCGGACTCTGCATGGGTCTCAGTAGAGGCCTGTGACTCAAAAGTAGCAGGTATCAGGGGCTGCGAAAGCACCTCATTGAGTACCGGCGAACCGGCGACTAGCTTAGGAGAAGCTTCGTCGGTTTTGGACCTCGACGGTCTGTCTCGTCTTTTTCCTTGCATTTTTTGTGAACTCTGGTAGTCAGATTGCTAACCGACGACATTTCAGGGTAGTTAAATCTTGAACCAAAATATTTAGAAGCAAAAATATACAGATGCTTAATAGTGCGTTGGTTAAATTTAGCACAAAACCGACAGCAAGGCACGCTGTGATCAGGGCCTAGGCAAGGAATACAGTACAAATGAAAATCCTTAGGAGGTATTTGCTTCCCACAAGTAAAACAATTAATAACTTTTACTGACATCGGTAAGGAGTAAGAAAAAGTTTCCCCAATGGGGTACTTAGCTTTAGTTTGAAGACTTCAGTTCTGAAACTCGAAAACGAAAATTTCAGGAGTCAGCTGACCGGCACTTGCGAACTGCTTCTGCTTCGGGCACCGTGCGGCAAGAAAGACTGATTAAAATGGCGTTGGCTGCATGTTTTATACCCCTGATGACCTGACGTCATGGAAGAGGAGACAGCAACCAACGCAGGACCCAAGACTTTGTTATTCATGCCGACTGAGGGCAACCTGCCAGCAGAGTACCCTAAATGTAATGACTGCAACAGTGAAACACAAAGAACATCTGGTTCCGCCTTGCTTGTTGATATACCAGACGATTGACATGTTGTCTGACTGAATTCTAATGGTCCCAGGGAGTAGGGATGCATGGAATGCTTGCAATGCTAAGAGAACTGCCCTCAGTTCCAGGACATTTATGTGCAAATTGGCCTCCATGGGTGGCCAAGTGCCTTGGACCGCCTTTCCCTGGAAATGCCCCCCCACCCTAAGAGGGATGCATCCATGGTCACTGTGGCCGTGGGCTGGGGAAGACAGAACAGTCGACAAAGATTTGTTTATGGCTTCATCCACCATAGCATATCTTCCTTGCAATGGTTTGTAAGACATATCATATGGTTGAGTGGGGGAGTTAGAAACGACCATGGTGTGGAAAGGAGCCACTGCAGTATTCTCATGTGCAGCCTCGCCAGTGGTACTAACATAATGGTAGCCGCCATGGACCTAAGAGTTGCAGTACAAGACATGCTGGGTACATAGGTCTGAGGAAGAAAGTCTTGGATTTGGTGTCTCATTTTTGAAAGCCTGTGACAGGGGAGAAAAGCTTGAAAGGATGTTGTGTCGAAGAACGCTCCAATAAATTCCAGTGTCTTTACTGGGGACATTTGAGATTTGTCCTTGCTGACTGCAATCCCCAAGTGGAGAGCGAGACCTTGAGTGTAAGAGAGGCTGTGGACTAGGAGACTCCTGGTCGGAGCGGTAAGGAGCCAATCGTCTAGATACGGAAACACCTGGAATCCTTGTAGTTGAAGATGAGCTACCACAACTGCCATACATTTGGTGAACACTCGGGGGGGGGGGGGTGTCGAGAGACCGAATGGCAGTGCCCTGGACTGGTAGTGATTGGCTCCCAGCCAGAAGGGGAGAAACCTCCAGGAGCGGTTATCCATCTTTATGTGGTAGTATGCATCCTGGAGGTCTATAGAGCACATCCAGTTGTCCCTCCCTAGGAAGGGAAGAATGGACTGTACTGTGACCATTCGGAATTTTTGAGGTTTGATAAATTTGTTCAATAGGCTGAGATCCAGGATTGGTCTCTAGTCTCCTGTCTTTTTTAGCACTAAAAAGAACTTCGAGTAAAACCCGGATCCTGTCTGGTCTGGTGGGACTGGTTGGATGACACTCTCTCTTAGCAGCTTTTCCATTTCCAAGGCTAATTCCCTCCGATTGGGTGGTACATCAGGGATTCGTTTGACAGGTCTGGGAGTTAAATTGAATGGTATTTGGTAGCCTCTGGATATTATTCTCTGCGCCCAAACATTGGTAGCAATAAGATGCCAGGCTGGTAGGTGCAGAAAAAACGACCGACTGCTTCCAGAGGAAAGCAATTGGGCCGCTGCTCAGGAGCACTGCTTGGGTCTGCCAAAGAAAGAATATCTAGTGCTCTGGTTACGCGGATCCCCTCTAACCCGAAAGGAGCATCTTCCATATGAGTTGCCTCTCTGCCCCGGGGGGGGGGGGGATTGTTTACCATGAGTGTCGCAAAAAGATCCTTGGGATTTCTTGAACCACATTTTTCCTCCCTTCTGGTTCCTGGAGTAGGACCTCTGGGGTTTGGAAAAGCATATGCCCACAGCAGACAAGGTCTTTCCATCTTTCTCACTACGTGCAAGTGTGTCTTGTACTTTAGGTCCAAAAAGTGCAGATTTGTCAACTGGTGCATTGACGAAGGAAGATTTAAAGGGGTCTGTGAAGTCACACAACTGCATCCAAGCATTACATCTCATGACAATGCCTGATGCGGCAGTTTGAGCTGCCCTCTCGGTGGTGTGAGATATCAAACGCATTGAGGAGTTGGAGATGAATTCAAGGGTCTCTAGCTGCGAGGCGACAGTGTCACGCACCTCATCAGACAGTACCCCCACCAAAGCGGAAGACATTTTGGTAATTAGGTCTCTTTGGAGGCAAGTAAAGTTTGCCAGATAGTTCAGCAACCGAATGGAAAAGGTTGCTGAAGCATAGGTCCACTTCCCTAGTCTGTCCATGGTCCAGGACTCCCTGTTCGGAGGATGGACAGTGGAACTATCTTCGGCCACTTCCCTCTTGGTGGCCGCCACGACCATAGACTCAACGGTCAACTGTTTGGACCAGTGGGGCTGATCTTCAGGTGTAGATAAAATTTTGTCTGGCCTTCAGGGGACGGGTTTTACGTTGTCCAGGGCCTTCCAGACACTCTGCACAATCAGCTTAACAAGGTCATCTGCCGGTGGGGTCACCGAGGAAGTAGATGGCCAGGCACGGAAGGCCTGCAAGAACACCGATTCCTCAGAAGGGTTAGAGGACTTCCAGTCTCCCCGCTGCTTGAGGATTTCAAGAATGTTTCTGAATGCAACGCTGTCTGGGGGAGACCATGGGACTCTTCCCCCTCATCACAATGAGTGTCTTCGGTGATAGATTCCTCCAGGGAATCAAGGCGCTGCTTCTTGCACCGTTTCTTCCGGGGTGGCTCCACAGTGGGATCTGCTGAGGACGACTCCGGAGAAGGAGTTCCCTTCAAAGGGGGGGGGGTCTTGCTACTCCAGTGCCCAGGGTCCCGAAATAGAGGTTTGGGAGAGGTGCATGCTGGGGGGGGGGGTTCTGATACTGATGTCATTGGTGCTGACTGCGAGCCTGCAGAGTCAAGAACCCTCTCCATCACTTGGACAGCAGGCCCGCCCGAGGAGGGATGGAAGCCCGGAACCGCGGTCAAACCCTGCCCTGAGGAGCCCACCTCCTGGTGAGGAGTTCCGAGAAGACTGGAAGCCGTCAGAGCCATGGACATAGACGGCGCCAGCAAGAAAACATGCGCCGGGCTAGGTACCAAGATATGGATGGTCCAAGCACTGCAACAAGAGAGCATCGGCTCCACCTGAGCCGATGCAGCAAGGGTGGTCAGTGCCAATGGGAGAAAAACTGCTGTCGGAGCAGAGACATTATGCACCGGAGTGGACATCGGTACCAAGATCGCCGGGATCTGGGTAGAGGCCGGAGGAGGATAAACAGGGGAAGATGTAGTAAAAGATTCCGAACCAAGAGGGACAGAAGGTATAGTTGGAATGGGCAATCCCTTAGCTGACAGAAGTTGGTTCACAACCCGCACTAGATCTAATTCAGAAAAACTCCTAGTGGATCTAAAGGAGGCTGCTGAAGGAGAATCAGGTCTTTCTAGAAAGGAGCTAAACCTCTGCCCCAAAAAAGGGTCGTAAGTTGGAGAGTATCTTGTCCTTGGCAGATATTCGAATTTTGGAGCCGATTGTGCCAAAGAAACTGTCAGCACCGTGGCCGGGGATGGTGCAGAGGCAGGTACAGTCATTGGAGCCAATGTCAGAACCAAGGACGGCACCGAAGTCAGTGGTGCTGAGGATGGAACCTAAACAGGGGGTGAATATCATGGATGGGGAAGCACAGAATTGACTCGGTTCCGTAACTGATGGAGATGCAGGAACCGAGTGACTCCATTTTTCCTTATTTTTTTTGGTCTTTGGAGGGGGTGAGACCTCTGACCCAGAGAAAGCCTCCGAAAAAGGCGTATTGATTAAACCTTTTAAAATAAGCTTATTTTTACATTCTGCTAGTGTATGACTACTAAAACTAGCACAAATGTCACAGTCAGCTTTAATATAATCCACGCCCAAACAGTAGACACAACGAGGATGTGTATCCGAGTTAGGCATCTTACGCCCACACTTGTCACAGTGTTTAAATCCCAACTTAGCTTTGTCTGACATAGTAAGGCAACAAGGCTATTCTACAGAAAAAACAAAAAAACAGTAGAGAAAAAGGTGAGAGAATACCAATGATGGTATTTAAAAAATACCACAAGTGGTAAGGAAGGGCCTGTCAAAGGCAGGAGAGAGGGACAGTACCAATGTTGTTGTTGCGTCTTTCGGCTTTTCCCGGTTAGGGGTCTCCACAGCGGAACTCCGGTCTGCTAATGATTGGTAGTTGATTTTTATGTGCCGTGTTACCAGCCCTGACGCACAACCTTCAACGAAGGTACGCCCATTCACACGTCTCCACGCAGAAGACGCTCTAGCTGAGAATAGAACCAGACAGCGTCTTACTGTGAGGCGACAATGCTACCGCAGCACCACCACCGCGGAGGGACAGTACCAATAATGATAAAAATTAAATGACCAAGGTAAAGGGTAGGGAATAGAATTAGGTTATAGACAACAGTGAGAAAAGGCTAAATTGACTAAAAAATAAAACATTTTGAAGAGAAACTATCTTAAAAATGACAATTTGCTACTTAGCTTTGAGAGAGATGGCTAGCATGTCTGATTAGGAGCGAGGCAAACAAGATCTGGAGTAACTAGGAGAGGGACATTATGGGTAGGTCTTAGCTGATAGTTTTTGGCTGGCAGGAGCTTGGAAACGGCCGTATCGGTTCTGACGACGGAACCAAAGTCCTAACAGTAATTAATGAACAAAGACTTAAAGCATCAGCTTAACAGTTTCCAGATCCTGAAAATGTTGGCACCAAAGACTTTTAAGTACCAATGAAGTTTAAAAGTAAAGAACCAGTTCAGCCTACAATCCACAGCACAAATCCTTTATTGAGTGCTTTCGTCAGTAACTATCAACTGACTTCTTCAGAATACAAAAACCAACTGACTATGAATAATTTATATATCCTAAAAGTCATGATGTTCACAGCTAATTGTCATTTAAAAACATATATACCAATAAAATGGATACACCAAAAATGTGATAATAAATGTTAAGAAATATAGGACTCGTATACATAAAACCCTAAAAATGTCTAACTCTCTAAATATAAAAACATAAAATAAAAATGAAAATGTTAACAATCACTACAAGTTAGTTTTAAAATACAACACACTACCTTAACCAAAAAAAAAAAAAAAAAAAAAATATATATATATACATATATATATATATATTGGACATTACTGTCCAATCCATGAACGTATTCTAAAAAAAACTACTCAGTCTTACACTCTCATTTAAGCCAGAGAAGTTTGTGGCATTGAGTTTTATTTGCCACCAAAGTTCCCTGAAATTTAAAAGGTCTTCCCAGGGGCCACCACGTGGATCTTGGGGAACTTTTTCAATAACCAAAAATTTAAAGTCATGTCCAGGAAACTGCAAAATGTGTTTATATAATGCACTATTGGGGTTGCAATTCCTTATACCCCTCACGTGTTCGTAAATCATCTCCTTAAAACCCCTCTTGGTCTTACTAATGTAAAAACCATGACAATAACTACACAGGGCAACACAAACCACTCCCTTTGTAATACATGAATACTTCCCATTGAACTTAATGGGAATATTGTTGATGACACTTATATCAGTGGTACAAATATGGGGACACTGTGTACAAAACCCACATTTTTTGGTGCCCCCTCCCTGCTTGACCCCCGTGTAGTTGGTCCTTTGTAACAATTCCTTGAATGAAGTTCCTCTTCTAAAAATAATCCGGGGTTGCTTTCCTACATTTTCAAGAATATCTACATGGCTATTAAAATATGCCAATTCTTTCTTAGAATATCAAAAATACCACTCTAGTCAGAAGAGAACCATGTAACAAAGGAGAGTGTAAAAGGTGTAATGGATATTTGTGTATCTATTTGGTGTTCAAAACCTTGACTATTCAAAAGATTTTCCTGGCCAGGTTTGTCCATGCTTAATAGAGGGCAAAAAATGCCCGTTTCCCTTTTATTGCGCACGTCCTCAAACATGTTATCAATTAACCCTAAGGGATATCCTCTGGCCAGCAACATTTCTTTCATTACAAGCCTTTGTGAGAAAATTCAAAATCTATTGTCACCACACGCGAAATGTGCACATACTGCCCTTTTACAAGTCCCCTCTTTACATGTTCCGGATGACAACTTTGATAGTGTAGGATACTGTTACTATATGTTGGTTTCCTATATAGGTTACTCACCAAACAATTGTTTACAACATCCTTCCTAACAAAAACATCCAAAAAACGAATGGCATCTTCCTGATACTCATATGAAAATCTAAGGAAATCAGTGGTGTCATTAATGTAGGATACAAATTCTTCCACTTCCTTGTGGTCCCCCTTTCAAACAAAAAAAAAATCATCAATATATCGAAAATACAAATTCCATAATCTAGAAAAACCTGAGTTGAAAAGAAACTTGCGTTCCTACATAAGCACAACTATATTTGTGTAAATGGGGGCACAACATGGCCCCATAGCAACACCGGTCTTTTGCATGAAATAGTGGCCTTCGAAAAAAACAAAATTGTGTTTCAAAACTAGCCCCAGACTAAAACGGAAACTTCATTATTGCTAAACATTTTGGTGTCAAACAAAAATTCTTCAAACCACTCTAGGCCTGTCGAATGCGGAAAGACATTAAATAAATTAATAACATCAATTGTCAAAAAAGAAATATTGGCCTCAAAGGGTAAACAATTCAGTTTGTTCAAAAAGTGCCAAGAGTCAATACAAATATGATGCTCATTTTTAAGCATGGTTTTCAAAATTTTCAAAAGTACCAACTGAAAGAGTGAAAATTGTGGAGCTTGTCTTAAATCTAAAAATGTTTGTTAGAAAGTTGAACTTCCGTTTATTGTTTGGAACTGCAAGTGGTGTACATAATGTGGCCAGTCTATGAAGTAGTACTACATTTTTACATTTAGTGGGGTTCGACATTTTTAGGGTTTTATGTATATGAGTCCTATATTTCTTAACATTTATCATCACATTTTTGGTGTATCCATTTTATTGGTATATATGTTTTTAAATGACAATTAGCCGTGAACATCACATGACTTTTAGGATATATAAATTAGTCAGTTGGTTTTTGTATTCTGAAGAAGTCAGTTGATAGTTATTGACGAAAGCGCTCAAAGGATTTGTGCTGTGGACTGCAGGCTGAACTGGTTCTTTACTTTTAAGTTGTGGCTGGTTCTTGGTTTAGAAGTACCATTGAAGTTTCCTCATATGCAGTCTTGCATATGGAATTAGCAGTATACACGAGGCCATGAACCCTAGGGCCTGCAGCATTTTTCTTGCGGATAGCTGGGTTCCGGTGGCCATTTGTTTGAATAGGTTGTCAGACAGACTTGTTTTCCTAAAGTGAGGAATGCCATCTGGGATGTGCAGACAAAATCATCAGATCTCTAAAGGGGTGAACACAGCCAAGAAACCACACTGTGTGAAATAAGCCACATTTGTATTCAGAAGAGTACCAGAATTTGCTATCCCTGCTGGGTGGTTGGTAAAACCACAGAGGAAGAAGACTGGCCTCAAACTTGGATGTCCGGTCCAATTTGCAACATCGTTAAAAAGTAGGCATTTATGATCACGCTTGCTGCTTCAAGAGCATCCTGTGCACTCACCCCTTTCAGTAACACACTTGCGATACCAGCTGCTCTGGAAGAATACGACCTGGTGGATGACTTTGAAAAGGTCACTAAGGCAATGCATGAGGGGAAAATGGTGCACAATGCCTATCTAGATCTGGCTAAGGCATTTGATACAACACTTGGGCATTGTCAACTAACTTAGAGAACAAGGCACAAACCCCTTTATAACACATTGGACAACTAGCTGGCTCACTGATAGGATCTAGGAGGTTAGAATCAGGATCTGAAGGTAGGTACCTTGAGGAAAGTATTCAAAAAGGAAAGGTCTAAGCACAGGCCTCCAGCATCCCTACTTTCTGGAATACAACTCTGTGCCCCTCAGGGCCTCCAGGATGGTCTTAATAGTAACCTGAGCTAGTAAACCCTGCAACACCCCTTAAAAAATCAATAATTTGATATGTAGGAGGGTTGGGGAATGCCTGAAAATGGGGCGGGGATGAGACTTCCAGACCATGAACCAGCCTTGATGGATGACTGAAAGTGCCCAGATGTCTGAACTCTGAAGAAATCTGTTGCCAAAGAAAGAGAAAAAGAGAGAGACAGAGTTAGAGATTAAGGAACATGGCCAAGGGGAGGGGAAGGTAGAATGTCAGACAGAGGCAGATATGCCCTGTGAGGAAGGTTTTATGAGGTGCAGGAGTCTGAGCTGGTCTGTCAGAAAAAAATGCCTAGAGACTTTCTTCTCTTTGGACGGCTGACAAGGCTGTCTACAAATAAAGGCAGTATTAGCTGGATAATTCATCTGAAACTAAGGAATAGGAGAGACAAAATCTGTTTAAGGTCCTTCATGACCTTGCCTTAGTCCTGTAAGGTCTTAAATAAATTTGCCACTGGAGTACCAAAAATATTTTGATTATCTAGGGGAGCATCATGAAGTTTAGGCTTAATATCATCAGGGTACGGTTAAGACGAAGCCAGGAATACTGCCTCATGACAGAGCCTGAAGCAGCATCTCTAAAGCAGCAATTGGCAGCATCACAACTATACTTAAGGGAGAGAAGCCACCTGAGATGTGGATCCCACCAAAGACAATACTGAATATAGCCTCAGAATCAGGCAGGTCAGACAGAACCCTTCCCAGATGAGACAAAAGGGATGAAATACACCTGGTCATGTGAGTTTGACAGTTAATGGTACTGTCCCAGCCTCTTCATAGCTCGACTACACTTGTCTAAGGAAAGAAGTTTAGAGGAGGGCAAGCGCAGAGAAGGCTCATCAGTAGAGACAGAAACCACAGCCAGGTCAGGAGGACACTTCACAAGGAAACTGAAAATCTCAGAGACCTTATAAAAACAGTCAGGCTTCTTCAGGGCAGGAGGATATGACTCAGGAGTCAAAGTAGTAACTGAAAAAGTATTCAACAGAGCAGCCAACACAGGGGGAACATTAGAAGGCTTAGAGGAGTCCATCTGCAGCAACTCGTATAATCTTTTCTGGATGCCAGAAACTTGGGAGTAGTCCTACTTAAAAAGCTCCATCATGAGGAAAGTACAGTTTTGTACCAACCATAAATGTAGATGTTCGAGTGCTAATACAGCTGCAGTAATCACAGATGGGTTTTCTGCCGTCAGGCGGTCCCTCGGTCGGCCAAATTCCAAAGTCTTGGTCTGGTGTCGGTTGTCGTCACTTTCTCTTCTGACGTCAGTGAGGCCAGAGTATATAAGACACAGCCGACGCCATGTTCTTCAGTCTTTCTTGCCCCAGATGTCAGGTGCCCCCAGAAGGAAGGCAATACCTAAATAATGCTTATATACATATACAAGCAATGCAATATAATCCAAAATCAGTGGTAGCAAGCAAATAAAACATAGCAGGATAACCCAGTCAGGTAGTATGAAGAGGTTGTTAGGCCCCATGCCTTTACCAAGTGGTGAAGGAGGGAGAGAAACCTGTACTGCAGCTGTATTAGCACTCAAACATCTACATTTATGGTAGGTACAAAACTGTACTATGTTCATCGTGCATACAGCTGCAGTAATTACAGATGGGTAGAGTCCCAAAGCTATGCACAGGGTGGTAGGTACTAGGAGGAACTGGGTTGAGCCAGAATGCCCTGCAAAACAGCAGTGGCAAAGCCTGCTCTTGTTCTGGAATATAAAGGCAGATGGTAGTGTTTTGTGAAGGTATGTACAGAACTCCAAGTGGCTGCCTCCAAAATATCTTTGGTAGGAACTCCTCTGAGGAAGGCTGTAGAGGTAGCTGTGGCCCTGGTGGAGTGTGATCTGATACCTGTAGGAACAGATTTCCCATGATAGGAGTAACAAAACCGTATGCAGTGGCCTATCCACTTTGAAATAGTCTGTTTTGTAACTGGCTTCCCTTGAGCCCCTACAGCATAAGACACAAAGAGTTGTTCTGATTTCCTGAAGGACTTTGTTCTGTCCAAATAATAACGAAGCTGCCTATGGATGTCTAAGGAGTGCAGCAGCCTTTCCCCTTTGTTTTGAGGATTGGGGTAAAAGGTAGGTAGGTGTATGGCTTGATTTAAAGCTACCCTGGATACCACTTTAGGCATAAATGATGGGTTGGTACGAAGGGAAACCCTGTCCTGATGGAAAATGAGAAAGGGCTGCACCGCCATGAGGGCCTGTAGTTCAGAAACCCTACGCGCTGAAGTGATGGCCAGAAGGAAGGCTGTCTTCCAGGACAAATATTGCAAATCTGTTGAGGCAGCTGGTTCAAAAGGAGGCAATGTTAATTTTTCTAGTATGTAATTAAGATCCCAGGCTGGTATTGGTTGTTTCCTTGGTGGTCTTATATTCTTAGCCCCTCTGAGGAACTGTCGTAAGAGTGGGTGAGAAAATAAAGGAGGATCCGTGTTGAATTCTGCAGAAATGGCTGAGGCATGGATTTTTATGGAAGAAAAAGAAAGTCCACTGTTCAATAGCTCCGCTAGGTACTGTAATACCTGAGGCAAGTTCAGTTTTCTATGGTCCTGGCCTCTTTTCTCATTCCAAGAGCAAAACCGCTTCCATTTTGCGGAGTAAGCTTTTCTAGTAGCTGGCCTTCTGGCCTCCAAAATGACATCCTGCACCTCCTTGGAGAGTAGGGTCTGTTGTGGTGTTAAGGAATTTTCCATGCAGCGAGATTGAGTGTTTTCAGCTGACTGTGAAGAGTTTTGTAGCTGTGCTGAGTCAGCAGAAGAGGCATTAGAGGCAGGGACCAGGGAGGAGTGTGTGTTAGGCTCCTCAGGAGTGGGTACCAGTGTTGCCTTGGCCAATCTGGAGCAATCAGTATCATCTTCGGTTTGTCTGTTCTTGCTTTCAAAAGCACCTTGGGCAGAAGAGGCAGAGGTGGGAATGCGTAAACTGTCCATGCTGTCCAACTGAATGAAAGGGCGTCCACTCTCCAGGCCTTTGGGTGAAAGGAAGTCCTTGAAAGCTGTAATTGCATTTATTACTGCTAGCATTTCTTTTTGATTGATGTGAAGGTGCTTTTCTTTTTGGGACCATTTGCCCTGAATGCACCTGTCCGTCATGTGCGCCCCCCAGGCATAGTCTGAGGCGTCTGTGGTTATGACTTGCTTTGCTTGAGGCTTGCAGAATGGGAGGCCTGTGTTTTCTTGACATGCTTGGGCCCACCATAGAAATTCCTTTTGCAAACATGGAATTATTGGTATTATTGTGTCCAAACTGTGACTGTGTTGAGACCATAGGTTTTTTAGGTACCATTGAAGTTTCCTCATATGCAGCTTTGCAAATGGGGTTAAAAGAATGCAAGATGCCATGAATCCCAGAGCCTGCAGGATTTTCCTTGCAGTAAGCCTGGTACTTTTTGCTAGTATTTTGAAGTACTGAGATAGTTGCCCCTGTTTTTCTGGTGTAAGGTAGGCCATCTGGGTGTTTGTGTCCAAGTTGGCACCCAGGAAAGTTATTTTCTGAGATGGTGTTAGCCTTGATTTCTCTTTGTTGATTGTATATCCCAGAGAAAGCAGTAACCGTGTCACATATGCCAGATGTTCCAGAAGTATGTTCTTGCTGTCCGCTTGGATCAGGCAGTCGTCCAGATAAGGGTAAATTTGTATCCCTTGAAGTCTGCAGTAGGCAATCACTGATGCCAGGCACTTTGTGAATACTCTGGGCAGTAGATAAGCCAAAGGGCAATGCAGAGAATTGATAGTGGATTGAAACTGCAAGAAATCTGAGGTATCTTCTGCAGCTTTGTCTGATTGGGACATGCAGGTATGCCTCCTTGAGGTCCAATGTTACCAGCCAAAACTCCTTGCCCAGCATGGGAAGAAGCTGCTGTAATGTGAGCATCTTGAATTTTGGTACAGTAGAAATGTGTTTAGGATGGATAAGTCCAAAATGGGTCTCCAGTCGGTTCCTTTCCTTGGTACCAGAAAAGTCTTGAATAAAAACCTTGACCTTGTTGGTGAGTAGGTACCTCTTGAATAGCTCTCATGCTTATGAGCTTTGAAATTTGCAGTTGTGCCTCTGCCCTTTGATTTTGTGGCAGGTTTGGCATGCCTCTAATTTTTGGAAGAGTGTGAAATTGAAATTTGTAGCCTCTGTTTATAATGTCCAGGATCCATTTGTCTGTTGTGACAATATGCCAATTGCTTGCAAATAATGTTAGTTTCCTCCCAAAGGTGCTGCCAGCTGAGACATGCTTGGCATGGAAATGAGGGAGTCATTGGGTTTGCTTCCTGTATTGTTGTGCACTGTCTTCGCCACCTCTTGGTGCTGGAGTTTGCCATTGTCGGCCTCTGTATGATCCTTGTGATTGCCCTCTGCCCCTTGTGCGTCTGTATCTACCTCTTTGGGGCTTGTCAGTGGCTGGAAAGGACCAGTTTTTGAAGGCCAATTTCTGCTAAAACGTGGTGGTTGGACCTGTAAGAAAGCTTTGACAGTTTGCATAGATTTGGCTTTTTCTTCCATTTTCCGTAGTATCTCCTCAGCATTAGTACCAAACAGCACATCCTTTTGTAAAGGAGCATCTAGAAGTTTAGCTTTCACATGATCAGGTAAATTTTGTTCCCTAAGCCAGGCATGTCTGCGAATGACTGATCCTGTAGCTGCTCTACTTGAGGCCTCTAGGGCATCATAACCACATTGTAAGGTGTGTTTACCCACTTGTTCTGCACTATGCATCATATCCTGTAACTCCTTTAAATCTGGTTGTTCAGGTTGAGACATTTTGTTCCTTAATTGTGATAACAGGAACTATTGATATTTAAGCATATGAAACTGACAATTTAAAGCCCTCATGGCTAGGGTGGCCGAGGTATATACCTTTTTACCCCACCTTTCTAAAGATCTTGTTTCCCTTTCTGCAGGAAGTGGATTTTGGCAGTGGAGGCCTTCAATCCCTTGGGGCCTTGTGAAATGGTTTCAGGGTCAGCATTATGGCTTTTGAAGAGAAATTGGTGAGAGCTGGGTACTCTGTAATACCTATCAGGTTTGACTGGTGCAGGAGGCAGAGAATCCGGGTTAAGACAAGCCTCGAATAGACATCATCCAGTATGTCCAAAACGGGGTATAGCCAGAGGTCTGTGTTGAGGTAACAAAAGAAATTCCCTAAGTCTTTTCTTGGAATCTGAAAAGTCTTGGCCTTCCCAATGGAAGTGTTCCCTCAAGGTATGTAAGGTTTCCCCAAAGGAAAAATCCTCAGGAGGGGATACAGACGGAATGGACTGTTCTGCATCCGAATCCTCAAAAGGAGAGTAAGAGTGTTCCTCTGCATCAGAATGTTCTGATAAAATGGATCCCTGATCAGAAGAGGGAGAATCTTCCTCCACTCTGGGTCTCTTGTCTGGAGGGGGTTGAGAACCTCTGATAAGAGTAATTAAATCCTCAGCCATTTTAAGCATCTGTTTTTTAGGCATGGGACCTGGAGATGGGCCCTGTGCAACAGGCCTCGTGGGATGCCTGGCTGCTTTGGATTTAGTAAAGGCCTTAATTGAAAAGAAGATGAGGGCCTAAATACACCATGGGTGGAGGTGGACCTGTCCACATTAGTAGGCTCAACATTAGCAGAGGCTTCGGTTGTAGTCTGGGAAAGGGCCGAGGACCCAGCGGTCTCGGGTACAGAGGACACCGCCAAAGGATTGTCGTCGGTAGTCAGGGACTGCAAAGGCGTCTCGCTGAGAACCGGACCACGTGTAGCCTGTTTTGGCGTGGTGTCGGTGGGGACCGCGGGCCTCGTGTGTCGGTCCTTTTCCTTGTGTTTTTTGGACAAAACGGTAGTCGGAGTGTCCGACGACATTTTATAATCAAAAGCTTTACCAAAGTAGTGCTGGGTGAACTCCGCCCGACGTTTAATAGTGCGTTTATTGAAGGTAGCGCAAAAGCGACAGCCTGAGACGTCGTGGTCTGGGCCCAAACAAGGTATGCAGAGGGAATGGAAATCCTTATGCGGCATTTGCTTCCCACAAGAAATACAATTATTAACTTTTTCTGACATCGGTCTGAGGCAAGAAAAGTTTCCCCAACGGGGTACTTAGCTTTAATGAAGACTTCGGTTTCCAAAATATTCGTAATTCAGGAGCTGGCCGACCGGCACTTGCGAACTGCTTCTGCTTCGGGCACCGCATGGCAAAAAAGACTGAAGAACATGGCGTCGGCTGTGTCTTATATACTCTGGCCTCACTGACGTCAGAAGAGAAAGCGACAACCGACGCCGGACCAAGACTTTGGAATTCGGCCGACCGAGGGACCGCCTGACGGCAGAAAACCCATCTGTGATTACTGCAGCTGTATGCACGATGAACATCCACTGTATCTTCCAAGGACAGTTGGGACTTAAGGACTCTTCCACCACAGAACCATAGTCCAAGGGTGATGGCATTTGGGAGGTGTAGGCCAAGGAATCCTCATCAGAGTCAGACACCTCAGCAGAGAAATAAGGCTCCCTAGGTCTTTCTGGGATAGGGGCAGGAATACAAACCTCTTGAGGTGGTCTCAGCCATTACGGCATTAAACAAACCTCGAGTAAAATCCTTTCACTCCTTCTGAGAACATATGGGAGTGGGAAAAATGTGTTTAGACTTCTGTCTTTTCTTAAGGGGATGTCAGCTTTAACAAATCTCTGCAGCTCAGACCCTTTTCTTAACTCAAGAGTATCATGCACCTCTTAAGACCTGGGGAATCCCCCTAGGCCTCTCAGATATGATCAGTTGTGGTTCCCCCTCCACCTCCACAGAGGATGTAAGCAAAGCACTGGAGGATGTGCAAGAAGCTGGTTCCATGCTGACCTCCAACAGGGTCAAGGCAGAGGAAACAAATGTCAGCATGGGGAGGTCCAAAGAAATATCATCCACCTCAACAGAAATATCAGTCTGCAATATTATACCTTGACTTTTCAGCCTTTTTCTTAAGAGGCGACTATACCTCAGGGTGGAAATACTGGGCCACGGTAGCCAGGGCCAAAAACTTTAGATGTTGGTTCTCAACATAAACTGAAAGAGAAGACAGACAGTTGTGAAGAGTCTTTGGTGCAAATGCATGACAAACAGTATTGAGTGTGGTCATAAGAAGTACCTAGACAAAACAAACACCTGTTGTGAAGATCTTTATAGGGAATCTGCCTCCTCACTGACATTTCCTTTCTTGGATGACATGAACTCTCAAAATGCACTCAAAGAAAAGGAACCCCAAATGGGGTATTTACCTGAAATCGCTTGATATAACCAACTCATTGAAGGGCATTCAGACAGATGCACAACCATGGCATTCTGACTCGCGGCAAAGTTATGAATTGTGCGTCACCTTTATGCCCTGCGCTGATGCTGGGAGGTTAAGTCAGACATATAATGCTGGTAAGAATAGAAGGCTTTGGTATACTGCCACATGTAGGGCTATTCTTGGCAGATCATCCCATATGTTATGAATACTGCAAAAGTGATATGGAAGAAAGAACAGTTGTGTCAAATCTTACCATAACCATAGTTGTCCTTCTCTTCACATTGCAGTCTTCTAAACATCAGAGATCTTCTGCTTGAGGCAACCTGAACATCAGCATATATATATATATATATATATACAAAAGCTTAGCCTGGCTGCTGCCTGGTGCATGGGGGGGGGGTCACACACAGGTGCCATAACTGTGATGTCTGCACGCACAGACCTCAGAAAGTACAGTTGTGTACACTTACCATAAATGTAGATGTTCGAGTGTATTCACTGTTGCAGTCATCACACTTGGGTTATCTGCCTGCAGGTAGCCCTCAGTCGGCCCGAATACCAGGGACTTACTAGTTCTGCGTTGGTTGCTGTCGCTCCAGGTCTGACATCAGTTTGTCAGGGGTATAAAAATAGGCAGCCAACACCATTGCTTCAGTTTTTCTTGTCCCAAATGTCAGGAGCCCCCCAATAGGGAGCTAAGCTATGGTGGAAGAAATCACCACCAGAAAAAGTAAATACCAATACCCCTGAAAGGGGTGAGTAGTATACACAGAGAGGAGACAGAAAGAGCAGGGGGCTGGAGGGAGGGAAACAAGGACTGCAACAGCGAATACACTCGAAAATCTACATTTATGGTACATGTACACAACTCTACTATGTTCTTTGTGTTTCACTGTTGCAGTCATCACACTTGGGTTGATTCCAAAAGCTGTAGAAAGGGTGGAGGCAGTCAAGACGTGTTTGGGCTGGCTAGAATGACTTGCAGGACTGCAGTTGCAAAACCCACCCTGGAGTTGGAAAATATAGGCAGGTGGTAATACTTGGTGAATGTGTCTACAGAACTCCAGGTAGCAGCCTCCAGAATGTTCCTGGTAGGGATTCCCCTGAGGAATGCTGTAGAGGTAGACATTGCCCTAGTGGAATGTGTTCTGACCCCATGAGGGGTTGGTTTCTCATGGTGTTTGTAGCAGAAATGGATACAGTGTGCTACCCATTTGGAAACTGTCTGTTTAGAAATGGCTTACCCTCTGCCCCTGGTGCTAAACTGAGAAATAACTGGTCAGATTTCCTGAAGGGCTTAGTCCTATCCAGGTAAAATCTGAGCTATCTATGCACGTTCAAGGAGTGCAGGGTCCTTTCCCCTTTATTTTGAGGATTAGGAAAGAAGGTTGGCAAATGGGTAGATTGGTTGAGAGCCACGCTAGACACCACTTGGGGCATAAAGGAAGGATTAGTCCTGAGGGAGACCCTGTCTGCATGAAAAATAATGAAGGGTTCCACTGCCATAAGTACTTGTAGCTCAGGCACTCTTCTTGCTGAAGTGATGGCCAGGAGCAATGCTGCTTTCCAAGAGAGGAATTTTAAGTCTGCTGACGCTGCAGGCTCAAAAGGGGTAGTGTGAGTTTTTCCAGTACGAAGTTAAGCTTCCAAGCATGGGTGGGTGCTCTCCTTGGTGGCCTTAAGTTGTTTGCCCCACTCAGGAACTGTTTGACGAGAGGGTGAGAGAACAGGGGTGGCTCAGAGTTGTAATGAACTGAGATGGCAGAGACATGAATCTTAATGGAGAAGGAAAGGCCTCTGTGGAGTAGATCTGCTAAGTAATCCAGGATTAGAGGTAGGGAGGGCAGAGTAGTGTCCTCTTCTTTAGACTGAATCCAGGAGCAACACCTTTTCCACTTATCAGCATAGGACATCCTTGTACTGGATCTTCTGGCTTCAAGAATGATGTCCAGCACCTGCTTGCTTAGGCTGGTCACTGGGGGACAATTCAAGGAATAAGCCAGGCTGCAAGATTTAGGGTTTGCAGTTGCGGATGCAAGATCTGTCCCCCCTGCTGAGTGAGCAGGGTCAGACTCTGGGGTAGGTGCCAGGGTGGTACTGGTGACAGGCTGCACAGGAGTGGGTACCAGTGCTGGCATGGCCAGTCTAGGGCAATCATAATTGTCCTTGGTCTGTCAGGAGGGGGAGAGGGGGAATGCATAGATTGAGAGGATTACCCACTGGAAGGATAGGGCATCCACTTTCCAGGCCCTGCTGAGAGGAGTCCTGGTGCAGAAGTTGCTGAGCTGGTGATTGTAGGGGAGGCAAAGACATCCACCTCTGGGGTCCCCCATTTCTGAATCAGAAGGCTGAAGGTGCTGGGCTCTAACTGCCACATGTGTGGGTCTAGCAGATTTCTGCCTAAGTCTGCCAGTGTTTTTTATTTGCCTGGCAGGAATGGAGCTTGCAGATGGACCTGCATGTCCAAGGCAGTGTTCCACAGGGCCATGGCTAGCCTGCACAGTGGGTTCCCCCCTGCTTGTTGATGTACCACATAACTGTGGTGTTGTCTATTTTTATTAGCAGGGGTCCTGGTGAGAGTAGGAATCTGAAAGCTGTTAGAGCATGCTGAACAACCAGCATCTCTTTTTGGTTAATGTGCAGATGACTTTGACTTGGGCTCTAGTGTCCCTGAATGCACTTGTCGTCCAGGTGCATCTCCCCAGGCATAGTTTGATGCGTCTGTGGTTAGGGTCTGGGTGGCATGGGGTTGAGTAAAGAGCAGACCCTTGCTGTGGTTGCATGCTGCTGCCTACCAAAGAAAATGTGTCCTTAGACAAGGTATGATAAGAATGACAGTTTTCAGGTTCTGAGAATGTTGGCACCAAAGATTTTTTAAGTACCATTGAAGTTTCCTCATATGCAGTCTGGTATATGGAATTAGTAGGACACATGAGGCCATGAACCCTAGGGCCTGCAGGATTTTCCTTGCGGATAGCTGGGCTCTGGTGGCCATTTGAGTGAAGTAGTCTGTCAGATAGGCTTGTTTTTCAAGAGTAAGAAATGCCATCTGGGATGCTGTATCCAAGCTTGCTCCCAGGAATACAATCTTTTGACTGGGGACAAGTTTTGATTTATTTTCATTGATGGTGTACACCAGGGAGGTTAGAAGTTTTTTTTACAAATGTCAGGTGCTGCAACAGCATTTCCTGATTGCCTAAATCAGGCAGTTGTCCAAGTACAGGTAAATTTGAATTTTTCTCTGTCTGCAGTAGGCAGTAGCTGGAGCCAGACATTCTGTGAATACTCTGGGAGCAGTGGATAAGCCAAAGGGAAGTGCACAGAACAGATGATGCATAGATCCTGCCCTGAAGCATAGACATTTCCTGCAATAGTCCCTGATAGGGATGTGCAGATAGGCTTCTTTTAAGTCGGTGGTTAACCAGGCATCTTTGACCAGCATACGAAGAAGCTGATGCAGGGTGAGCATTCTGAATTTTGGTACCACCAGGAAGGTGTTTAGAATGGAAAGATCTAGGATTGGGCTCCAAGTGCCCTCTTTTCTGGGTACCAGGAAAATGTCTGGGATAGAACCCTTGACCTATCTGTTCTGCAGGAACAGGCGGAATTGCTCTTATAGATAACAGGGATTGAACTTGGTTTTGTGCCTCTGTCCACTGGTTTGGAGGAAGGTCTGGGAACCCTTTTGGGGTGGGCAGTGAGTGGAAATAAAATTTGTACCACTGGAATACAATGTTGAGGACCCATCGGTCTTTGGTGAAGGAAGCCCAGTTTTTTTGCATGATGGGCAAGTTTTCCTCCTGGGGGCACAAGCAGTTGGACAGAGGTGGGGAGTGGAGTTGAGAAGTCATTATGAATTATTTCCATAAGGAGGTGGCTTAGCACTCCCTGTTTTTGAAGTGGAGGCACTCCATTGCTTAGATCTCTGCATTCTCTGAGACTGCAGTCTCGGGGGGGGGGGGGTCTGTTTCACTTGGGTCTAGTTTGAGATGGCCTTGAGGGGCAATGCCTACTGAATCTAGGGGGCTGTACTTGCAAGAAGTCTTTAACTGTCTGCATAGATTTAGCTTTTTCTTCTATCTTTTTAAGTACCACTTCTGCTTTGGTGCCAAACAGATTGCCCTTCTTCAAAGGAGCGTCTAAAAATTTTGATTTGACATAGTCTGGCAAGGTCTGCTCCTTAAGCCAAGCATGCCTTCTCAGTACAGAACCAGTGATTGCTGCCCTCCAATGCTTCTAGGGCGTCAAAGCCACATTGCAAAGTATGCTTGCTGACTTGGCTTACAGTATGCAAAAGCTCTTGTAATTCTTTATTTTCTGCACATTCTGTAAAGGTAGCTATTTTTTGCTTAATAAGTTCCATAATATGTTGTTGGTACTCCAGCATGTGAAACTGGCAATTCAAAGCCCTAATGGCAAGAGTTTCAAAGGTGTATACTTTCTTACCCCATCTGTCTAAAGCTCTGGAATCCCTGTCCGAAGGGGTGGGATTCTTAGCTGTAGTTGCTTTGATACTTTTAGGCCCCCCTGGGAGATGACTTCTGGGTCAGCAGTAGGATTTTTGAAAAGGAATTTGTGAGAGTCAGGAACTCTGTAGTACCCCCTGGTTTCCTAGGAGCAAGGGGTAAGGTATCAGGAGTTAAACTGGATTCCATAAAGACATCATCCACAACATCCAGGACTTGGGGTATTGCTAAAGGCCTATGTTGTGGCAAATCTAAAACTTCTCCGAGTCTCTTTTTGGACTGAGGATAGTCTTGGTATTGCCAGTGGAAATGCTCTCTCAAAGTACGTAAGGTTTCACCAAAAGAAAAAAACCTCTGGAGGAGAAGCAGAGGGAATGGATTCCTCTGCATCTGAATCCTCATAAGCAGATAAAGGCCTGTCTTCATAATCAGATAACTCAAGAGTTGTCAGACTCTTGGTCTATTAAAGCTGCTGGAAACAGGTCTCTTTCTCTTAGCAGGGGAAGGCCGACTTCCCCTAATCAGCATAATAAGGTCTTCTGCCATTTTAAGCATGTGATGTTGTGGCAAGGAAGCAGGTGCATGAGTTTGGGTTGTCGGTTTTTTAGGTGTAGCGCGTTCTCTTGGCCTTAGAAACTCGGTAGTTTTAGACAGAACTGAAGATGCGAAAGAAGTCAGTTTGCGTTGAATATCAGTAATGCAAAGAACTTCCTCAGAAGCCAGTGCCTGCTCAGCGGCTCCGGACCTATTCAAGGTAGAGACATCTGCAGCTTCCACAGTCGAAGAAGAGTCTCGCAGCATACCAGACTCCGAACGGGTCTCAGTAAAGGCCTGCAAATCCACTGAAGCGGACATCATGGGCTGCGAAAGCGCCTTACTGAGTACCGATGAACTGGTGACTAGCTTGTCGGAAGTTTTGGACCTTTGCGGTCTGTCTCTGTCTTTATCCTTATGTTTTTTCGGAAGATCGGTAGTCGGATGGCTTACTGAAGCCATTTTGGAATACGGAGATCGAGAACGAAAGTATTTAGTGACAATAAGGGCCCGACGACGAATAGTTCTGGCATTGAACAAGGCACAAAACCATCAGAGGGGTATGTCGTGGTCTGGGCCTAAACAGGTGATGCAGTAAGAATGGAAATCTTGGTGTGGTATTTGCTTTCCACACGCAAGACAATTAACTTTTTCTGATATTGGTTACAGCAAGAAAAAAGGATCCCAAAAAGGACACAGGATAATTCAATTCGGAAATGAAAACTCAGGTAGTGGCCGACCGGCACTCGTGCGAACTGCTTCTACTTCAAGCTCCTCGGCAAGAAAGACTGATTTAATGGCATCGGCTGCCTGTTTTTATACCCCTGACAACCTGACGTCAGACCTGGAGCGACAGCAACCGACGCAGAAATACTAAGTCTCTGGTATTCGGACAGACTGAGGGCTACCTGCAGGCAGATAACCCAAGTGTGATGACTGCAACAGTGAAACACGTAGAGCATCTAATTGCCCCAGGCGAACAGTCGTCTAAAGGAAGCTGATTGGGATGTCTTCCAGAGAGGGAAAGTTAACTGAATATGAAGGAAATGACATTGAGGGAGTAGGGATAGAAATACTGAAACATGGAAGAGGAGGACATCTACGGTTATGGTAAGATTTTTCACAACTATTCTATGTCTTTCTATTCTCATGTTGCAGTATTCTAAATATAAGGGAGATTACCAAAGCTCATCCTGTGTTACGGGTGGTGGCAGAAGACCCTTCTAAGAACCCATAGAGGATGGCTTTAGCAAAGCCTGTCCTTGCCTTGGAGATATAGTCCATCTTGTAGTGTTTAGTGAAAGTGTGAACTGAAGATCATGTGGCTGCCTCTAGGCTAGTGGCAGTATTTAAACCTTTGAAAAAAGCCCCTGAGGAGGCCACAGCCCTGGTTGGGTGGGCACTCACAGCTCAAGGAATGTGTTTGCTGCAATGGAAAAAGTAGCAGAAGGTAATAGTTTTGGAAATCCATGAAGAAATAGTTTATTTGGAGACAGGAGACAAACAACTTGTTAGACTTTCTTAAATTCTTAGTCTTGTCCAGGTAAAATCCAAGTTGCCTGTGAACATCAAGGGAATGGGGTGCACTCTGTCATTCCGTGGAGAAGGAAAAAAAGGTGGACAAATGAATGGAATGGTTAAGTGAAAGTTCATAGACCACTTTATGCATGAAGGAAGGGTTTGTGCGAAGGCAGACCCAATCCTTATGGAATATCAGGTATGGTGGGATAGCCATGAGTGCCTGTAACTCAAACTCTCCTAGCCGAAGTCAGGACTACCAGAAGCACTGTTTTCCAAGTGCACATCTTCAGGGAGGCGGACGCTGCTGGCTCAAAAGGTGCAGTGGTGAGTTTATCTAGAATGCATTTAATGTCCCAAGGAGGGGGACTGGGTTTTCTTGGTGGCCTGATATGGATCACACCCTTACGACAAAGCTTTACATCTAATCTGGACAGCAAAGCCAGACAGAGGCAGGCATGCAGAGATAGCTGATAAATGGACTTTCAATGAGGAATATGAAAGTTCTTTCTTCAGACGTTCACACAAGTAGGACAAATCTAGAGGTATATCAGCCTGGAAAGGATCTAGTTGTTTCTGGAGACACCAATTGGAGAACCTTTTTCATTTAGAAAGACAGGATCTCCTGGTAGTGGGTTTCCTGGCCTCCTGCAGGACAGAAAGCAAGTCTTCTGAATAGAGGTATCTAAAAGGGATCAGAAGTTTATCACCCACAGTGTCAGTTTGAGAGTTTGTAGGTGTGGGTGGATAATAGATCCCTTCTGTTGTGTGATGAGGTCCACCTTGTGAGGCAACTTGTGGTGATTGCCCTTTACTAGTGAAAAAAGAAGGGGGAACAAGTGCTGCCTTGGCCATAAGGGAGTCACCAGCAAGATTTTGGGATTGTCCTGTTGAATCTTTACCCTCCATGCATAAGGAGTCCTTGTGCAAAACAGTTTTAGTTGCCTGTTCTGAGGGGAGGCAAACAGGTCTACATGAGGTATGCCTCACTGGTGGACTATATCTAGAAACACATCTCTGTGCAACATTCATTCATGGTTCAGAGATACTGACCTGCTGAGAGCATCTGCCTGAACATTGTTTTGTAATAGAATGTAAACTGCCTGCATCGTTACCTTGGAGAAGATGGCCATTTCCCAAGCTTGGATAGCCAGACTGCAAAATAGGTACGATTTTGTTCCTCCTTGTTTGTTGATGTACCACAGGACAATGGTGTTGTCTGTGAACATTTTTAGAGGTCCTGGTAGACTGAAGAGAAGGAAAGTCTTTGAGGCTAGGACAAGGGCAGTCATTTCCCTTACGATTGTGTGCTTTTTCCTTTGATGGTTGTCCCATTGTCCCTGAACCTTTAGACTATTCATAGCCACTCCCCACCCCAGACCTGATGCATCAGTGTACATCTGTTGAACCGCAGGGAGAGGTTGTACAGGTAATCCTGGATTCAGGTGAACTTGCCGGATCCACCAACAAATCTCATTCTTGAGACATGGAAGGAAGGGAATCGGAAATTCTAATGGATAGGCATGCTGGGACCAAACATTCTTCTGGTACCATTGAAACTTTCTCATATGTAGTCTGGCTAGGGACTGCATTGGAAGTCTGGCCACCACAAATCCCAAGAGGCATAGAAACTCCCTGGCCAAAATGCCGCTGGCTATGAGGTCCTTGAAGTACGAGATTAAAAATGTCACCTCTTCTGGAGAAAGGAAGGCCTTCATCGGATCTGTCCTTAATCTGTACCCCAGGAACACGACCTTGTGAGGGGATAAGGGAGGACCTGAGCTGGTTGATGGTGAAGCCTAAGGCTTCTAGGAGGGAAATGGTGAATAGTAACTGCCTTTGGAGGGTATCTAGATGATCTGCTTGGATAAAGAGATCGTCCAAGTAAGGGCAGATCTGAACGCCTTTTGTTCTGCAAATGGCTACCACTGGAGCTAGGCATTTTGTGAATATCCTTGGTGTTGTGGACAAACTAAAAGGCAAGGCAGTCAACTTGATAATGCAAGGACTGCACAGCAACATATAAGTATTTGCAGTAAGATGGGGGGATAGGGATATGAAGGTATGCATCATTCAGGTCTTAAGTGGCCAGATGTGTATTGGGAGTCAAAAGTGGAAGAAGGATTTGAAGGGTGAGCATGTGGAATGTGGGAACATGGAGATAGGGGTTTAGCAGGGAAAGGTCCAGGATGAGTCTCCATGGTCCATCCTTTTCATGGGACTAAGAAGAGTCTGAAATAAAATCCTAGGCCTTCCTGTCCGGGTGGGACATTTTAAATTGTGTCCTGCCTCACCAGATCTTGAATGACCTGTGGGATGAGGTGGATTTGGTGCTTTGAGGGATGTGGGACTCCTTTTTGGGTAGTTTTCTCTTTCCAAGTCATGAAATACCCTTTTTACACTACTGACAAGAACCAGCTCTCTTGCCACAGGGAGAGACAGTGACAGAGGTGGGCAGAAAGATTGACGGTAGGAGTGTGAGTGTCGCACATTTTTGGGCCTGTCAGGAAAGGGGTGTCTAGGAGTAGATTGAAGAATGTTATGCCTGGCAAAGGATGACTTCCTGGCACATTTCCTTTGCTTCGAAGAGGGTGGTGTGGAGGCCTACCTGACAAAATTGGGTTTGGTAGGGTAGTTTCTATGAAACTTTGGCACTGGTGATACAAAGAGATGCGCGAGGTCCTGCAACTCCTTGCTTTTCTCTTACAGAGCCTTAAAAAGATCGCTGACTGTTTACCAAAAAGAAAGGTATTATCAAGAGGAGCATCCAAGAGGTTGTAGCCTAAGCCAGGACTACCTCCAAAGAACAGAAGCAGAGGCAGCTGATCTAGATGATGCTTCTGCAGCATCGCAGCTGCATTTTATGGAGTGCCTGGAAACCTGTGCAGCTAAAGAAATGGTACAGGCCACCTAAGCCTTGTTAGAGGAATCAGGAGCAGCATTAAATTGGTCTAAGGCCTGGGAAATAAGAAGCATATTTCACCATATGAGTTTTGTAGTTGATGGCTCTGAAGGCTAGGATACAAGTGTAAATTTTCTTTCCTAACCTGTCCATCATTTTGCTATCCTTATCTGATGGAAACAAAGAAGAAGGCGGTATCTGTCTGGATTGCTTATCTGGTGCGACCGCAATTACAGCAGGGTCTGCCAAGGGAGGCTTAATGAGGAATGTACAGTTGTCAGGTACTTTTTATAGGACCCGTCTGGTCTCTTAGGTGCAGATGGCTGAGAATCAGGAGCTTTGCAGGATGAGGCAAAGACATCCAAGTATGCAGGGATGACTGGGAGAATGGCTGAGGGAAAAGGGGATTCCATTTGGAGAAGCTCATACCTTTTATGAACATCTGTCATTTGGGTGGAATCCCACTTGTAATACTGCATCATTTTGGTAATTGTTTCCCAAATGTAATGGTCTTCTGGTCGGGCGTCGCCTTCTAGGGAGTCCTCTTCTAGTGAGCGGTATCCTAAGGGGGAAGCTAATTCAGAAGTGTAAGAAAGGGACTTATCAAAAGATGAATAGGAAGATTTGTCTTCTTGAGTTTAAGGTGAGGAGCCTAAGGATGCAGGCCTGGGACTCAGGGCTGGCAGAGCAAACGGCACCTGTGAGGTAGCAGGCCTGAGGGCCATGAAGGTCTGGAAAAGGGATTGGGAAAATGTCTACCAATCACCGATACCCTCAGACAAGGCTGTCAAGTGTTTAGTTTTTTGCTTCTTTTTGAGTGAGGGCATCCTAGGTCTGGTCTGAGAAGGAGTAGGCCTAGGATCCAAGGAGATGGGAGGAATAGAGGGAGACTCTTCAGAAATGGAAGCTGGCAAAGGGCATCCAGGCAAACCTGGTTCCCTCCACACATCAGAAACTGAAGTCAGAATAACCTCCGTGGACATACTGTCAAAGAAACTAGAGCGGTGGCTGAAATGGAACCCACCGTAGTCGCCGAAGCCATCGGATGTACTTCAGCCTCTAGATCGGCGGCTGGTGGGATGTCTGA
Source organism: Protopterus annectens (assembly GCF_019279795.1). Taxonomy (NCBI): domain Eukaryota; kingdom Metazoa; phylum Chordata; order Ceratodontiformes; family Protopteridae; genus Protopterus; species Protopterus annectens. The sequence goes on from NC_056745.1 coordinate 1,170,706,034, forward strand.
ATCCAGAGCCACAGGCACTTTCTCAGGCCTTGAAACTTTGGCCTTTTTCTTAGGTGGTTCAGCCAACACACTAGGCATCGCTTCCATACACAAGGCTAGTCTGTTTAGACGTCTGTTCGCAAAAAAAAAAAAAAAAAAGATTAAAGGCCACTAGATGGCTGTGTAGGGTCTTTCGAACAAACGACTGAATAGAGCAAGATTTGAAGTCGTGGGAAGGCCAGAGGCAAAAGAAGCAGAGGTCGTGGCTGTCTTTGTGCAGAATTTGACATCCACACTTTCTAGACATGGATGGGATCAGCAAACAATTAAGCAAATAACAGCAACCAAAAATTACACTTGTGTAAACTTACCATAAATGTAGATGTTCGAGTGAATTCACTGTTGCAGTTATTACATATGGGTATTCTGCTGGCAGGTTGCCCTCAGTCGGCCTGAATAACAAAGTCTTGGGTCCTGTGTCGGTTGCTGTCTCCTCTTCCATGACGTCAGGTTGTCAGGGGTATAAAACATGCAGCCGACGCCATTTTATTCAGTTTTTCTTGCCCAGATGTCAGGTGCTCCCAAATGGGGAGCAAAAATATATATATGTATATGTATTTTATATAGATATATATACATATATAGATATATATAGATATAGATATATATATATAAATAAACAGTAATATATGTAAATGCACTTTTAGCAACAAAAACTTTACCTTCATCTAAAAGCAAATACACCACAAAGGCTTTAGAATATAGTGAAGGAAAGAAAAATTATAGAAAAGGGGGATGGCGGGTGGGTAACCCAGACTGCAACTGTGAATACACTTGAACATCTACATTTATGGTAAGTGTACACAAAGTACAGTTTTGTACTTACCATAAATGTAGATGTTCGAGTGTACACCCTGCTGCAGTCATCACACTTGGGTTATCCTGTAGTCAGGCGGTCCCGCAGTCGGCCTGAATTCCAAAGTCTTGGCCCGGCGTCGGTTGCTGTCGCTTCTTCCCTGACGTCAGTGCGCCAGGGGTATATATGATGCATCCAATGCCATTTTCTTCAGTTTTTCTTGCCCCAGATGTCAGGTGCCCCCAAAAAGGTGGTCAGTAAATAGTACCAATCTAAAAACTTTAGCACAAACAAAACATCCCTCCAGCTATAAGCAAATACATCACAAAGGTAGTATCAGGTTTTAAGGTACTGTAAAGTTTTAGTTAGTTAGGTCAGAGGGGATGGAGGGAGGGTAACCTGGACTGCAGCAGGGTGTACACTCGAACATCTACATTTATGGTAGGTACAAAACTGTACTATGTTCATCATGTTACCCTGCTGCAGTCATCACACTTGGGTAGAATCCCAAAGTTAAGGATGGGAGGTGGAATCAAACAGGGTTAGAAGAGGCAAGAAGGCCCTGCAGAACTGCAGTAGCGAAGCCAGCTCTAGTCTTAGAGTAAAGTGGTAAGTGGTAGTGTTTGGTGAAGGTGTGTACTGAACTCCAAGTTGCAGCTTCCAAAATATCCTTGGTTGGCACCCCCCTGAGGAAGGCTGTAGATGTAGCTGCTGCCCTGGTAGAGTGGGGCCTTATGGTAGCAGGAACTGGTTTTCCATGATGGGTGTAGCAAAAACAAATGCAATGTCCAATCCATTTGGAAATGGTCTGTTTTGATATAGCCTTCCCTTGTGAAGCTGCAACATAGGATACAAAGAGCTGGTCAGATTTTCTGAAAACCTTAGTTTTATCCAAGTAGTAACGTAGTTGCCTGTGAATGTCCAAGGAGTGCAGGAGTCTTTCTCCTTTGTTCTGTGGATTTGGAAAGAAGGTGGGTAAGTGGATGGTTTGATTTAGAGCCACACTGGATACCAGCTTAGGCATAAAGGAGGGATTAGTTCATAGAGAAACTCTGTCTTGATGGAAGATGAGGAAAGGCTCTACTGCCATTAGTGCCTGAAGCTCTGAGACTCTTCTGGCTGAAGTTATTGCTAGCAGCAGGGCAGTCTTCCATGATATAAACTTTATGTCAGCAGACAAAGCTGGTTCAAAAGGAGGTAGTGTAAGTTTTTCCAAAACAAAGTTGAGGTCCCAAGTTGGTGTAGGTGCTCTCCTGGGGGGCCTAATGTTTTTGGCCCCTCTGAGAAACTGCCTTAGAAGCGGATGTGAAAATAAGGGAGGATCCGTGTTGTAGTGGGCTGAAATAGCTGAGGCATGGATTTTAATAGAAGAAAAAGAAAGTCCTTTGTGCAACATCTCAGTTAAATACTGTAGAATCTGAGGTATGTGAGGCTGAAAGGTATTTTGGCCTTTAGCTTGGTTCCAGGCGCAAAACCTTTTCCATTTGTCCGAGTAAGCCTTCCTGGTGCTGGGCCTCCTAGCTTCCAGAATAACATCCATAACTGCTTGAGGAAGAGGGGCTGGCTGGTTGCTTAGGTGATTTGCCATGCTGCCAAATTTAAGGTTTTGAGCTGGCTGTGTAGAATCTGATTGTCCTGCTGGGTGAGCAAATGTGCAATTTGTGGTAAAATCCAAGGTGGGCCCTGGGCCATATTCCTTAGTAGTGGGTACCAGTGTTGGCGTGGCCAGTCTGGGGCTATGAGTATCATTCTGGGTCTCTCCTTCCTGACTTTCAGCAGCACCTTTGTGAGAAGGGGCAATGGAGGGAAGGCATATACTGTCAGATTTTTCCAACTGAATGAGAGTGCGTCCACTTTCCAAGCTTGACGGTGAAGCGCCCTTGTACAAAATTTTGTTAGCTGATAGTTTTGGGGGCTGGCAAACAGGTCTATGTCTGGGTGGCCCCATTTTTGAGTTATCATTGCAAATACTTGTGGATCCAGTTTCCACTCGTGGGGATCCATGATGTTTCTGCTGAGGTCGTCTGCCAATGTGTTCTTTTTTCCTGGCAGGAATTGAGCTTGTAGCTGAACTTGGTAAGCCAGTGCTGTGTTCCACAAGGTCATTGCTTGCCTGCATAGAGGGTAGGAGTGCGTACCCCCTTGTTTGTTTATGTACCACATTACTGTGGTGTTGTCCGTCCTTATTGTAAGCTGTCCTGGATGCAAGAGGTCCTTGAAGGGTGTCAGGGCATTCTGTACAGCTAGCATTTCTTTTTGATTGATGTGCAGATTCCTTTGATCTGCAGTCCATATGCCGTGAATGCACTGTCCTGCCATGTGTGCCCCCCAGGCATAGTCCGATGCATCTGTTGTCATAGTTTGCCTGGCTGGGGTAAGGTGAAAGGCTGACCCTTGTTGAGGTGACATGCCTGTGACCACCATAGAAACTCTTGTTGAAGGCAGGGAATGAGAGATATCATTGTGTCCAAGCTGTGGCTGTGTTGAGACCATACGCTTTTTAGGTACCACTGTAATTTCCTCATATGCAGCTTTGCAAATGGTATTAGTAGTATGCAAGATGCCATGAAGCCCAAGGCCTGCAGAATTTTTCTTGCAGGGAGTTGGGTCTTTGTTGCCATTGTTTTGAAATATTGAGTCAGTTGTAGTTGTTTGTCTGGCGTCAGATAAGCCATCTGGGCCATTGTATTCAAGCTGGCACCCAGGAATGTCATATTTTGTGAGGGTACTAGTTTTGATTTCTTTTCGTTTACTGTGTACCCTAGGCAACTTAGAAGGTGTTTTACAAAAGCCAGATGTTGTAAGAGGATGTAATTGCTTTCTGCTTGGACGAGGCAGTCGTCCAGGTATGGGTATATTTGAATTCCTCTTTGTCTGCAGTATGCAATTACTGGTGCCAGGCATTTTGTGAAAACCCTGGGCGCGGTGGATAAGCCAAAGGGCAGTGCAGAGAATTGGTAATGGGTTGAACCTGCAATGAAACGGAGGTATCTTCTGCAATTTTGTCTGATAGGGACATGCAGGTATGCCTCCTTGAGGTCCGTTACTAGCCATGCTTTCTTGCCCAACATGGGAAGAAGCTGCTGTAGTGTTAGCATCTTGAATTTGGGTACTTGTAAGAAGGTGTTTAGAATTGAAAGGTCCAGAATTGGTCTCCAAGCATTGTCCTTTCTGGGGACTAGAAAGAGTCTTCGAGTAAAATCCTTGGCCTTGCTCCCATGTAGGTACCAGTTGAATGGCTGTCATGTCCATGAGAGCTGTAACTTGTTTTTGTGCCTCTGCCCATTGATTTTGTGGAAGGTTTGGCATTCCTCTTATCGTTGGCAAGGTGTGGAAATGGAATCTGTATCCTTGTGAAATAATGTCTAGGACCCATTTGTCCTTTGTGACGATGCGCCAGTTGTCTGAAAAAAGTGCTAATTTTCCTCCCAAGGGAGCTGCCAAGAGAGTTTTGCTTGGCCATATGAGGTTGAAGTCATTGTGTTTGCCTTCTAGTAGTTTGGGGCCTGTCTTCTCCTCCCTTCTGTGTTGCAGTGCCCCATTGTCGAGGTTTGTAGTGGGTTTGTGGTTGTCCTCTGCCTCTTGGGTGTCTGTATTTACCCCTCTGAGGTCTGTCAGTAGCTGGAAAGGACCAATTTTTTGTTGGCCAATTTCTGCTCAAGCGAGGGGGCTGAACCTGTAAGAAATCTTTGACCGTCTGCATAGATTTTGCCTTATCCTCCATTTTCTTTAAGACTTCTTCTGCTTTAACTCCAAATAGGACATCCTGCTGTAAGGGAGGATCTAGTAACTTTGCTTTAACATGATCAGGCAGAGTTTGTTCCTTTAACCAAGCATGCCTACATATAACAGACCCAGTTAACAGCTGCTCTACAGGAAGCTTCCAAGGAATCAAATCCACATGCATGCAACAGATCCTGCATTTCCTTGAATTCAGTCTGTTGAGGGTGTGTGCTCATCTTTTGTTTTATTTGAGACATTAGAAATTGCTGGTATTTTAGCATGTGAAATTGACAATTTAGTGCTCTCATAGCTAGAGTGGCTGAGGTGTAAACCTTCTTCCCCCACCTGTCTAGTGCTCTGGAGTCCCTTTCAGAGGGTACAGGATTTTTTGCCATAGAAGCCTTAGCTCCTTTGGGACCCTGGGAGATCGTCTCTGGGTCAGCAACAGGGCTTTTATAAAGGAATTTGTGGGAGTCAGGCACTCTGTAATATCTGTCTGGTTTGGCTGGAGCAGGAGGCAGAGAATCTGGATTTAAACTAGATTCTAAGTAAACATCATCCACAATGTCTAAAACTGGGGGGATAGCAAGTGGTCTGTGCTGGGGGAGTAAAAGAAACTCTCTGAGCCTTTTCTTTGAGTCAGAGTAGTCCTGACCTTCCCAGTGAAAATGTTCCCTCATAGTATGTAAAGTTTCCCCAAGGGGGAGAAGCTGAGGGAATGGAATCCTCAGCATCAGAATCTTCATAAGGGGGAAAGGAGTAATCTTGTTCCTCAGAGGAGCCTGAGGAAATAGACACTTGATCAGAGGAGGCATAATCTTCCTCTTGTCTAGGCCTTTTGTCGGGTGGGGGTTGGGAACCCCTGATTAAAGAAATCAAATCTTCAGCCATTTTAAGCATCTGTTTCTTAGGCATGGCGCCTTGAACTGGAGACTGAAGTGCAGTCTTTTTTGGTTTAAGAGGAGTCTTAAGCTTAGGATACGTTTTTATGGTGAGCGTCGTCGGTCTGAAGACACCTTCCGAAACTGAAGATGTTACTGCAGCACCGGCTTCTCTTTCTGCAATGTCGTTGGTAGGGCCTAAAAAAAATGGTTGCGTCGGCCTGGAACTCTCCGCCATAGGATCCGAAGCAGTCTCGGGTTCCAATTCTACGGTAGCCAGAGGCTGCGTAGGCGCCTCACTGAAAACCGGTGAACCGGAGACCAGACCAGCCGAGGCCTCGGAGTCTGGCTTGGGTCTAGGCTGCCTGTCCTTATCTTTGCGTTTTTTGTGCACGCCGGTAGTCGGTTGCTCCGACGGCATAGTATAATTAAATTTTCTACCTAAGTAGTGTCGTGCGAAATCAAAGCGTTGTTTTATAGTTCGCTTATTGAACCTAGCACAAAAGCGACAACCAGTGACGTCGTTGTCTGGGCCTAGGCAAGGTATACAATAAGAATGAAAATCCTTATGAGGTATTTGCTTCCCACAAGAAATACAATTGTTAACTTTTTCTGACATCGTTCTGAGGCAAGAAAAGTTTCCCCAACGGGGTACTTAGCTTTATTGAAGACTTCGGATCTGAAATTCGACTTCGAAAATCTCAGGAGTCGGCCGACTGGCACTTGCGAACTGCTTCTGCTTCGGGCACCGCGTGGCAAGAAAGACTGAAGAAAATGGTGTCGGATGCATCATATATACCCCTGGCGCACTGACGTCAGGGAAGAAGCGACAGCAACCGACGCCGGACCAAGACTTTGGAATTCAGGCCGACTGTGGGACCATCTGACAACAGGATAACCCAAGTGTGATGACTGCAGCAGGGTAACACGATGAACATCTGTACTATGTTCTTCGTGCTTCACTGTTGCAGTCATTATATTTGGGTAGAATCCCAAAGCTATGGATGGGAGGATGGAACTAAATAGCATTAGGAGCGGCTATAAGGCCATGCAGAAATTCAAGTAGCAGCTTCTAGAATGTCTTTGGTTGGAACTCCTCTGAGAAAGGCTGATGAGGTAGAGGCAGCCCTGGTGAAATGTGACAGGATTCCCTTGGGCACAGGTTTACCACGCTGTAAGTAGCAGAAACGAATGCAGTGGCTTATCCACTTAGAAATAGTCTGCTTGGATATAGCCTTCCCTTCTGATCCTGAAGCAAATGCCACCAGTAGTTGCTCAGACTTTCTTAGAGATTTGGTCCTGTTTAAGTAGAAAGTACAGTTGTGTACACTTACCATAAATGTAGATGTTGAGTGTATTCACTGTTGCAGTCATTACATTTGGGTTATCCTGCTGGCAGGTTGCCCTCAGTCGGCCTGAATTCTAAAGTCTTGGGTTCTGCGTCAGTTGCCGTCGCCTCTTCCCTAACGTCAGGTCGTCAGGGGTATAAAAGATGCAGCCGATGCCATTTTATGTAGTTTTTCTTGCCCTAGATGTCAGGTGCCCCCAAAAGGGTAGGCTAAAATTATGTAAATAAAACATACATGCGCCAAAATAAACTTTACCTTCAACTATAAGCAAATACACCACCTAGGTCGTATAGATTAGAGAAGTAAAGATAAGTTCCAGCAAAAATAAGGGGGATGGCAGGTGGGTAACCTGGACTGCAACAGTGAATACACTCAAACATCTACATTTATGGTAAGTGTACACAACTGTACTATGTTCTTTGTGTTTCACTGTTGCAGTCATTACATTTGGGTTGAGTCCCAAAGCTATGGTTGGGGGGCTGGAGCTAAACAGCATTAGGAGCGGCTATGAGGCCTGGCAGAACTGCAGTGGCAAAGCCTTCCCTGGATTTAGAGTAAAGAGGCAGATTGTAATCTTTTGAAAAGGTATGCACTGAACTCCAAGTAGCAGCCTCTAAAATGTCTTTGGTTGGTACTCCTCTGTGAAAGGCTGCAGAAGTGGCTGCAGCTCTGGTTGAATGTGGCCTTATGCCCTTAGGCACTGGTTTGCCATGCTGTGAGTAGCAGAAACGAATGCAGTGAACTATCCATTTTGAAATAGTCTGCTTGGAGATGCTCTTTCCTTGTGATGCTGTGGCATATGCCACTAGTAATTGTTCTGTCTTTCTGAAAACTTTAGTTTTGTCCAAGTAGAATCTAAGTTGTCTGTGTACGTCCAAAGAATGCAGAATTTTCTCCCCCTTGTTCTGTGGATTTGGATAAAAAGTTGGCAAATGAATTGTTTGGTTAAGGGCTACACTGGCTACCACCTTAGGCATAAATGTAGGGTTTGTTCTCAGAGAGACCCTGTCTGGATAAAAAATGATAAAGGGTTCCACAGCCATGAGAGCCTGTAGCTCTGTAACTCATCTTGCAGAAGTTATTGCTAGGAGCAGAGCTGTTTTCCAAGATAAGAACTTTATATCCGCAGTAGCAGCTGGCTCAAAAGGAGGTAAGGTGAGTTTTTCCAAGACATAATTGAGATCCCATGCAGGTATTGGTGTTCTCCTTGGAGGCCTTAAGTTTTTGGCTCCTCTGTGGTACTGACTTAATAAAGGATGAGAAAAGAGTGGTGGCTCTCTGTATTGTAATGAGACGAAATGGCAGAGGCATGGATTTTAATTTTCCCCCTAAGGGTGCTGCCAGAAGATAAGTGCTTGGTGCAGGCAGGGGGAAGTCATTGGGACTGCTTCCTGTATGACTGTGCTTTGTCTTCTCCACCGTTGGAGGTAGAAGCACTCCACTGCTTAGACCTGTAGGATCCTTGCGGCTGTGATCTGCCTCTAAGCCGTCTGGATCTGCCCCTTTGAGGTCTGTTGAGACTGGAAAGGACCAGTTCTTTGCAGGCCAGTGTCTGCTAAATCTAAGTGGCTGTACCTGTAAGAAATCCTTGACCTTTTGCATAGATTTAGCTTTGTCCTCCATTTTCTTTAACACCTATTCCGCCTTAACACCAAACAATGTATCATGTTGTAAAGGAGCATCTAATAATTTTGCTTTAACATGGTCAGGCAGATTTTGTTCCTTTAACCAAGCATGCCTTCTAATGACAGAACCCGTAACAGCGACCCTGCAGGAGGCCTCCAGAGAATCAAACCCACATTGCAAGGTATGCTTTCCAACTTGTTCAGCTGCATGCGATAAATCCTGCATTTCTTTGTTTTCTGCACATTCAGAATTTGTCATCATTTTCTGTTTAAGCAATGTCATGATATATTGCTGATATTTAAGCATATGAAACTGGCAATTTAAGGCCCTTATAGCCGAAGTAGCAGATGTGTAAATCTTTTTTCCCCATCTATCCAGTGCCCTAGAATCCCTGTCAGAGGGGGTAGGGTTTTTTGCAGTAGAAGCCTTGACCCTTTTAGACTCTGAGAAATAGTTTCTGGGTCTGCAGTAGAGTTTTTGAAAAGGAATTTATGAGAGTCAGGGACCCTGTAGTATCTGTCCGGCTTGACAGGAGCTGGAGGTAGAGAGTCAGGGGTCAGACTAGACTCCAAGAACACATCTACAATGTCCAACACAGGTGGAAGAGCCAGAGGCCTGTATTGAGGTAGTAAAAGGAAGTCTGAGCCTTTTCTTGGATTCTGAAAAATCTTGGCTCTCCCAGTTGAAGTGCTCCCTCATGGTATGCAAGGTTTCCCCAAAAGAGTAGTCCTCAGGAGGAGAAGCTGAAAGAATGGATTCTTCAGCATCAGAATCCTCATAGGGAGGAATAGAGTATTCCTGATCAGAAGAGGAATCAGAAGAAATGGATACCTGATCTGAAGATTCATAGTCTGGAGCAAGAAAAAGGTTTCCCCAACGGGGTACTTGGCTTTTAATGAAGACTTCGGATCTGAAACTCGAACACGAAAATCTCAGGAGTCGGCCGGCTGGCACTTGCGAACTGCTTCTGCTTCGGGCACCGCGTGGCAAGAAAGACTAAATAAAATGGCGTCGGCTGCATCTTTTATACCCCTGACGACCTGACGTCAGGGAAGAGGCAACAGCAACCGAAGCAGAACCCAAGACTTTGGAATTCAGGCCGACTGAGGGCAACCTGCCAGCAGGATAACCCAAATGTAATGACTGCAACAGTGAAACATGAAGAACATTCTTAGTTGTCTGTGTACGTCCAATGAATGCAGAATCCGCTCCCCCTTGTTCTGCAGATTTGGGTAAAATGTTGGTAGGTGAATAGTTTGGTTAAGAGCCACACTGGCTACCACCTTCGGCATAAAGGAAGGATTGGTCCTGAGGGACATCTTGTCCGGGTAAGATGTAATAAAAGGATCCACAGCCATGAGATCCTGTAGTTTTGAAACCCTTCTAGCTGAAGTGATTGCCAAAAGGAAAGCTGTTTTCCAAGATAAAAACTTTATATCCGCAGTAGCTGCTGGTTCAAAAGGAGGCAGGGTGAGTTTTTCCAGCACAAAATTGAGGTCCCAAGCAGGAGTTGGTAATCTCCTGGGAGGCCTTAAATTTTGGCCCCTCTAAGATACTGTTTTAGCAGAGGATGAGAAAATATGGGAGGCTCCGTGTTGTAATGAGCCTAGATGGCAGAGGTATGAATTTTTATTGAAGAAAAAGATAGGCCCTTGTCAAGCATCGCAGTTAAGTATTGTAAAATCTGAGGGATATTTGGTTTTGCTGCGTCCGTTCCTTGTGCTTGGTTCCAAGCACAGAATCTCTTCCATTTATCAGCATAAGATTTTCAAGGACTACGCCTTCTGGCTTCCAAAATGACATCCATCACAGATTTACTGAGAGGTGTTGTTTGAATAATTAAATGATTAGCCATGCTGCAAGGTTCAGAGTTTGGAGCTGAGTGTGCAGAATTTGATTGTTCTGCTGAGACAGTAGATGAGGTATTTGAGGCAAGTACCATAGAGGGAGTTGAGACATATTAGTATTGGGTACCAGTGCTGGCGAGGCCAGTACGGAGCAATTAGGATCATTTTTGTTTTTTCCGGTCTTACCTTTAGTAAGACCTTGGAGAGAAGAGGCAGAGGGGGAAAGGCATAGACTGATAGGTTTTTTCCAATTAAAGGATAGGGCATCCACTTTCCATGCTTGTCTGTGATAAGTCCTTGTGCAGAATTTGTCCAGTTGATAATTTTGTGGAGAGGCAAATAGATCTATGTCTGGGCTCCCCCATTTCTGTGTTACCATACTGAAGATTTGTGGATCCAGTTTCCACTTGTACGGGTCCACAAGATTTCTGCTTAGGTCGTCTGCCAGAGTATTTTGTTTTCCTGGCAGGAATTGAGCTTGAAGATGTACTCTGTAAGTCAAGGCTGTGTTCCACAATGCCATGGCTAGTCTACAAAGGGGGTAGGAATGTGTACCTCCCCCTACTTGTCTATGTACCACATAACCATGGTGTTGTCCATCTTTATCAGTAGTTGTCCTGGATGAAGCAAGTCCTTGAAGGTTGTCAGAGCATTCTGAACAGTTAGCATCTCTTTCTGGTTGATATGCAGATGCATTTGTTTTGGGCTCCATATGCCCTGAATGCAACTCCCCGCCAGGTGGGCTCCCTAAGCATAGTCTGATGCGTCTGTAGTTAGGGTTTGGATGGCAGGTGGTAGAGTGAATGACAGTCCCTTGTTTTGGTGACATGTCTCTGCCCACAAAAGAAACTCCTGTTGTAGGCAGCGAATGAGAGGAATCATTGTTTCCAGACTGTGACAATGTTGACTCCATAAACTTTTTAGGTGCCATTGAAGTTTCCTCATATGCAGTCTTGCATATGGAATTAGTAGAATGCAAGATGCCATGAACCTCAATGCCTGCAGAATTTGTCTTGCAGATATCTGGGTTTTTGTTGCCATCTGTTTGAAGTATGTTGTCAGTTGCCTTTGTTTATCTGGCATAAGGTAAGCCATCTGGGCAGTTGTATTCAAGCTTGCACCCAGGAATGTAATTATTTGAGAGGGTACCAGTTGTGATTTATTTTCGTTTATTGTGTACCCTAGGCATGTTAGAAGCCTTTTTACAAACGCCAGATGTTGAAGAAGAATGTCCTTGTTCTCTGCTTGAAAGAGAGAGTCGTCCAGGTAAGGATAAATTTGTATGCTTCTTTGTCTGCAAAATGCACTTACTGGTGCCAGGCACTTTGTAAAGACCCTGGGAGCAGTAGATAAGCCAAAGGGCAGTGCAGAGAATTTTTAATGCAAAAAACCTGCCTTGAAGCGGAGGTATTTTCTGCACGATTCCCTTATTGGGATACGCAGGTATGCCTCTTAAGTCTAGAGTCACTAACCAAGCGTTTCTGCCCAGCATAGGCAGTAGCTGTTGTAAAGTCAGCATTTTGAATTTTGGAATGTCCAGAAACGTGTTCAAAATCGATAAGTCCAGTACTGGATGCCAGGCATTGTCTTTTCTGGGTACCAGGAACAGTCTTGAATAAAAACCTTGTACTTTTTCCTGTTTTGGTACTGGTTGAATAGCCCCCATATCCATGAGGGACGTAACTTGTTTCTGAGCCTCTGTCCGTTGATTTTTGTGGTAGATCTGGCCAACCGTCTGGATTTGGCAAAGTTGTTGTATCTTTCGGCTTTTCCCAGTTAGGGGTCGTCATAGCGGAATTCCAGTCCGCTAATGATTGGTAGTAGATTTTTACGTACCGAGTTGCCAGCCCTGACACACAACCTTCAACGAAGGTACGCCCATTCATGCATGTCTCCACACAGAAGACGCTTTAGCTGAGAATTGAACAGGACAACGTCTTACTGTGAGGTGACAAAACTACCGCAGCACCACCACTGGAAATGAAATCTGTACCCCTAAGATACTATGTTTAATACCCACTTGTCTTGGGTAACTAAATTCCAATTTTGACCACGAGATGCTAATTTTCCCCCAAGGGGGCTGCCAAAAGATAAGTGCTTGGTGGAGGTAGAGGGAAGTCATTGAGACTACTTACTGTAGCGTTGTGCTTGGCTTCCTCCAGATTTGGAGGTGGAGGCACCCCATTGCTTTGACCTGTAAGAACCCTGTGATTGGTATCTAGAGCCTTTTGAGCACCTGGATTTGCCTTGAGAGGCTCTGTTGGACACAGGAAAGGACCAATTTTTAGTAGGCCAGAGCCTACTGAACCTGGGTGGCTGCACTTATAAGAAATCTTTTACAATTTGCATAGATTTAGCTTTGTCTTCCATTTTCTTTAAAATCTCTTCTGTCTTATTACCAGAGTATCATGCTGTAAAGGGGCATCAAACAATTTAGCTTTAACATGATCAAGCAGATTTTGCTCTGAGCCAGGCATGCCTTCTAATCACAGATCCAGTGAGGCATCCAAAGAATCAAAACCACATTGCAAAGTATGCTTTCCAACCTGTTCTGCTGCATGCAATAATTCCTGTAATTCTTTATTTTCCACACAATCAGAAATCAACGTAATTTTCTGTTTCAATAAGCCCATAACATGCTGTTGATATTTAAGCATATGAAACTGGCAGTTTAAGGCCCTAATTGCCAAGGTTGCAGACGTATAAACCTTCTTTCCCCATCTATCCAGCACCCTGGAATCTCTATCAGAGGGGGTAGGATTTTTGGCTGTAGAAGCCTTTACAACTTTGGGACCCTGTGAGATGGTCTCAGGATCAGCAGCAGGATTTTTGAATAGAAATTTGTGGGAGTTAGGAACCCTGCAATATCTGTCTGGCTTACTAGGAGCCAGAGGTAGGGAATCAGGAGCCATGCTTGATTCCGAAAACACATCAACAATGTCTAATACAAGAGGTATAGCCAAAGGCCTATGCTGAGGAAGAAGGAAATCCCTAAGCCTCTTTTTTGATTCAGAAAAATCCTGACTCTCCCAATGAAAATGTTCCCTTAAAGTATGCAAAGGTTTCTCCAAAAAAATAATCCTCAGGAGGAGATGCAGATGGGATTGATTCTTCTGCATCTGAACCCTCACAGGGTGGAATAGAAAATTCCTGATCAGAAGAAATGGAAACCTGATCTGAAGCTTCATAATCAGTGTCTTGCCCAGGCCTCTTAGTTGGGGGGGGGGGGTTGGGAACCCCTGATCAAGGTAATTAAGTCCTCAGCCATTTTGATAATCTGTTTTTTAGGGCATAGGGGCCTGAGCACATGCACATGGCTCATGTGTCGATTTTTTAGACTTAGAAGATGTTTTTGATCTTGTTTTTGAAGCTGGCGTCGGTTTTATATAAAAATGTTCAGGCCTGAAAACACCCTCAGAAGCCGGTGCCTGCTCAGCGGCACCAGACCCATCCAAGGGCGAGACATCTGCGGGTTCAATACTCTGAGAATCTCACGGCATGCCGGACTCCGCATGGGTCACGGTAGAGGCCCGTGACTCAAAAGTAGCAAGGTATCAGGGGCTGCGAAAGTGCCTCACTGAGTACCGGCGAACCGGCGACTGGCTTAGGAGAAGCTTTGTCATTGGTTTTGGACATCGACGGTCTGTCTCGGTTTTTTTCTTTATGTTGTTTGTGAACTACAGTAGTCAGACTGCTAACCGATGACATTTCAGGGTAATTAAATCTGGCTCCAAAATATTTTGAAGCAAAAATATACCGACGCTTAATAGTGCGTTGGTTAAATCTAGCACAAAACCAACAGCAAGGCACATTATGATCTGGGCCTAGGCAAAGAATACAGTACAAATGAAAATCCTTATGAGGTATTTGCTTCCCACAAGTAATGCAATTATTAACTTTTACTGACATCGGTAAGGAGCAAGAAAAAGTTTCCCCAATGGGGTACTTAGCTTTAGTTGAAGACTTCAGTTCTGAAACTCGAATGCGAAAATTTCAGGAGTCGGCCGACCGGCACTTGCGAACTGCTTCTGCTTCGGGCACAGTGCAGCAAGAAAGACTGAATAAAATGGCATCGGCTGCATGTTTTATACCCCTGAGATCATGGAAGAGGAGACAGCAACCGACGCAGGACCCAAGACTTTGTTATTCAGCCCGACTGAGGGCAACCTGCCAGCAAATTACCCAAATGTAATGACTGCAACAGTGAAACACAAAGAACATCTAGAGAAAAAAGATAAAGGTTCCCCTGTTTATGGACATCTTTGGAGCAGAGCAAAACAAGCAACCTGACGTTTGACTGGCGCAGTGAAGTTCTGAGGTCTGTGCATGCGGATGTCACATTTATGGCCCACGGTTTATGGTACCTACGTGTGATATCCCACGCACTAAGCAGCAGCCAGACTAAACTTTTGGATATAGGCCGGATGTTTGGGTCGCCTCAGGCAGAGGATCCCTGATGTTTAGAATAGTGCAACATAAGAATAGAAGGACATCATCTCAAGCTAACAACCTTAATCTCTGCACCAACTGACAGATTATGTCACTATGGTAAGTATACTGCTTTCAAATCTGATCCCTTCTGTTCACTTGCCTCAGCCACTATGATAAAGACCCCAGTTGAGTCTCTTGTGCAGTATCATTAAAGGACTCAGAGAATGACAGCAGCCTCAAAAAAGGGCCTAGGCAAAGAAACCACATCCAACTTGCAGTGGCTTATGAAACTGTTCAGAGAATCACTCAAGACTTATAAAGTAGTTGTAGCCCTTAAAGACGGGACTGTTGGTTTAGCTAGGAATACCTTACAATTTTTCATAATTTTTTTTTTTTGTTCTCTTTTTCCCCAACCAGCCAATCGTCAGCTCATATACAGAAGCATTCTTCAGAAAGGCAAGTGAAGCAGACACAGCTCTTAGAGAATAAACTGCTGGAGCAAGTGGCAATGCCTTATCATAATTTCTCATTTTTTTATTGCTCTTTGTTCCCTCCTACATGCCAAATATCAGCTCCCCCTCTCAGCCAACTAACCTATTAATTCCTTCTTTAATGAAACTAAGAACTGGCCAAAAGAGACCATTATTAAGGCAGCTGTCAGGAGTGGTTCAAGGGTTTTTGCTGTACAGCTTTAACCCTCTGCATTTTTAGCCAAGCAATGGAAGGAGGACCGTGCAATGGGCTTATGCTGACCACAGGTCATCCCTAACTTCCAAAATAGACTTTGAGTAAGAGGATGGGACTGCTTGCTAACAAAGCATTTGAATGGGTTTCCTTGGTCCCTGTCTCAAGAAACTGCACATCCCTGTGGGCTAACCAAGAACTGAAAAACCTTCTCCAGCCCCTCATCACAGGTGAGTGGGCCATACCCCTTTACTTCTCTCCCTCCTTGCCTGGCTCCTCCATTGTCAGAGATGCTAACTGGAGCAGAGTTAGCTAGGTCAGACAGGATTCCATTCCTCTGCACCACTAAGCCATGCTGTATTTATCACAACATTTGAAGCAGCAAAGCAACCACTAGGCTAACGACCACAAAGGCCTTTTTAAGCCTAGCCATGCATCTCAAATCTTTGACAAGTTCTGGTGCCCTTGGATAGGTGTACACAGGGGCTTGGGGGATGAAACTTTTACAAGCAGGGGCCTAGAAGATGGAACACTTACAGGCTGCCTGTGTCTACTAGAGATACAGGTTCCAAAACCATGGATGAATTTCCTATTCTCCATCCACTTGGCCAAGTTAAATTTGAATTGGGTTTGGGAAAACTGCTTCACATGGATGGGAAGCCTGTTCCAGAGAAGGGGTAGTCTATAGGATACATAACCGTCTCTTCAACAGGTCCTATATATATCATGGACAAGGTTTAAATCTTTAGAACAGGCAATTCTAGTGCTGTTTATTTTGTGGATATTCAGGAATTTCAACAATGCGAGGGTCTGACAATGTCTTGCATGCAGGGCATACATCTTTCCTCAACAGCATGTAGGAGACAGAATACAGTGATAGGGCCTTGAGGTGATCTACATAGAACATGTTACTTACGCTTCTGTATTGTTTTAATGAGAGACCTCTGTGGACGTTCCAATTGTTGGATATGCCTTGTCAGATGCATGCCAAAGGGGGGCACTTTACTCAATGATAGGACTGATGAATACCAAATACAGTGGAATGACTTCCTCTGACCTATATGCCATACCTTTGTTTACAAGCTGCACAACACTGAAAGATTTTCTCATTACAGTAGACAAGTGACAGTCAAAGGCAGATTACTATGCATGTCCCCAAGTCCCTGACTACTAGGTCAACTGTTAGGGGTGTGTTGTCAATATAATAGTTACCAGGGGTGAATGACTTCCCAAAGGACACCATTATGCATTTCTTGCCATTTAGTTTTAGTCCATGGCTCTAACACCAGTTATTTGTCTGCGTCAGCCCTTCTGGAAGGACATTTGTGTCAGTGGGGGATTTTATGACTGCCTTTAATTTGCAATCATCTGCAAATGTAGTCAGTCAGAGGCCAAATGACATTGGTCTTGCTTCAAAGAAGTAAATGCCAATAAGGAGTAGTCCCAGGTCTGATTTCGAAGGGACTCCACTTGTGACTAGCCTCTATGTAGATGCTAACTCCTCAATTCTAACTTCTTGGGTCCTGTCTTCTAGCCAGCTGGCTATCCACAGGGTGACTCAAGGGTTTACACCCAACTTCTTCAGTTTGTCAGCAACACCTGAGTGGCATGCCATGTCAAATACCTTGGCCATTTCAGGGCTGGTAGTGTAAACCATTCTGCCCTCAACCATTTCTTTGATGACCTTCTCAAAGAAGTCCACCAGGTTAAGTAGGCATGACCTGCCCTTGACGAAACCAAATTAGGCTGGGTCCAGTGTATGGAGGTTTCCTATGTAATTACTGATCACTCCCATGACTTTTCAAATGAGACCAGCGAGACTTATGAGTCTGTAGTTTCCAGGGGCTGTAGAATGCCCACCTCTGTGCAGAGGAAAGACCGTTGCTGTTCCCCATTCATGAGACACAAAGCCTATTTGGAGGAGACAGTTAAATGGCAATTCCAGAGGTCCTGATAGGTCACGTTTGACCAAAAAAGGGTGCTGTACTCTATAATGGGTCTAATGAGTGACGAATAGAGGGGAACAATGACCTCTTTTTTCCCGGATGAGAAACCTTTTGTGATGAGGTGTGCCATGTAGAAGGACTTTCTGACTGCTGTGGCTATGTGATTATCAAAGGAGAGACTACTGTCCCAAGGTCTCATCACACTTTTGGTGTTAAGCACACTACCACTTATGTGGTAGCTCATGGGTACAGAGTTTTTACCAAAGGGGATGACTATGCACATTTTGGCATTGAGCTTGAGGGCCGTGGCTTTGGCACCAGGCATCTGTCTCAGTAAGGCCCTTTTTTAGGATCTCCACATCATTAGGAGTTTCGACTACGGCTCCTAATTGGCAGTTATCTGTGAACTTCATTAGCCAAAGACCTTCTGTGTTAGCCTGTACTTCAGAAAAGTAGATATCAAACAGGAGAGGACCCAGGACTGAACCCTGTGGTACTCCACTTGTCACTGGTCTGAAGTCGGATTTGGAGTCTGCTACTTTCACAATGTGGGTTCTGTCAGTGAGCCAGATGGCAAACCCATCTTGTGACATAAGGATTTATACCTAGTTTAGTGAGTTTAACTATAATTCCAGAGTTGGAGATGGTGTCAAAAGCCTTGGCGAGATCTAGATAGGCTGTGTGAAGCACCTTACCCTTGTCAACGGCTTTGGTAACTGCTTCAAAGAAGTCTATCAGGTTTAGGAGACATGATCTGCCTTTTACAAAACTGAACTGAGTGAGGTCCAGAGTTTGGAGATTACGAATGTCTTTGTTTAGAAGTTCCATGATTATATGTTCCATGGCCTTGCATACCAGGCACGTTAGGCTAATGGGACGGTAGTTCCCAGGGTCCGTGGTGGCTCCCCCTTTGTGGAGTGGGATAACTGTCGCTGTGCGCCATTCAGTGGTCACAAAGCCTGAGGTGAGGCTATG